>NC_092621.1:10535000-10835000 GCF_047663525.1 Anas platyrhynchos
TCTTCATACAGCTAGTTGATCTGCGTGCTATACCATTAATATAGTTTCTACATGGTGATATAGTTTCTGTATGGTGATTAATATAGTTTCTATGTGGTGATGTTTTGCTAGTGCCGTGCAGTCAGGATGCTGTGTCCCTAGCTGCAGTGACTGGCATGTGCCCTAAAACCAAGCTAAGAAAGGTCTCTTGTTCCCTGCCCACCACTAATGGGAGGGAAGCAGAGGCACTGGTGACTCACAGCTCTTGGCTTTAAGAAAAAAAGACATCAGGCCAAAGGATGGTCTGCCTTACACTGAAAGGGCAGTGAGCCTGCTGTGATGGCTCTGAGGAAGAGAAAGTTGTGTAGATTCCTTCCATGAATGTCTACTGAGAAGAGACATAAACAAAGAATGGAGCCAAAACACAAAATTTGAAAGAACTACAAAAAAATAAGACTGCTCCTTCTCACGCAGAGCTGGAGAGGTGACCAGACATCCAATTAGCTGTATGTTTCCTGAATACAAATAACGTGGCTGAGTGATTTAAAGGTCAGCACTCAGAGCAAAGTTGCATTTGCTCTGGTTTTGTGTTTTGCTTTCTTATGCTTACCTGAGCTAAAGCTGTTCTATGTGCATTTTTCTTTCCTTTAAGTAGTCCCAAATTGAAATCTGTTCTATTTATACCACAGATTTGGCAGGCAGAGCTTAAAAAATAAACCAAGAAGGATGAGCAAAGGCCTGGAGATGGGCAGGGCTATCTTGGGCCCAGTAGCAGCTGTGTGAATGCAGTGCCCCCTCTTCTGCTGCTTCAGCCAGAATGGCTGTTGTGCTCCTGTGTGATGGTTCAAAGGCCCAAATTCATAGGTGTATCAAGGTTACTTACAGCGGTGAAGTGCAATGGGCATTTTGATGAGAAAAACACATATTGCATCAGCCTGGCCTGGAAGAACTTTCAGGCGTCTCGTACCTTCCTTGTGCTGAAGGCAAAACCAAACTCAGCTCTTATTTTCCTCCCACTGCATCCTCTTTGGGTGGCCACAGGCTGCTGCCAGTGTGTGACAAACTGCTAGGCACTGTCTTTGTCCTTTCTTCCCAGGCCTACGCGCTGGAAGAGAACCTGGAGCTGGAACTGGTGCGAACTGCCTGCATGTGCAAAGTGGTGATCTGCTGCCGGGTCACTCCGCTGCAGAAGGCCCAGGTGGTGGAGCTGGTGAAGAAGTACAAGAAAGCGGTGACCCTGGCCATCGGAGATGGTGCCAACGACGTCAGCATGATCAAAAGTGAGTAATGTCTGGCAGACGGCATGCCCCAGAAAGCTGACTCGATGTCGTGTTTGCTAACTGGCTTGGCATCAGCAGTGCATCTCTGAGGGGCCTCTGTATGATCCTGTCATGGCATCAAGTGGTCATGTCCCAGGTTTCTTGGTTTTTACATTCAGAATAAACAAAAGCCCACTGGGGGACAACAAGTCTTCCCCGTATGTCTGCATGGCCATCATCACAATGGTAATACAAAGAACAGAAAAGCTTGTTTTAGACGGGACCTAACTGCCAGGCAGAAAGGAAATCATCATACTTGTAAATAGCCTGTATAATGATCCAGGATTTTTTTTAATGTTTCCATGTGGCGAGGCCCTTTGTCAGTTATCTCCCTTGTGCTGTAAAACACAGGCCCCTAGGCCCCTTCGTGTCTGAGCATCATTTGATGCTGCATTACTTCACTGATTTTATGAAAGAGATCCCCTAACTATGTATAATTAAATTAAGATTATTCAGAAGGGCCTATTGCTAATCTTCCTTGTGTTAATTTGCAAGAATTGATTAACTGGAGCCATTTAATTAAGAAAGAAAAGGCTAAGTAGGGAGCTTCAAGGGAGATAAGTCAGGCAGACAGTGAAGAAAGGATAAGAAAAGCAAGTTAAAATGTACAGGATAATTAGAAACTAACCCTACCACTACAAGAGGGTTGGGACTTTGGGATTTTATCAACTCACTGTTCCATGGAAACCTCTGAATCTCACCAACCTTCAGCCATCAAGATTGTCCTCATTAGTTAAAGCTGTATAATTAGCTGTCACATTAAACTTATGTCCATGTTTAATAAACCCAAGTTGCTACTAAAAGAGACATGACTCTTCTATCTAATTATTTGATTGAATTAATAAAGCCCAAGAAATGTAAAAAGGCTGCAGTCTGCCTTGTTCCACTGTGTCTGAGAAATCTATAACGGGTTTGACAACTTAAAGGTTTTGCTTGTCTGGAGTGATGCTTTAAGGTTGTTGGAAGGATATGCTTGCATATGAATACAGTTCATACAACAATATGAAAAAATACTTTTAATTTCTAACAGCAGCAATGATTTGTGTTGTTGGAAAACATTAAGAAAGTATGAATTGCCACCGAGGGTGGTGTCATTCCATTCAGATAATACAAGCCACTTATTGAAAATGTATCAACACAGCTAAAATCATAATGCTGCTGAAAGAATTAGTACCCCCCACCCCCAATTATTTTTTTTCCTGAATATCTTTATATATGATTATTATTTTTTTTTTAATGCAGGCTGGGAGGGAATTAACACAGTGGCTCAATGAGGGTAATTCTTTTAAGTAGTGGGATTGCCCAAACCCACACTGTACTGACATGGCCAATAACCTTCTTGTTGCAGCTGCCCACATCGGGGTTGGTATCAGTGGCCAGGAGGGGATGCAGGCAGTCTTGTCCAGTGACTTCTCATTCGCACAGTTCCGCTACCTGCAGCGCCTGCTCTTAGTCCACGGCCGCTGGTCCTACATCCGCATGTGCAAGTTCCTCAAATACTTCTTCTATAAGAATTTTGCTTTCACGTTAGTGCATTTCTGGTATGGATTCTTCTCTGGCTTCTCTGCACAGGTAGGTCAGCTTCTGTTTTTTTATGGTTATGTCTAACATTTTCAAGCAAAGTATCTGAAAATATTTTAAATGGAAATAAACCAAGCCATTTCCCCCCAGGTCACTGTAAGGCACGCGGATATGTCTTCAGATTGTAAGAGTATAAAGCAGACATTGTACTGCTGGTAAAGGACAGATGCCTGAAGATGTTTAGGTGCCTTATAAAGAGCATAGGTGCCTCCTGGGATTTTTGGATGTGTTCAAACTGACCACAGACATCAAACAATGATGCAGATTACTCAGAACCTGACCAGTTTGGTGCAGATCTGTGTAAGACCCATGTCTGACTTATTATTACATTTAAAGTAATCAGTTTAACCCCAGAGCACCTGCATGCTTCAGTGGCTTGTAAGAAAACAAAGCATTTGGTCCAATCCCTCAGTCAAGAAGGATGATCTACAGCAGGTTGCCCAGGACCATGTCCAGGCAGCTTTTGAAGATCTCAGAGCAGAAATATTCCTTTTATATTTGTGTATTCTTTTGAAGAGAGGGAAAAAGAAGCCTTCTGCTAACTCCATGCTCTGTATTTTCTCTTTAGACTGTCTATGATGAGTGGTTCATTACGCTTTACAATTTGGTTTACACCTCCCTCCCGGTGCTAGGAATGAGCCTCTTTGATCAGGTACTGTTTCAATCACTGCTTGTCTCTGGGTTCTTTGAGCTGGTTCCATGAAGCAAAAGCAGATGACTTTTTGGGTAGTTATTGTGATAGCCCCTCACATAGTTTCTTGCCAGTGAGACCTGAGAGCACACAAAAAAAGGACACATAAGGAAGGAGATTGTATATTATCCTGATCTGGCCTGAGGGTTTCAGTGCATGGTAACATTTTTGGGTTAGGCTGTTGACTACAATAAAAGCTGGCATTGCAATAGTCCCATGAGGTAGTCATATCTTACCAGGTCTTTTCCTGAAGCTAGACAAGTGCCTTTTTTATCACCACACAGAATAGCAAATGATGCAGAACTCTGTAGATCTCCTCAGCCAGGTGTTCCAGGTTCTGCTTTTCTAGTGGAGGTCTTCCTGCAGTAATTTCATTTACATATTTTAACCTTAATAGAAATACAGAAATAAAGGAATTTTCTATCCCTTAGCTTTCTGGAAACTCTTAGGAGAATAGGTCGTGCAGTCTGATTAAGGTGAAACATACCTTCATTTTTTTGCAACACTTACATTAGTCAAATTTCTCAGTACAAGGAAGGTGAAATTCAGTATGGAAAATGTGTCCAGGTGACCTTGGGATGCAGCATGCTAGTCAGCACAACTGAATGAATTGTGTGCAAGGCCTTTTCTCATGGAAATGCACATCACAAGGACATGACAGCCTTAAGTGGTCTTGTGTGCTCTGTTGGGTGGGTGCCAGCAAATCTGATTATCTCTTCTCTGCTTTCAGGATGTGGATGATCGTTGGAGCTTGCTGTTTCCTCAGCTATATGTACCTGGCCAGCAAAACCTCTATTTTAACAAAATAGTGTTTGTCAAGTGCATGTTGCAAGGGATCTACAGTTCCCTCATTCTGTTCTTTATCCCCTATGGGGCCATGTACAATACAATGAGAAGTGATGGGAAAGCCATTGCTGACTACCAGTCCTTTGCTCTGATGGCCCAGACCTGCTTGTTGATTGTGGTGTCTGTACAGGTAAGGCATCCTTGGTAAAGTTTTTAGGAATCAGTTACTGTTTTATGAAGGCAGCATCTGGAGAGACACTGATTCTGATAGCACTGTGTTTACTGCTGCATCTTGAATTTCTGTAAAAATAAGTCTTGACACCAGATTATTCTCCTTGGTTCAACAGAACGGCAGATTTGTCTGTTCTGAAAGATCATGGTCACAGGAAGACAGTCCTCGCCTTGGGAAGCTTCATGTCACAGCAGACAAAATAGTTAAGGCTAGGAGTAGAAAAGGACTCCTTCCAGTTTTATGGGATCGGTTTGAAGTATAGCAGTGTCTGTCTGCTATCAGGCAGTTACTTATAGGGCCTTCATCATGGTGAGACCCCATGCTGGAAGAAATAGCTAAGACTTGTAGAGAGCTACAAATTTCACATGATACTGACAGGATGGGTGACATTTCTCAAAACAAAAGCAAATTGATTACACTTCCCTAGCTAACAGTTTCTGCTCTCTTAGGTCTTGTATACTATTTCTCCTAACTTTCAACCCAAGATCACAGCTTGGGGTGGGAACACAAGCATGGCTCCACTGATGAGAGTATCCTGTCTCCAGTACTAGCCGTGAATGAATCCTTGAGAAGAGGGCAAGAAGAGGGCAAATGTAGTAATTCTTGCCTGAAATGCTCTTCCAGCATCCTATGATCTGTGGGTTGGTATTTCTTGAGTCTTGAATGAATGCCACTCTTGGTGGCAGTGGTACAAAGTGAAGGACAAGATCTCTGGTGGTGTTCAAAATAAATCTGCTAAATATTTAAGGCACTGACAACTTCTGCGTTGCTCTCTTTTTCAGATTGGCTTGGACACCTCGTACTGGACTGTTGTGAACCAGTTCTTCATCTGGGGCAGCCTCTCTGTTTACTTCGCTATCACCTTCACTATGTACAGTGACGGCATGTACCTGATCTTCACAGCCTCGTTTCCTTTTGTTGGTAAGCTCTTGGACAAAACTGGATTGCACTTGGCTTAACTCTGTCAAGTATTTCTAGTATGTGTTACTGCTTCTCCGAAGGTGATAACACGCTACAGAATATATTGATTACCTTTTCTACAAGATATGCCAGGATATTTCTGAAGGCTGATGGGAATGCTTATTTTGAATCCTATCCATCCACGTGAACATGTGCCATGTTCGCTTCCTCGCATAAGAATGCACTCATACACAGCCAGAGGACTGATGCTTTAAATAAATTTGCTGAGCTGGCTGGAACATTTTCTGCTACACTTTTACAGTGTTTCCAGATGTTCAGTTCTTACAGATATCTGGAAGCATTTTATTTGCAGAAGGATGTGTGTTCTTCTGTAAATAAGTTGACATGTTGGTATAGTATAGGAGGGCACAGAAATACAACATCCATTTAAACATGAGAAAATTACATGTGGCTACGGTGAGCCTTCATCCAAGTTAAATGACAAATGTCCAAGAAAAAGGAAATAAGAGGGATGACCAGCTCTTTGGAGTACTGCATATGAGGTTTCTACACCTGTGCAGACTGTCTTGAGACTTTGACCAGGAGGTAGATGCAAGCTTAGCAAAGTAATTTAAATGTTTTTAATAGCTCTGTGCATCCATACCCAATATTGATGTAGCATTGTTATGAGACTCTACTCCCGAAATCCTGAAGCTTTTTGTTTCAAGTCTTGGATTGGGGTATTAATCAATACTTTTATTTCTGGATGAATTGTAAGCCAAGACCTGCTCTGCCCATTTTTACTGCAATATCAAGGTGGTTGGCCATTTTAGAAATACCTGAGGATGCAATGTTGCCATTTGCAATGTATTTTCCAAGCAGATGGTCATATCCACTGTAAGATGGCTTTTAGTATTAAAAGTGCCGAGTGAGAGCAGACAGAGTGGCTGCTCCATTTCCAAAGACAGCTGGTAACTCACTTGCTAGGGATATCTCTATCTGCTGCTCTGTTGGCACTACCGAGGTCAAATTAGCCATAATGCTGAGTACTACTTAATAAGATCTCAGTCTGAAGCCATGTCTAAGGGAACTGTTTCTAGTCTAGACTCAGTCAACTTGTTTACTTTAATTTCAGTGGAGTTGTAATACAGCAGAATTTGGCCAAGTGAAAAGAAAACACTCAGCAACTTTACTGCCAACAGCATCATTAAACCCCATAATGAGGGTTTTGCAGACTGTTTGCTCTATCCGACATTCCTTCAGTTTTTGGAGGAGCCCGAAGCCAGCACTTTGGTTTCAAAGAACATGGCAGTATCACGCCACCACATGGCAGATGCTCTGCACACACCCTTCAGGCCACACTGCCTGTGCATGTGCAGAGCAATGCACACTGCTCTCATAAAGGGCTGTGATCCCATCAGCTACTGGGCAGAGTCCGTGGGCTTTAGGAAATGCTGCAGGAGAGTAAGAAAAAAGTATTCTTCCTTGGTCAGTGACATCCTGCCAGAAGGTGAAAGGGGCTGGACTGCCGCAGAAGGTCTCTTGAACGTTTACATCAGTCTTTTGGAATGATTTGACTCTTTGTAAAGAGATAAAGCACACATTCTGACATCTTGTCTCTCTGAGTGGCTGCAGTTGAGTCTGAACATTGCATTCCTGTCTCAGACGGTGGTAATGATATTGCTGTCCTCTCTGCAGCACGTTGATGTCACTGTTGGAGAAGGTGTCTGCTTTATATTTTGGTCTATTTGCCAAGTACTTTGGAGTCACAGTGATTGAATTATGATGTTAAAAAGGATGATGGTGAGAGGCACTACTCCTACGTTTTTAATTGTGTGTTTGTTTTTCAGGTACAGCTCGAAACACCCTCAGCCAACCCAACGTGTGGCTAGCAATCTTCCTCAGCATCGCCCTCTGTGTGCTGCCTGTGGTCGGCTTTCGATTCCTGAAAGCTCAGCTAAGGCCAACTGCCAGTGACAAAGTAAGGAAATATTTCAGTAAACCAGAAGCCCTCTTGCTACCAGCTAGGCTTACTGCGGAGCCATACAGCAAGGGCCTGGCGTTGCTCAGAGTGTATGTTCCTGCAGGTGCAAGTGCTGCCGTCCATCTGGGTTCCAGTCCCTTGAGGAGGAGGACTGAATTTGGGTTTTGGCACAGCTCAAGCCATCTGCAGCTGGGAGCAAGGCAGAGATTATTTAGATGTGGATTGGGTTGCACTGGAGCAAGGAAGCAGCACTATTTTTAGGTGCGGGGTTTAAGTGGTGAGGCTTGGTGGCAAAGGAGCAGTATATTTCAGTCCTGACGCACAATTTTTAGCCTGGCAGAACGCAGCCCTTTGCCCTCCACCCAGGCAGTCATGTTTGATGTTTATTTTAATTTGTTTTTTTTTTTTTTTTTTTTTTTTTTTACTTCAGAATTCACTTCATTTGTAGCCAGTGGTTATTTGCCCCCTCTGAAACCAGCTGCCCTCTCATGCCCCAGAATTTAAGGGTGAGGCCAATAGGGCAAGGAGAGGCTGGGAGAGATGGACTGGGCAGAGAGCGCCACTCACTACAGCGAATGACCCCCTGCACAAGATCAGCATCGCCACAGCTCCCCAGGCTTCCCCTCAAACACGAGCATCTCCTAAATGCTGCTGCCACCTCGTGCTTCCTTCCTCTTCCTGCACTTAGCTGCGAGGCATGAGTATCTCTGAGCAGAGCCTCAAGGGTGTGCTCCTCAGAGGTCGCCTTGGTCATCCTTTGGATGTCTGCAGAGCTTCCCAGGTGCTCCAGGGAAGGAGTGAAGGGGAATTCTTGGCCCTTGCAGAGGGGTAGGTGGGTGCTAGAGAAGATCTCTAGGTAGGAAAGTCCTCAGGACACAGAGGAAATTCAGATGTGCAAAAATGGGCTGAATTTACTCTTCAGCTGAGTAGAAGCTTGTCATAGCTGTGGCCCAGATTGCCATCTTTTGTATTTTGGGTGAGCACCTCTAGTGCAAAATCAATTTTTTTTTTCCTTCCTCTGGGAAATGAACTGTCACAGGAGAGGGTTGTTTGGGTTTCCTACTGTATCAAGATCCCCTGGTGGCAGTATAAAAGGAACTTAAATAGAGGCTTGACACTTAGACAGCCAAGTACCTACAGCATTGTCGCAGGCACAATGGACAGAGACGGGATTATCCTGAGGCACTGGCACTCAGCGTTGTCCTCCTGCCTCTGATAGCCCAGTTCTGAATAGATGCCTGTCAGCAGAAGATCTTGGTGGCCATGTGGGAACAGAGAGCCTCCAACCTGCAAATAAATTGCATCATATTTCTCCCTTCTGCCAAGAGATATGAGTGTCTATTGATCATCATTCTCATCATAAAAAAGATTTTATATATTAGAGATCCCCTGTAGTAGTCTGTTTTCTGGATTAAGTAAGCCAACGCTTTGACATTTCCTTATAAATCTTGTTTTCTGGACTTTTGGCTATTGTTGTGATGACTTTCACATTTTGGATTACTTGACTGAAGCGTTTAAAAAAGCTGCAGCAATACCCCAACCGAGGCCTCACAGGGCTGTAAGGAACAATATGCTGAAATCATCCCCACCCATGTCTTACAGACGACACTCCCAGCAACGCCTTTCAGAATGAGATTTGTTTTTCCTTTTACCAGGCTGCCACCCTGTGCTGTGTGTTCAGTTTCTGCTCTGCAATCCATCCTGCCATCCTCCTGCTTTGTCAATCATTATTTTTTGGCATTGATCCCCTGCGTTTTTCCCCCTTTCTTCGCTCCTCTTTTGCTGTGTTTCTGAATGATGATGCATTTGTTCCATCTTATTTTCTGATTTCAGGTCCTACTCAAGATCAAAGAAGCCAAAAAGAGGCCGCCTCCGCCCTCACCCAAGAGACGCCTGCGTCGGACCAGCACGCGCCGCTCCGGCTATGCCTTCTCCCACCAGCACGGTTTCGGGGCCCTCATCATGTCTGGGAGAAACATGCGGCCAAAATCACCTTTTGCCACAACGGGAACATTTTCACCCAATAGTGACAAGCATAAACACAAGGGACTGTAAGAACCCAAACCAAACAAACCGAACCAAAAAAGGCTGTTGGGAGAGGAGGCTGTGCTCCCCGCAAAGCACCCAGCCCGTGGCTGCCCAGAGCTCTGCCCTCTGGGCTACCAAAGCAAGGGCTTGGGCCTTTCCTTTCTCCCACATGCGCTCTCTGGATTCAGCTCCTCTTCCAAAGACATGTCCTGCTCCTGGGGAAGGAGGGGCAGGGGGAAGCAAAGACACCATGTGGTATCTCAGAGGGCCTCCCTGGTTATGCTGTGGGAGGCTCCCTGAGTTTGTTTGTAACGCTACTTTTATCTCCCCTTACATACCTCAGAGCAAAGTGACGTCCAGGCTGAGGAAAAGGCTGAATTGGCAATGTCCTTCTCAATCATGTGCCTTTGGGTCTGTCATGAATCCACGCTGGGCCTTATTACTGGGGTAACGGTATTGACCCCAGGTGTGCCTTAGGTCCAGCCACACAACCCCCAAATCAACTGTCTCTGTAATACATGTAATTCTGTAGCCTTTTAACTATTTTGTACAGAAGCACTATGGAAGGGATGAGGTTGAAGTAACCTCCTTCCAACCAAACGGTTAATTCTGTTTCTCAAAAGGAGGCCAGTGCCCCCAAACCACCCTCTTCCTGCATCTGCAGCCAGGAGTGCAAGCTCAGAGACATTCCTAGCTGGTCAAGGGACAAGGACTCAGCATTCATCAGTTTGCCTCGTCTTGTCTGCAATGCAAATCTGCTCTTGTTGTAAAAGACCTTTGTCCTCACAGCCATCTCAGGTTTTGTAGCTGGGCACTAGCCATTTCATTCAGACTTAAAATAGAAGGGCAAAAGAAGTTCAGGCACCCATATAGATCAAGCCTTAAAACCCAGCACGGAGAAGCCCGTATCATGGCTAGGGCTCATGTGAGCCTCCAGCACCAGGTGAACTTCCCACCATAACAGACTGAGGCACATGCAGTGTGTGACTGGGTGGAAATCATGCAAGAAATATCAGAGGCTAAGATGCTATTTCACCGCTGGCATGGGTTGTCCTGCCCTTTACTCCGCTGCTGCCGTGAGTCACGGATGAAGCGTGACCTGGTTGTCCTCTCACCCACCCTGCTGCCTGCTGTGGTCAAGTTTCAGAGGATATTAGTGAGGGCTCAGGGGCCTCTGCTGAGTTTCTCTGTGCTGGCTGGTATTTTGTTCAGGAAAGGTTCATTCATCAATCACACGTTGCAGAGAGCAGAAGGCTCCACCAAATCCTATCAATCTGACTGCCAGCAGAGGGACCTGGTGAATTGGTGGTGATCTCTAGATGCTGGGATTTGCTCGTGGGTTTGTAACACCAGTACCAATAACCAGCAGGGTTACTGGGTGGAAGGCCAGTGTGGAAGCATGGGGATCTGTCCCTCAGCACTGCTGAGCTGTCTAAATGGGGATATATTTATTATTATTTTTTTTTTGTGCAGAGGACTAAGCAGGTTTGGCTGTTATATTTTCTCATCTCCTTTATACAAATTTAGACTCTTCCCTGGTATGGAATTAGAATTTTTGCACACTAACCATCTGGTATTTAGTGGGAGCTCTCTGCCTTGAGTCTCTGAGCTATCCGTGGAGGCAGCCTATGATGGCAAGAGGCCAGCAACATCCCCACTTCATCAGGTATGCATACAACACCTTGCTGCCTGCGGTCCCAGTTTCGGCAGATACAGTATGAAATTGTTTAAGCCCTAATAGAAGGTTTCATCTCCCTGTGTTTAACTCTGAAAAAAAAAAAAAAAAAGAAAAGAAAAAAAAAAAAGCAGTCTGTTGCACCTGCTGCTCTGGGAGGCTCCTTGCAAACTGCAGTATTAAATTTCAGCATAGGCAGTGCAAACTAGAGCTGGGACTGGATCCAGACTTCATCAGGCAGGAGCTGCTTGACTAGGGAAGGAGCAAATTCTAATCCAGTGATCTTCCCTGCAAGGGGATACCGAAATAAAGTGAGAGCCTGAGGAAACTGCTGTGATAGTTGGTGCTTCACCTTTCCCTTTGCAGAGGCAATGGTGGCTTTCTGGTTAGGATGATGTCTTTCACAGTCAGCATCTCCAGTGCTAGAGGAAAAAGGAGAGCGAGGACAGTGTGTGCAGGTAAGCAGACAACCCTGCAACACCCAGCCTGGCGTGTGGACTGAGGGCCCTGTCAAAGCTGTTCCCAGCACGTCATGCAGCAGCTTTTAATGCTGAGCAGCAGAGGCAAAGCTTTGGTTGAGGGCGAGGAAACTCTGAGACTGTGTCACTCCTGTCACAAGGTTTACATACAAAGCACCTTCTGGCTAAAGGGGATTTGCAAAGGCTGCAGAGGACATGCAGGGGCTGATGGGTCTGTCGGGGAACTTGCTCCAGCTACAACTATTTCGGTGGTTTTGACCAGATCGACATTTGAGACATATCAGCCGGCAGTGATGTTTGTCCTACATCACTCCTGATTTTATAAAATATTTTTTTTTTAATAAAAAGAGAATATTGGGATGATCGATTTGTTGCCTACCTGCTAATTGATCAGAGATGTTTATAACCATACACGTAGATTGTTCCTGGGTGTCCTAAGGTGGCGGGGTGGGCTGTGGGAGGATGGATCTGAGATAACAGTGCTTTTAATGTGGTGTCCTGGCTTGGGGAACAATCAGGAAAGCAAGGAAGCTGCAGGGGACAGCTCAGAGCAGCAAGACCCTAGGAAAAGCCCTGCAGGCGGTGGTCGTGCTGGATCTGCACTTCTCTGCTATCCTGCAAGGCTGCTGTTACCAGAGGTCTCATCGTGGACGATTTTCTGATCTGCTGCTGCCAGTGCAGCCGCACAGGCCAGATTTGATCGCCTCCTGCAGCCGGATTTTCTCCGAGCAGGACACTTTGGCAATTTTACACTCTTACAAATAACCAAAGCAGCTAAAAGCGCTCGCAGAGGTGGGGGGGGGGTGGGGGGGGGAAGCGAGGGGGGCTCTTTCTGCCGCTTGCTTCACCCCGTGGCAGCCCCAAGCTTTCAGGCGAGAATCTCCGGGACTAAAGCCTCCCCCCGGAGCTGCCCCGGGGGCGGTCACGGCTGGGGGGGCCGGGGGGGGGACGGACAGCAGCGAGGCCCCGCCTCGGCGCCCGGCTGCAAACAGCGGAGCGGCACCGGCTGGGTGAGCGGGGCTGGGGACCGGGGGGGGGTCCTGGGGGGGACATAAGGGGGTCCCGGGGGGCTGGGGATGCGAGATGTTGTGTAATGGTTAAAAGAGAGCTTGAGGAAGGCCGTTTGGTCTTTTTTTTTTTTTTTTTTTTTTTTTTTGGACGTCTTCTGTTTGAGAGATAGATCCCTCCTCCCCCCCCCCCCAAAAAAAAAAAAAATCCCTGTTTTATTTATTTATTTATTTATTTATTTATTTATCTTTTTTTTTTTTTTTTTTTTTTTTTTCTTTGCGTTATTCTGTAATACAGAGGTTTGTGCACGGCTTCTGCTGTAGCACCTGCATTCTCACTGCCCCCACGGTTTTGGGGTCAGGAAAGACAATGCTTTGATGCCAACCCGTGAGCGATACGGTTACTTCTTGTATACAGCAGCAGAGGTGGAAGGGGGGCACAGCACAGCATCTCCTCTCCCCCTCCACCCCCCCCCCAGAATGTGAGATGAAATATCGCAGTGAAATATTAGTGAAATACCTGGAGGGGGCTTTAGGTATCTCCTGCTGGGCTCCTGGCGGCTCTCACCTCTTCCATCTGCATCCACACAAGGCTCTTGCACCGAGCTGTAGCCTGGAAGTCATTAATCATAAGCAGCTCCTGTGGCACGGGAGGGCGAGGGAGTGCCATGTGCTGGTACCAAGATCTCTAGTGGGTGTGATCCTCAGCAAGGAGTGTTACAAGAAGGGAGCCCCTCTGATTAGCGACCCCTGCTAATTCCCAGCTGGGAACAAAGCCGGGCACGTAAGGGACCTTGTGGGTACCTTTGGGCGGAGGTGCTGTGTCCTGTAACCCCTTCAGAGCACTGATAAAACTCATCCTAAAAAACCAGCTGTGCCAGATGGAAGCGGGAAGGCTTCCTCTTCAGATGCTTGATTTTTTCCCCTTCTCATTTTCAGCCTAAATGTGTTCACAGCACATTTATTCTCTTGTTGTTGTGCCAGCATTATCCTTTTGCTTCAGCAGTTTTGTTTGTCTCCCGTGATATATTTAGAGAGCAATCCTATACGCTCTCTGCCTACATTTGGCTAGGCTAAACAAGCCAGGCTCTTAAGTTTCTTCTTGTTTGATAGGTTTTCTCTTTCCCCCAGGCCCTTTATGCACCTGTTCATTTGAGTTTATCATTTTTAAATGCGGATGACCAGATTTGTTTTGTATGATGCTCCTGTCACCAGTGCCTGTACAATTGTGCTGATGGCTCACTGCCTTGTCTAGCCTGCATTTGCTTTTCTTATGTCCACATCATCTCTGCAATCCCCCGGGCAGTTAGTGGTTATTATTCTGAGCTTTGCTGTCGATATGCACAGTTATCCAGCTCTGTCCTTGCAGCAAAGCCCTTGCTCAGGCAAACTAATACCACACGACATGGGGAGAATGAAGCTTGAAAATGCACCTTTCCTTCAACACGTACTTTTTGAGCAGATATAAATCTTCGTGTTCTGACTTTGTAAGCATGTTGTTTATTGCAAAGGGAAGAACACTGGCTCCAGTCCATGTGGGTGCTTCTGTGGGGAGATTTAACCTGGGATGCAGTGGCAGAGGGATGCCCATTTGGGACAGCCTCATGGTGCTCAGGACTGGGTGCTTTGGACAGAGGTCCCTGGTATGGCCACGTTCCTGTGCATCCATCCATCCAGGGTACCCAGCACCCAGAGTTCCTGACTGCCTGGAAGAAGTCGAGGTATTAGGTAAATAAACACTTCTTGTCTCTTGCTGCCTCACGTCTGATAACGTGGGCAGGAGCTGCAGTCATCATAGCGTAAATCTGTGCATGCTTTAAACTGATGTCCTCGGGGGTTTCTCCGTGAGCCTGGTAAGGGCTTTATCTGCACCTGATGATGTTTTGGCCACTGTGAACATGCTGGGGTGAGGGAGCTGTCATTCCTCCCAGTAAAGGCAAGTTCCTGGCCTCAGACCCCTGCCCAGGAGCAGGTTTCAGTGCTCTGGACTGGGTTCCTGAAGTGGCTGTGGTATAGGGCTCAGAAGAAGGGCACAGAGCCGTTCTGACCAGGCTTGATCCAAGAACACCGCTGGCCGTAGCTGCAGCTCAGCTGCCGTTCATTTTTCCCAGAGCTCTCCTGCTGCTGTCCTACTTTTTATAATTCACCCAGAAGTAGAGGATGTTTTTTTCTCTCTGGCTGGCGCTGTGAAGGAGCATCCTCTCCTGTGGCTCCCAGTGTGAAGGGAAGTGGTTCTCGTCCCCCCGTCTCCCTGCTCGTGCTGGATGGAGCTGCTGCACCGAGCCTTTCTGCACAGGGCCGAGCCCTCTGCCAGACCCTGGGGCTATAAAAGGACCTGGCCTCTTCCACGCCCTCCCAGCACCACGAGATGCTGCGGGAAATCAGAGCGGGGCCAGGCTTCCTCTGAATTAGGAAAACAAACCTTCCTACCGCTGCCTCGTGGCAAGGCCTCTGTCGGTTTGGGCTTCGGGGGCAGCTGTCTGTGCCCCCAGGAGGGCAGTGCTGCAGGGCTGGAGGTCTGCACTGCGAGGGCAGGTGGTCCCCAACCTGCATGCCATGCTGGGACAGACCTGGAGGTGCTGTCACCCCCGGCCACACCATGCATGGCACTGCAGATGTCTGTCTGATCCCTGTGCTGTGTCCCAAGGGAAGGCCAATGGGGAGGGCCACAAGCCTGCATCCTGCTTCCACATTGTATTAGGCGCTTAATAAAAGAAGCCTGGCTTCTTTCATAAACCCCTGTTTGTCTCCCTTAGCTTTGGGATTTACAACAGAGGTCCTGGGATCTTTGAGCCTTGTGTCTCTCCTGCGAGGCGGGGAGGATCAGCGCCGCCTTGTTCCGCAGGCGCAGGGCCCAGGAGCGAGCAGAGCAAGGTGACTCGGGGAGACAGTAGCTGCCCTGAATCTTAAACCCAAGTCCTTGTGTCAGCTTGAGCAGAGTGCTACCCCCTGCCAGGCCGTTCATTCCATGCAGAGTGCAGGTCTGTATTTAGAAAACTAATTTGTAGCCTCATGTTTAAGAAGCGGAGTCTGACAGTCTCCCAGATGATGTGCTTCAGAGAGGCTGCTGGGCCAGGTCCCTGCCTGCCGGCCTTTCACTGAGCGGTGGTTTGGCATCCTTTGGGCTTGGCAACACCTAGAGGCTGCCTTACCTGCTGGCTATTGAGCCCTCGGCAACCTGCAGGCTGTGGTTAAGGGAACATTTAATATTCAAAAGGTGCGAGCCTGGTTTGTGGCTGCCAGCGCCTGCAGTTCTGCTTCTGGTTCGGTTTCTGCTGGGGCAGCAGATGCTGTCTGACACCTTTGGCTGCGCAGGGTGCCTGGCTCCGTGTGTTTCCTGCTCTGCAGTGGCTGGGTTGTGCTGCAGATCGAGTGGGCTGGCAGAGCAGGTGTGCAGGGAGCAGTACGTCTGCTCTCTTTTCAAGTGAGCTGCACAATGTCATAACCCAGCCCGCTCACAGGGCTTTGCTAAAATCTCCTTTCTCTCTCTCTGCTGGGATCGCAGACAAAATTTTGCAGGGCTGGAGACTAGAGGGGGTGCTTCCTCCAGCCTTTCCCCACTCCATCAAGCTGCTGTGGCAAGGATATCTCTGTGGAATCAATGAAATTAAGTTATTGCGTGTAGATGTAGCTGCCTGATGTTATTTCCTGTGGTTAGCTCTGCTGAAGCTGGGCCAGGCAGCAGATCCTGTGGGTTTGCCAGCTCGACTTGGAGCACTTCAGGGGAAGCTCGGCTGGGAGGAGTTTTTTCTGCTTGCTCTGTCCCTCCCAGATGTTCAGGGAGGCTGCTTCCCCCACCTCTGCTTGGCCTCACGCAACCTGCCTTCTGCTGAACACATAATTCCCAGTTCTTCTCCAAAGGACACTTGGAAAGGTGGTTCTGTGATTCCTGAGTATAGGTCTCTGTTCCTCTGATTTTGGAGCAAGAAGCCTAGTTGGGGTTTTGCTTGTGACAGCTGCTGCTCATCCAAAGCCCACAGTTTCTCCCCATCTTCCCATTCTTGCATGCGCTTGCCTGGACTGGGAATATTGGTTTCCATATCTTATGTCTGATGTGCCTGGGGTTGGTATGTATTGAGCATCTTCACAGTCCTTACACCTTGTGCTGGGCTCTGCTCTTCTACTGAACGCTCAGTGGAGCCAGGGAGGGCAGCATGTGTCCTCCTCAAGACCCGTCTGAACCATCTCGTGCCATGGATAACCCTCACAAATGCTCTGCTGACACCACTATCTCTGCCTGGGCCAGGCTGTTAAGGCTGTTTTTGGAGGACACTGCCTTAGGATGCCGTCAGCCTGTCTGCTAAAACAACTGCTTTGAGATTTCAGAATTTTCTGCTTAAAAAATCCGCACAAGCACCATGGTAGTTTATCTCATGGGTGACTCACTGGTGTCCTTTGCAAGCAGAACTTTGTGTTGGCTGGTGTCACGGTGGATGGTTCAAACCACACCTGGGTCCCCCACAAGTGCCAGGGCAAAAAAAAAAAGGTTCAGATGGCAGCGTGTGAGCACGGATTTGGTGTGCTGGGATGCGGAGCGTGGCCATCCTACTGCTGCCACGGTTGTGCTGCCACACACACAACTTTGAGTTTCTGCCTGTCAAAGCCTGCGGTGTGCCCATCAGGTGTCTGCGATGGGGAGAGGGGCTGGGAGGGTCAGAGCAGAGCATGAACCAGCAGTTAGCATCAGAGCTGTACCATGCAAAGCTCCACAGCTCCCTGCACCAGGCCACCAGGCCACGGTGGGGGATCCCAGTGAGATGGGGCAGCACAGGCTGTTAGAAATACCTTCCTGGTGACGTGCCACCTGCTGCAGTCCTCTGCTGGCTCCCTCTGTCAGGCTGGGAGCCAGTCTGCCCCGCTCCACCGTGGTCTCCAGGCTATCAGAGGAAAGGCAACGCCTGTCTGTGCCTTTTCCTGTCACTCCTTTCCTCTGTCACTGCTCTGCAGGGAAGGCAGAGGCGGAGGAGCGATTTCTGGCTGGGGTGGTGGGAGTCCTGGTGGTGCCTTTGGCTAGAGGAGGTGGTGGCAGCAACACCCGCAGCCTTCGCATTGGGGAACCACATAGGTCTCAGTTTGCCCTGTAGCACAGCAGTGCTTTTGCCCTGGAAGGAGCTGGGATGGATTTGGTAATGCTCATGTCTCAGCCAAGCCGAGACCCTGGAGCAATGCTTCTCCCAGAGGATGCCACAACGAGTTATGTCCAAGCAGGGGTATGATACTGCATCACTGCACAGTGACTGCTGAGTCCCAGCCTTGGTTCCTTCCCTCCCTTCCTCCTTCTGTGGGAGGGACCTCACACTGCAAATTTTCTAATATCTTTCTTTTTTTTTTTTTTAGCAAATATGAAAGCACTTGCAGATGGAAGAGACTGGTGCAGGCACAGCAGTGTGCCAGGCAGGGCTGTGGCTATTGCAGAGAGCACGCCAGCTTAGCCAGCCACTGCTGCCTAGCCAGGAGAGGAGCGAGGTGATGGCTCCTATTTCTGCTCCCATGGGCTTCTGGTTAGGATCCGATTTATGTCCTGATGGAACAAAATCTGGACTCTTCCAGCCTCTTCTTCATATAGTGCTGGGTGTTTGTGTTATCCATCTAAATATCCAGCCCTACAGAAAGGGCAAAGAGCAGGCTTGTGAACTCCTCCGTCTTTTCCATGTTCTGTGTCATAATTTCCTCCACCATCTCAGTAGTAAATATCTCCAGCCTCCCTCCACGGAGAACTGGGAAGGGCTGGAAATGCACTGCCTTGCTGATGGCAGAATGCCTGAGATGCTCCTTTTAGGAGCACTAGCAGGAGCTGCTGTTATTTTGCTGCTCACCCCACTGAAAACTTACCAAACCAATGTTTTGTTTCTGTGGAAGCTGGCTGAGGCTGTAGAAAAAGCAACCAGACAGCAATGGTCATGCAATTTTTGTCTGCTGTTCAGCTTGTTGCAGGTGGATTCTTAGCTGCTGAAGCCTGAGTCTGGCATCACAGCAAGATGGAGATTTGGGGGATGCTGGACGTGGAACTGAGTCACAATTTTACTTCTGCCTAATTCTTGTAAAGAGCTGAATGCAAATCTATGCACTCCAACGTTTGTGCCTCTTTCAGTAGGCCACATAAAGAGTTTAAAGCCCCTGTAGCGTTGCCCAGCTCCCTGCTCCCTGCAGAGAGAGAGAGAAAAAAAAAAAAAAGGAAAAGAAAAAAAAAAAAAAGCCTCTTGGCAGCCTCAAGCTGTTTTTAAACGAGACAAATGCCTGGGGTGCCTGTCTGCCAGAGCCTCCAGCCTGTACATCGAGTCCCTTTTTAGCATGCTTCTCCCTGCCTCTATATCTGGCTCTGGTTCCTTGCTTGGGGAACGTGACCTCATCATTGTTTTGGTATTTCCAGTGATTCAGCCTGGTCTGGGGCAGGGAGGAGTCGTTACTGGGGCGGGCGGGCGGGTGCTTGCGCGTTGCTGGAATTCCAGCATGGTGCAGCCCCAGCCCTTCCGCTGCCTTGACAGCTCTTCTCCAGCCCTCAGCTGATATTCTGCATTCCTGCCTGGCAGATGGCCTGGGCACAGCTGGGAGAGGCACCCCAGCTCCTGCTTTTGGGGCCGATGGGGATCTTTGCTGCCTACATGTCTTGGTGAGGGCGAAGGAAGCGCATGAGCCTGGGAAAGCCACAAGGAGCCTGCTTTAGGGGTGGAAAATGAGCTTTGCAGAATGCTTGTAACTATTTCCAGGCTGCAAGCGTCCCGTGGTGAACTTAACTTCACAACAGCTGCAGGAGCTTGGTAAGTGTTATGGTGCTTCTTTCACAGGCGGGGAAACTGAGGCACGGGACGGGGTGGTGGTCTGCTTGAGGTCTTACACAGCTAGAGCTGGGAAAGTAAACTCCCACGAAGCGATGCTGACCGTGCCTGTCCTCTCTGGTACTGCCTGGATTCCTCCAGTGACCGTGGGCAGCAGGTCAGACCGAGGTGGAGCAGTGCTTGTAGGGAGGAGCAGCTTCCAAGGCAAAATGAGGCCAGGCTGTGCAGATGCCTAAACCCCATCTTCTGTGGGTATCACCTTCCTGAAGGCAAAGGGGAGAGCTTGCAGCCAGTGTTTCCCAGCCGAGGTCAGTGCTCGTGGCAGGCTGTGGGTGCTGCAGGGCTCTCACTTGTGCCTCAGCAGGACTGCAGTTGCTGCCGATGCTGTAAGCCTTACTGCAGCTTTGATCTAAACACTCTCAGCTGCTTTATTTGAGCCTGGGTTGTTGTGAATGGTTTTAATACTGTTTGGGACTATCCAGAGGTTAGCCATTCCCTGGTGGAGACCAATTTGGCTGCATAAGCCAATTGGTTGAAGACATGGCTTTGGTGTTGTCTTGATTAGCAGTGAACCAGTCTGTCACTGTGCAGGAATAAATCATGAAGGCTCATCATGTTTGGAGAGGCAGCCTCTCTATGGAGCCCCTATTGATGAACAGGTCCTTGGAGACCCAGTCCTGTCTTCAATTTGTTTCTGACAGGCTGGGGATTGGCACCTGGCACCAGATTTACTGTTGTTACATCGTGAAGTTTTCCCTTTATTTTTGTGCAAGAGCATCCCAGAGCTGGGAGAGCATCCCATCCCAAACACAGCTGGGCTGTGCCGTGGTGGAGGGGAAAAGCACAAAGCACCTTGCTCACTGTAGCCTGGGGAAGGGCTATCAGCAGGTGCAGAGCAAGGAGTTTTAACCTCAACAACTGTCCTTCCCCTTTTTTTCTGGGGACAGGAGACAGCAGGTGATGCAGCCAGGCTGCTCTCATCAATAGGGAGTATTTCGGGCTGGCTTAATGCCTCGCTAGCTGGGCCATGCTTGTAGGCATCACCAGCACATAGACCTGTTACACTGGGGTCCCTGTGCCCTCCTTATAGCTAGGTTAACAGTATTCACCAATGTGATTGACCTAAGTCAGCTGTTTTCAACCTTTTTCTTTTGAGGCTAGATGGTATTTTTTTCAGAGATCTCCCCAGCCTCTACAGCATACCCATCAGTTGCTACCGAACTCTGTGGGCTCCCTGTTCTTTGTCACTGGTGGCTCCCAGAGGTCCCTGATGTGAGCTGTGTGCCTGTCTGGCATCAGGCATACTGAAAATAGGCCGTGCCCGCTGTGGTATGCACCCTGAAACAGTTCCTGCTCAGCCTCTTGCTGAGGTCTTTTAGTGGGTGGTAGCTGAAACCTGCTAAACCCCTCTAACTGCTGGTTCCAGCTGTGGGGACAAAAAGCAAAGCCCCCAAACCCTCTGACACATTGCTGCTCTGCTGAACTGGTCCCTATCCTCCCCATCTTCTTTATCTGGTCCAAGCTGCAATCCAGCTGATAAATTACCCTGAAATGGGAGGGAAAAGAAGAACCCTAGCAGGAGGTGCCAGAGGCAGTGAACTGGGTAAATCCCAGTGACCGGGGAGTCCCTGTGCATGGGGAGATGGATGGTGAGGGTGGACTGCTGCCCCATGAGCTGGCCTCACACACACACGTGTATGGGGCAATGCTTTTCTTCCCAGCCGTGATGTGCCACTGGAGCAGTGTGTGCCAAGGAGCTGTGGGGCTGGAGTATCTCGTGTTGGGTGTAGGGTGGAAAACTGCGTTCCTGCTAGCAGTTGCTGTGCCTGGAGTTGTAGGATCATGGAGCTGGGCGTCCCCACGTCCAGCAGCTGCCCTCCCACCCCGCTGCAGGAGCAGGCAGGCGGTGGGGTCGGCGGCACAGCCCCATCACACTGCCTTCTTTCTGAGCTCGCTGTAAATGGCTCTCTGTAACACGAGCCGCATTGCTGCTTTAGTCCTCTCCAGAGGGCATCTGTATTTACACTGGGGCTTTCATTAGCAATCCGGCTCTTGCATGGCCGGCAGCCTGCAGCCCTCACTTGTCTCTCCTGCCCAGTTGCTCAGGGAGCAAGGTGAGCACCCTGGCACCGCTGTCCCCGAGGAGAGGCAGGTGACCGGTGGCTGGAGGAGTCCCTGAGCCAGCTCCTGCCTGGAAGAAGAGCCTTGTCAGTGCGCCCCACCATCCTGCAGCAACAGGAGGGGCTGCCTGTGGAGTTTCCCCCCAGCCAGGCTCACTGATCCCCAGGACAGCGCGGGGACAAGCTGGGTTTGCTTTGGATGATTTCTGGCTCTGCGTGCTGTGTTCCTCCTGCTGCTCTCATGCAGTTCCTGCCGTGCCCGACTCCCAGCCACAGCGAGCTGAGCCTGACATCTGGGGAGATTGTGTCTGGCAAGGTAGGAGCTGATCCCTTCCAGCTGCTCTGCTAAAAGGGGTGTGATCTGTCCTGTCCCACCTGGAGAGAGTGCTCCAAGGAGCAGTGCGTATCTGGTTTGATTCTGTATTCTGCTGTGGCTCTGATGACCAGGTGGTATGCTGCTACACGGGAACAAAACGCATAAATCCACCTTGTTTGTACCTACACACTGGAAAATCAAACCCTGTCTCCCTTTCTGCTCCAGCATGGTGCTCTGATACCCCAGAGCCTGTCTCTCTTCTCTCTTCCTGTGCTGCACCCTGTGCATTTTCTACAAGTTGTGTCACCTGCTTCTCCAGGTGACAGGAGGGTCACTTTGGAAGTAGGGAGCAGTCTGGATGTGTCCTGGGAGAAGGGCAGAGGGAGAAGAGACCCACAAAAGACATAAAACAAGGAATTTCAGTAGGCATGGAAATGGCAAGGGAGAAGCAAATCTTCTAGAATAACCATATAAAATTAGACAAGGGAAGAGTCTCCTTTCCCTGAATAGTCTCAAAAGGGTATCTTCTTTTTCCTTTAGTCCCCGAAGGTGGTGTGCTTTGCTATGGAAAGGCCTGAGGCTGCTGTTGTCCCTGGGGGCCTCCTGCAGGTGATGCTTTCCTTCTGAGGACTGACCCGAGTAACAAAACCTGTTTTAGGGCGCCCTGCACCCCCAGTTCCTAAGCATTGAGGAGGGGAGGGAGGGGTCTTCCAGCCTTCCCTCATTTGCGCACCCTGCTCTGCTGCCAGTGGGTGTATAAATAGTGCCCACAGCATACTATTTTGGTGACAAGCTTCTCCCAGGATTCATCCAAAGAGGTATGTGCACAAGTGTTAAAAATAACACTAAGCCCTGCCCAAACGCTGGCGTCGGTTCGGGGATGGTGTCTTGGGGCTCTTCATAGAGAGCCCTGGCTCCTGGGTGGGTGCAGCAGAGGGGGGCCAGCAGGGCTCCTGCTGCTTCCCTGTCCTCGCTGCCGTGCTGACCACAGGGGATGCTGACCTTCAGCAGATCTGCTGTTCCCCAAGAGGATGTGAGACTTGCACTTCTAATTAGGCTGTTTGCTACAGAGCTTTCCCTGCATGTCCTGTGCATTATCTCTGGGTCTAATGGCAGGCATAATATCAGGAGGAGATGCCAGGAGGGGTTGACTTGTTGCCAGCTGCCTGCCACTGGCCAGATCTAGCTGCTCCTCCAATGTCTTGTGCCATAGCAGTGGCATATGTAGGCATTCTGGCCCTGTGTTAGGCTTATGCTGAGCTGGAGATTGGTTTAGTTGCAGAAGGCATATTAAATTATGTCGAACTATGTCTGTATGTAGAATTAACATCTATAGCTCTGGACATCCTTGCTATCCATATAACCATGAAAAATAATTGCAAAATTCTGCGCTTTTAATGGGCTAGTTGGTGCCTCTAACTGGAAACCAGACCCCTCTGCAGAGACTGCAGAGATGCTGGGGAGCTGTGCTCCTGGGGCTGTGTAAGAGCTCCCCATCCCACTGGGGAGCTGAGAGCTGCAGTTTGTTACCCTCAGGCTGGGTTTTGCCTGTTGATGCTCAAATCCTGTGCTAGGTATGTAATTCTCCTGCTCTCAGGCTGCTGGAGCATCAGCCTCTCTCCTGTTTTCAGGTCGTGTGGGCCAGAGCAGCAGACCCCCCTGCATTTTTGTGTATGGAGCCCAGAGCTTGTAGAAATGCATCTTGGAGGGCTTGTGCTCAGAGGAGCTCCATCAGAAGACGCTCAGTCCTGTAGACAGGTGTTGTAGCTCTGCTGGTCTAATAATAATGCTGTGATGTGGCTTCATATGTGGAGCCTTCTGCATGGAAGAAGAGGAAAAGAGCAGAGACATGCTGCAGTCATGGGGCAGTGCTTGGGCTAACCTAACTGCTCTGATTTGAAGGCAGATGTGTCGTGGGCAAGGAGACCACACTTCTGTTTCAGTGTCTGAAACAGAACTACAACATTAATCCCTCCTGATAGCTCCTAGGCCTCCGTATTTGTATCTCCAGATACATCTGTGCTCGTTTTGGCTTTGAAGAGGAAGGGCCAGATACTTCTGCAATCTCTAAATACATTACTTTCTGAAGGACTGGGTTTATTTTAAGCTGATACAGAAAATTGCTGTGAAAGCAGCGGGCGTGCAAAAACTGCTGAAAAGGTCACAACTGCTGCTTGTCACTCCATGCTTCACCTCTTCTGATGTGGGGATACTCATCCTGGCGGTGTTCCCTGGGATGGAGGAAGGGTCCTGCTAGAACATGGTAGCCAGGAGTTTTCTCCAGCCGTTGCACTGAGAATTGGTGAGAGCACAGCAGCTGCTTGTGGTTTGGCTCTGGCTGTCTTATCTACTGTGCCCAGCTCTCACTTGCTCTCCTCCCCTTCTGGCCATTTAGCTGGGCTTCTCTCTTCCTTCTCTTTTCCTTGCTAAGGCTCTTGATGAGGTTGTGCACTGGTTGGAATGCTTTCTTAAGGGTTGCATTCAATGGAGTGCACTGAAAGTACAGACTTCAGAACTGTCCAGAGGTGGAAAAATATTACAGAGATGAAAAGCGTCTTCCTCTTTTTTTTTTTTTTTTTTTTTTTTTTTTCCCAGATATTGTGAGGCAGAATAACCTGCTAACCTTCAATCAGGGGCATCCTTCTCTTCTATTCCTCTGCTCCTTCCTGCTCCTCTCCCATGTCCAGCCAACATAAGAGGTCTCTGAGTCATCATCATTGCTGTTTATTATTAGGTCTGCACCAAGGCACCGTGTATTATCATTACGGAGCTCCTGAGGGCACTTTCAGCGCTCTTTCCACCCTGGTATGCTCCTGTTCCCATGGCTGGAATGTGTCTGGGATGCATGGGGACACAAGACCTTGTTTGCCATCTTGAAGCACCTCTTTGCTGGCTGTTTGCTGATGTGTTTCTGTGAGGTGCCAGGGCACCACACCACAGTTTCCAGCAATTCCTGAAGTGCTGAAATATCTCCCTGGTGAGCATCACAGAGCATCATGCACCGTCTCTTTAGGCTACCTCACCTGAGGGTAGAGCCCTATTTCGGTCTGCCTGCTGCAGTCTAAACTCAATGAGATTGTCAGGAGTCTCCTGTGACCTGCTTTGCCACCAACGCCAGGTCACGGGCACTGTGTGAGCCCAGGCTTTGCCTCTACCAGCTTTTCCTTTCTATTTTAAAGAGCACATCAGGATTTACTCCCACGCACGAATCCCCTTTATAGCATTTCCTTCGCCATGGGTCTTTTTCCATCCTGAGCAAAACTGCTGCACACAGTGCATGGACACACACCTCCCAGGTCTGGCTCTGTGTGCTCCCGTGCCTGTCTGCACAAGGACAGCTGCCTGCTGGGTGGAACGTGTGTGCAGAGGACGCAGGCCTTGCACAACTGGCCACACTGCAGCTAGATGCTGCAGATTAGACTTTGTCCTGATTAAGCATACACCTGTAAGCACATAAAGCCAAAGGGTTGTTTAATCACGGGCTGACCTGACACGGAGACCTACAGTGCAGCTGACTGGCAGTCCCGTACAGCCTGCCCTATAGATGGGAAGAAGTCATAATCACCAAAGAGAAAGTTAGGAGGGTTATCAGCTGTGGTCAGGGGTCACCTTCAACAAGACCAAATTTATGAGCGATGTCTCTTCACTGTGGTGGATGAAATGAGGATGAATCCACTGGCTGAAAGCTGTTATTGAACTTACTCCATTTAGAAAAAACAAACTCGAGCATGTTTTTAATAGCTACTGGATCAGCTGGCATGGGATGCTTTTACACTCTCAGTCTTCACCTGTAGGTTTGCTGTCTTTCCAGAAGCATATTTCTCTTTGGCCAGGTATTCTACCTGAATAAACTGCTCTAGGCTTTTAATCCTGCATTAGAGGCTTCCTGGTCCTCTGAATCAAACAGAAATCATATGAGAATAAGACCTCCAGAAGTCATGCAATTACATCTTCCTAACCCAGGCATAGGTTACTCAGACAATGCCATTCCTCATGTTTCTTCATCTCACCTCTCTTGAGAAGCTCCCAGGGACTGGGACATCACTGCTGCATCCCATGTCTTTACAGTCCTGCCCCTTCCCTTCTTCAGTTTCCCCTAATGCTGTGGCACACAGAGTTGGCCTGGATCCTGAGTTGGGCATTTCTTTGTCAGCAAACCCAGACAAAAAAAAATAAACACCTTTCCAATTTCTCACACTAAGGGCTTATGAAAACCAGCAGGAATGCCTACCTCTAAATAAGTAACGCAAAGAGCTTCTGAGACACACAGAACCATGCATAGTATGAAGAAAACCAGTCTTATCTCCTGACTGCTGTGTTTTTTTGGTGGAATAATGAATGTTTTATCTGTCATTACTGGTGTTTAACCTAAACTTCCCTCGCTGCCTGTCAGGCAGCCTATTCCTGTTGCCCTGGGATGTGGAGAATGGCTTATTAACTTGTTTTTGGCAGCAGCCTTTTATGCATTTCAGAACTGCTTTAATGTACCCCCTAGTTTTCTACAGACAGCTAACCCACTTGCTTTGCATTTTACTCCTTTCTGGTTTTTGTTGCTGTCTTTGAACTGTCACCAGTTTGTCTATACTTTTGCCAGGCTGGTGGAAAGCTGGGGCACGTACCAATGTTGGGTAGAGAAGAAAGATTACTCCATGTCTTGCGTATGGCATGCCTGTCCACACAGCCGGACTTATTGTTTGTCTGCTTCAAAGCAAAATGCCACTATTACTCAAGTTCAGCCTGTGATCTATGGTAACCACAAATCCCTTCTGAATGAGCAGGTCATGCATGATGATTATGGGTGAGGATGTGCAGTCTGTGCTGTGTGAGGTGTCATGGTAATGATTATAATTTATGTCCATTTGCTGTTTATGTACAGACCTTTTCCCTTCAGCAAACAGATGGTACAGACGAAGATTAAGAGACGACCACTCCATTTCAGTCAGCAGGTTAAATGCCTGAGAGGTGGACTGAGTCTCCAGGATTTAGTTACAAGCCTGCGATACACGGGCTTTTTAGCAGACGTTTTCAACAGCTCCCCCTTAATTGTTTTGTCTCCTCTTTGCAGCTTTTCTAAGCACCTACTGGGATGTGGGTGTCCATGAACACACGCAGTCTTCTGTGTGGCACTGGCGTCTTATAATCTGCCACTCATGTGCTTCTGCATTGCTGCTGAGGGACGGGTTTTGGGTGTACCTTCAATGGTCTCTTCTAATCAGAGCACTTTGCAGAAGTACTAAGGGTTGCTTTATTTAGCATTAAAACATAGCAAGCTGGGGCAGGTATCACTTCAGAGCATGTCAAGTTTGGGTGATAAATGTACAACCTTAGGAAAAAAAGCAGTATAAACAAAATTAATATCACGCATCTCTAATAAATCAGCTGGTAGCTGTGTGCTCCCTGGGTTTCATGGTAAAGGTGGGAGTGTTTGAGAGTGGGGAGATCTGCTGGAACACTTTGTGGTGAGCTGACAGCTCTCCGTGCTTGGCTTTTGTTGTTGCTCTGAGCAGCGATGGCAGAGAAGTGCACAGGCATGCGCAGAGGGAGGCGAGTGTGGGTTTTCTGCGTGAAATCCAGAGCAATCTTCATACTTGCTGTTGCCTTGGAAAACTGGAATATTTATGACTCAGTACTAAAACAGGAGGCTTTTTCCATTCTTGGATGTGGCCTCTCTTGTGTCCAAGAGTGACGTTTTTCTCCTTTCCTGCTTGACCCTTTCCTGTTTGCTGTGCTACGTCCCACCCATTTACTGCCTCTGAGCAGAGGCTTGTTTGCAGCGCAGCCACCCTCACTTGGAGCCAGCCAGGCGATTCCCCTGCAGAGGGAAGGAAATGTCACTTCAGTGTACATCATGGGAACCAGAAGCAGCCACCTTTCTTGAGCAATGCTTGCTGTGTACGCAGCAGTCTCTGGTTGTGCTTAGTGTGCAGATAGCAAACCATCTCAGGGCTGCACAGATTCAGCTCAGCCCTGCAGTTTCTCAGCTGCTGAGCTGGAAGTATACAATTTTTATTTGCGGTCAGAATATGAAGCAATGAGTACAGCAGAACCGTGGCTGCCAACCAGCTTCGACATAAAATGTAGGAAATTAGGACTTTCTTCATGGCAGTGGGGAACTCATAGTTTATGGTGAAAATGTGTTAGTTAAAGTGCTTTAGGTGAATTGTGCTGTAGAGACAGGATTGTTCCCATTTTTGAAAATTGATTTTTAACAGAAGTGAAACCAGTTACACCTTCATATCTGTTGTTAACATGGGCTGCTCAGATCAAGTGGTTGATTGTCAGATTAGAAGGTGTATCTTTTTTTGGTAACAATACCCCTTCTATTTCTTTGCCAATGTTTTGATTGGTGAAAGAGTTTTTATTCCCAGTCAGTGTATCATCAATATTTGAGTACATGCTTGAAGAAACAGCATTGCTGTTACAGCTCAGCTCCTCCTTCAGGCACTTTGAAATCTCAGGGTGCATTAGTTACATCCAGGTTTTGCTTTAATTTAAAGTATACTGTACAGCTTTTTGAGCTTTGTTTATCAGAATAAAGCTGAGACTACAGACAGAAATTCAGGAACTGTTCCACTGTTTCTGTCCTGATTTCCCTCTGTCTAAAAATGTTTGCCTATTTCATGCTCTCCTGCATGGGGAGAGCTGAGTATTAGGGCTGAAAGATGGGCACTGGCATTCTTGGATCAATTCTTCCTTCCCCACAGCTTTCCAAGGATTCAAATCTCCTTCTTGCCCTGGTCTCCCACACTTAAAATGCTGATAGTAGCTCTCTCCTGGAGGAACAGTATGAGCATACTGGGCTGCAGGGGACTGGAGACAGACAAGCTGGTTGTGGGCTGGATTTGGATTTCCCGTAGCCATCTCAGTATTGTTGAGGTATGTGGAACTCAGCCCAGCCCAGTGGGAGCCATGCCAGAGCTAGCCCTATCTGTTAGTTGTGACTTTTTATGGAACTTATAACTGTCTCCATTCCTGGGCAGTAAGGCAGCAGCCGCTAACATTAGGAAGGATTCAACCTCAGTACACAGAAGAAGAAAATCACTATAGTGATTCGGATGAAGAATCCACCTAGCCCAGTATTTATTTATCAAAAGAGGTTGCAGGTGGTCAGCTAGTGATGAGTGAGAGCAAGGCAAGCAGATACGATATCTCAATAATCATTATTTTTTTTTCAGTGATTTGCTAAGTCTGTTGTATTTTATCTGTTTAGTAACCTGAAATGGATCTCTCAAGTGCTTGTCCCGATTCCCCTTGAACGTATGTGGACTTGTGACTTCTTCAGTCAATAATGCCCTTTGCTGAGAGGTAATGAGCAGCAAACAGGCTAAAGGAAGAGTAACCAGAACGTTGAAAGAGGAACTACTGGTCTGAAGGGAAGTTGTTGATACAGAATAGCCCTGAAATAAAAGCTATTTAATGCTCTGAGCACTGAAAAATAATATTGTTAATGATGTTTCCTAAACACAGAGTCAAAAAGCCTCATCAATTCAGAAGCAGTTTATGGTTATTCAGCAGGAAGAGCTGGGATGACCTTAAGGAATAATACAAACAGGAACTGGGTAGTTCAAACTTGCATGGCTGTGTGCATGAGAAATGAACAAAAAGTTCAGCTCCAGCTAGGAGCTCACTGGGGAAAGTGAGAGAGATGGAGAAAAACCCAGGATCTATCAGTGACCTTCAGGATAACTGTGAGCAGCCATGAAAAGATAAATGTCATCCACTGTGACATATTAGAAAATTATTTGTACCAGAGAATAGGGACATTTTTGTGTTTTAAGGCATGGTGAGATCTGGCTTGGAAGATTGTCAACATTTCCCATCACACTCTGAAGACTGTATTTAAACTGGGTCATGTCCAGAGAAGGGTTACTTATGATCAAAGCATGGAAAGCCTATCTAATGCAAAGTGATTAAAGAAATGGGATGATATAACTTTAAACACAGTCTGGATAAATGCTGACGTTAAAGATCATTTTTGGAACAGGAGTGAATAGGGGTGAGCAACACATGCATAAAGATAAGCCAGAAATTTAGAGAAGGTTCTTAAACATCGGAGAAGTGAATTTGGGAATTAATTCTGTTAGACAATGGTTAGCAAACAAGAAATGTTCTTTTTTTTTTTTTTTTTGGGGGGGGGGGATGGTAAAAAACAGCAACAACTTTCTCATTTCAAGCCAATTTCTGATTTGGAGTTGTGACTCTCCCTGGGGTTGCTAGCCCTGAATAAATCACTACTGCTGTTCTGGGCCATATGCAGGTCTTGCTGGGGCAAGACCACCATGGGGTGGGTGTCTGGTGAATCCTGCTGTTACAATTGTGTCTGTGATTTGCACAGCCCCACAGGCTCCTGTGCCTCTGTCCTGAGACCTGCTCTGAAAGGGAGACCCCATTGCTCTCTACAGCGACCTGAAAGGAGGTTATGGGGAGCTGGGGGTTAGCCTCTTATCTCTGATAACCAGTGACAGGACTAGAGGGAACAGCCTCCAGTTGCACCAGAGGAGGGTCAGGTTGGAAATGACGAGACATTTCTTCTCAGAAAGAGCAGTCAGGCACTGGGACGGGTTGCCCAGGGAGGTGGTGGCGTCACCATCCCTGGGGATGTTCAAGGAAAGGTTGGACGTGGTGCTTGGGGACAGGGTGTAGTGGGTGACGTTGGTGGTAGGGGATGGTTGGACCAGATGTCTTGGAGGTCTTTTCCAACCTTAATGATTCTATGATTTTGTGACTCTGTGAAGGCAGGCTCAGCAGGGATCGATAGGTGATCCTCTGGGGAGAATGTGGGAACTGAGAGGTCAGGCACTAGCATGACACTACCGTGTGCTTTCCTCTGTCTGGTTGGATTTTTGACCTGTCGTTCAAGAACTCCCATATTTGTTCCCACTTCACAGCGAACAGAAAAATTGTCAAGTGCACATTGGTAACGATTAGCCTGTATTGATCTCTGTGTTTGAGAAAGAAATGTTCTTTGACCTCAAAGAGCAGGGCTTGCAAGGATGAGGAATGATTTTTTTTTTCCTTTTTGAGGACTTTTTATAAAGTTTACAGCACTCCCTGCTTTCCTGATGGCCTGTGTGTTCTGTTGCTCCTTGCTCCAGGTGAGAAGGACCATACTGTTGGTTCAGCTGCAACCAACATCCCTCTGTCTGGCATTCCTGAAACAGCTGGGATGGTGGTGGATGGGGTTGCCTTGTCTCAGAGACATCCCTTTGGAGCAAGGGGGAATGAAGTGAGATGGCAAAACCCCTGCCCCCCAACTGGGATGCATATAGGTAATAAGATTAATGTTTCTTGATAAGCCAGAGGCCTATCTGAGGCCACACGAGCATGGGGAAAGTGCTGAACTGAATAACCGTGCTGGGGAGGAAGGCACAGATGTTTATGTAGGGAAACAGTTGAAAAGTCATGTTTCCAAGGGAGCCCTTTGCCTGATGCATTACTGCCTCTGTTTTTTTTAACAAAACAGCCCCAAACTCCATCAGCCTTGGCGTGCAGATCTGCCCCTTGAGGGAGGCATTTGCCTTGGTCAGTCGGTCAATGCCGGTGTCCCATGGTGGGGACAGGGAGACGGGCAAGCGCTCAGCCTGCCAGCATTTCTACCGCCTCCCTCAGCGCTGGCAAGGCCTGCGGAGGACTGGGGAGGGCACTGACATAGTTTCCATTCTCCTCTCTGCTGTGGGAACGAGTCTCCTGGGTAACAAGTGTCCCTTGTTTTGCTCCGAGCCCGCGGCTGGGCCTGGCCACCTCCTTCCTCCCTGTTCTGGTTGAGCGGGCCGGCGGCGCCTGCTGGAGCCGGCCTTGGTTGGCGCTGACAGCACAGCGGGATGGGTCTCAGTGGCTCTTTCTGTCATGGCTTTTTACATCCACCTCTCCAGGGGCAGAAGCTTCTGCAAAGTACTGTGTGGCCTTGTTTTATTTGGTTGTCATTCTGAGTGCATCAGGCCCTTGATGGTTCTTCCTTTCTTTGCCCTGTGCATCTGTGTGACATTTTCAGCTGTTCTCTGACTTGCCTTTCCCCTCTGTTTTGGAGGTGGGTTTTGGCTTGTGGACACAGAGCTTCTTCCTCCACAGATGCTTGGCTTTGTGAGCTCTGCCAAGCACAGGGCAGCGGCTCTGGGAGCAGTGATGGTGGTGGTGATGTCCCTCCGGGATGGCTCCCTCAGAGGAGCTGCTCCAGTGCTGGGATTACCTCCCCTGAAACAGCCTAGAGCACATCTGGGTTTGTGGGATGTGTGCTTATGCCCAGATGTGACCAAAAAAAAAAAAAAAATACGGCACTGGGGAGGAAGGAGAGGGCTCCAGGTTCTATCCAGAAGAGAAACCCTAAAGGAGCCACACATGTCCCTCCTGTGCCTCATAAGGAGCTGCACTGACTTGCATATGGAACAGGTTGTGGCTTTGGTGAAAGGGTGTTCCTTTGGTGAAAGGAAGGGGGTGAAAAATCCTTTAATGTAGTCCTGGGATAACAGGAGAGCCTGGCCTTTTGCAGGTGGCAAAGCTTTGTTTCAGGAATCAGAGTCTGCCATGGATTGCTTTGTGGGCATGCCAGGACTTAGTCCAGGTTATGGGTAGAATGATAATGGCAGGCTCTGCTTAATAGTTGCTGGGATTTTGGCTTGAGATTCCTTGTGACAGCCTGGACTTCAGACATCTTGTCACTGCGAGGTATTTGACACTTGTCAAGGTGCTTGTGGCTGCCTCTCACTCTGGGGGTGACTGCGTTTCAGGGACACTGTGTAGGTGCTGTTGATGAAGCTCTCTACGACAATGCACTACAGAAATGTAAAAGAAGCTTCAAGAAGCTTCTTGTAGTTTTCCTGATCTTTCAGTTTTAAGTCCTCCCATCCTCCTCCTCCTCCTGTGCGTTACTTTGCAGTTTTATCGCCAAGGGCTCTGGCTGCCATTATCAATTGTAGAAACACAGCAGTCTGGTTCCTTTTGCTTTCATTTACAAAGCCAGAAGAGATCAGACAGCTTGCAGTCAGGCAGCATCAGAAACCCAAGCTCATCACTTAATAAGATGCTTCAGCTCTGTCCTATGGCATAGGCTTTGATTTTATGCTTCTCCTCCTGCTACCTTCCTGATTTCCCTGTTCCTGTAAGAATCAATCCTCCATCTTCCAGCCTGATTTGTTCTCTCCCTTCCTCTCCTTCTCTGCTCCCTCCTATGCCCTCCCTTGTCTGAGGTCCCACAGGGACTGATTGCAAGCCGGAGTGGCTGTGCTGTGGGCATGCTTGCTCCTTCACACGCAGCAACGTCACAGCAGCAGCAGCAGGAGCATTGGAGATGTGATTGCGCAGACCCTCTGCATTGCCAGGGATGCAGCTGTAACAAAAAAAAAAAAAATAATTGACTCTGTGTTTCCCACAGCATCCTGGTGAGAGAGCACGGAGCCCACTGGAATCAGAGTGCTCAGCGCTGCCGGAGCAGAGAGTGTGCAGGGAGAGGAGACGGGGAGCAGAGGATCTGTGGAAAGGTGAGATGGAGAAATGAGCGGGGTGGGCGTTTGCCTTACTGATGGTTTTCAGACCGTCCATTGTCCTGTGAAGCGTCTGGCTTGCTTGTTACTGCAGAGATTGCCAGCTACCCAATGAAGCTTAAAGATTTTAGGATCGCTTTGTCTGTTCAGAGGCTGCGTTGCTTTGGAGCTGTCGTGATTATAATTATGCAAGGGAGTGAAGAGGCTAGTATTGCTGTGCAGAATGCGTGTTTGTCCATTGTGGCTCTGAAATAGCGGTTGTCACGTCCGGGGCTGGTTGTGCAGAGGCGATCCGCATTTCTCCCCAACAGTGCTCTCTTGGTGCAGTCGCACAGCTCTCCATTGTGTCTGCCATGACAGCCAAGCCCACACGGATTGTTGTGGTCCCACGAGCTGTCACGCTCTCTGTGCATCCCCGGCGGTGATGCTGCTGTGCAGCTCAAAAGCTGTTTTGACAGACAGCACTTCCATGAAAAGGCAGAAACAAAGGACGCGAGCGCAGGAAGGGCTGCTGTCATTATGGCTTTTGGCTTTTTAAAACAAATTCTTGCTTTCTTCTTTTTTAACACGAGTAAATCAATTGCTCAGAAGGCATTAGGATAAAATAGTGTGGCAGGTAAAACCTTGCTCTTCTAAAAAATGATACACTGGGATCTGTGCAGACTGGAATCCTTTGTGTTGCCCAGGGTGTGTCTGTGCTGGCTGTGTAAATGAATGCTTTCTCCCTGCCTCTTTTTGCCGATCAGATGAGAAAGGTTATCTCAGAATGGAGGAACTGCTATTTTTAATTACTGAGATGAGTGGTCTGGGCTGGGTACCAGTTACTAGAGCTTAATTACATGGTTCTGTTATAACCAAATCCATCTTTTCCCTCCTCCCTGCCTTCCTCCTTCTTTTCCCACCCCCACCCCCTTCACAAATCCTTCCATCAAATTGCTGCTGCACATGCAAAAGGAGAAGAGCTTGAACAAAGAGAAGGATCTATGTGGGAAAGGGATATGGACTGATCAGGATGACAGCTAGTGAGAACAATAAGGCAAAGGTACGGAGGAATGATTTGGGTATCTGCGATGCAGTGACGTGGCTGTAGGGGAACGTATACATGGGAATGTGGTAATGTAAGTAAATAAGCAAACAGAAGATGCAATCTTTTGGGTTTATGGAAAATGCTGAGCATGTGGGGTTGCAACTGTAGGTGTTTGGGAGGAACGTGGTGTTAATGGAAGTGAAATTAACATTGGCTATTGAGAAACAGATCATACAGGGACTGGATTGATGGGTGTTGTTAAGGGTGTGTGGAGTATGGGGGAGTATAAAGATCTTCTGCATTTATTTTTTTTTTAACCTCCGAACACCTAGAGCCTTGCCTAGCAGTGCTGCTAATGAGTGAGCTTGGCACGTCCAACCTCTTCACAAAACCCTTCTGCAGTGTGCCAGCTTGGCAGAGTGCTTGGGGCAGCTTAGCATTGAAATGACCCAAGAGTAGTGCAGATAAAGCATCTTTAGGCCTGTCAAGTGCCACAGGATGGTAGGGATCATATAGATAAAGTGGTGAGTGTTTGGCAGAGCTATAGAGGAAACTTGGAGCAGAAAAGGCAGGTGCGAGGAGCATTGCAGAGCTAGAGGAACAGAAAGCTGTGGGTCAGAGACACACAGGGCACAGGGGAGGAAATCTGGCTTCGTGGTCAGGGAATCTAAATATGTTGTTTGTGGTATCATTCCCAGCCTCTCTCACTGTGTTCCCTGTGTGCATCCCCACCTGGTTTGTTGAGACAGGCGCGCTCCTCAGCACAGCCTTTTCTGCAGCAGTTGTCTGAGGGAACCATTTCACTGCTGCAGATTCTCAGACAGTCGTTCCCTCCCCATCCCTCTCCATCCCCCTCTCTGTGTCCCCAGGCCTCCATCCCATTCAGCCTGATGGAAGTGGGTACCGGGAAGTGCTCCTGGTGTTGTGGGAAGAGGGAGACGAGCTCCTGGACCATGTTTGTGCTATGGAGAGGTGGTTCTGCAGAGCAGCCTCTTGCAGGAGGGTGCTGGGGGCAAGAGCAGCACGTGTGCATCCATAGGTGCATCAGAGGATAGGTCATGCAGCGAGGTAGATCACTGCAGATACACACACTTGTGTCGTGCTGTGGAAGAAAATCTGTGTACAGTCTGTTTACCACATTTGCGTAACAGAATGAAAAGAAGGTGGTGCAGCCTGCTTTGCTGCATGGGAGGGAACACTCCTCAGGACGTGCAGGCTGTGCCTCGCTGGTAGGTGCCACTCTTACAGGAACATCTGTTAAGCCGTGAGAGTGCACAGATAATCTCTGCCCTGAGATGCTTGAGCCTAAAAGATGGACAAGAGCTTCTGGCGACTGGAGCTGGCTGAAATGATCCGCAGCAGGGAGATAAAATCGCTGCTGTGTGTCTTCTTCACTGCCTTGATGCGAAATGGAGGGATGAAGTACAGTTGGTTCCTGGGGTCCAAGGGCCTGGACCTGCATTGCACAAAGTGCAGGTGCCTAGGAGAGTATGCAGTGGACTCAGAAGCAGCTGCCCATGGCTCCACTGCTGCCTGTCAGGGTGCCTGAGGCTCTGGTAGCAAGCAAGGAAAAATTTCTCTGACCCAGAGATGTTAATTTTCTTGCAGTCTGATGCTCCTGGTGAGGCAAGGTCTCACTCTGGTGTTATTCCTGATAGCCAGACAGTAACCTGCCTTTAGCAACCCCATGTTGTGTTTTGTCCCATTTTTCATTTATTTCCCAGTCTCATTATTCTTTGCCAATGTTTTCTGAAAGCCTTATGTAGTAGTAAGGGCAGGCTGATAGATCTAACATGGGTCACTTCCCTTCCTCTTTCAGAATAGGTACATGCCTTACCTTTGTTATTTGCCAGCCACCTGGCTTCAGCTCCTTTCTCTCTTTCTTTTTCCTCATGGGTGTTTTTATCGAAAGCTCTGTTGTTAGCTGTGATCATGCAATGATTTTTTCATTGTTCTGGGATCAAAAATATCTTGTCCTTTCTGATTGGAGCGTATTAATCTCATTGGATTTGTTTCCACTTCAAATGCTCATTTCCTTCTCTGCACCCTCTTTTCCCTGTATTGTCTAACCTGTCACTGACGCAGCTTCCATGTTCTTCTTCATGCCAAAACAGTATCAAAGATGAAGTCTCTGCTTGACTGTAATAGCCTTCTCGGTGTGGTTATTCACTCAGTTTGGTCAGGAGCCCTGTTATTCTAATTTCCTCACCTTGCTTGGTGATTCCAGATGTTTTTTTTACTTAGGATGTACATTCAAAGTCTTTTCTGCAGTAATTCCCTGAGCTCTTTGTTCTTGTTGGCTTTATAACTGTTTTGCCTGGTATTCCAAAGATCTGCTCTTTAAAAACTAAAAAGGTTTTATCACAGAGCTGCTTGCTTTTTACTCTTCTGTTTCATGTAAACTGGATCAGCTTGAGATACTCAGTCCAAATCTAGATATAGATTTCTATATCATAGACTTTGGGCAATAACTCATCCCAATAGCCAAGGTCCTGATGCACCTGAGTACTGAATAAACACACATACAAAAAAAAAAAAAAAAAAAAAAAAAACACAAAGAAAAAGTGAGAGAGGCGGAGATCTCTGTGTGTGGGTAAGACACTGAGGATCTGAGATGGAGATGCCTCCCTGTCAGCTGTGGAATCACATTTAAATGAGAAAACAATGTCCCCGTATTTGTGGTAGTTATTAAAATGCCATTGGAGGTGGGAAAGTTCATTTATCTGCTACCTTTGCTGCTTTGCGCAATGAATCCTGATGTGGATAAAGTGCTTCTGGTGGTCTGGTCTGTAGGTCCAAAAGAGCCAGAAGGCTACCCGGTCCCAGAGCTACGCAAAAGGCTTCAGGGTAAGGCTTGGAGGAGCTGAGGGAGCTTGGCTGGCAGGGGGTGAAATCCATAGCAATGATCAATGACAGCTGTGTTGGTAACCAGCCTTAGCAGGGATTTGTTGTGTTATCTGCTGAGCAGGCTCCCTGCGTGCCGCAGCATTCATCTGGAAGTTGGTTAGTCTCCAAAGAGAAAGTAATGGGCTGTCAAAATGGCTCTGGTCCCTGATTCTGCTCCAGTTTTCTCTCTTGACAAAAATTATTTTAGCATTCATTTTCTGAAATAAGTGGGTCAAAGCAGGGACACACCTGTTAAGATGAGAGCAAGAGCAGGCTTGTCCACGAACTCTTCCTCTCCCCACCACAGTTGTGTTGTAACCTCAGGAATATGCAGATAATGTTTTTTTCTCCATCCATCAGACACATGCAAATATTTCTCACTGGGCAAGGCTGCTGGTGGTTTGGTGGCAGTGGCATTCGTGCTGTGGGCAGTTTTGTTCACAATGCATTCACATCAAGAAACTGCAGTGTGGAGGTCAGGGCTCAGTGCTCCGGGTGCCAAGCAGAGCGGTGTAAGAAAGAGCCTTTGTTCCCAAAAACTCTTGAAATTGATAAACAGACCAATAGGTAGAGCTGCCAGGTGGGGGGAGCTTGAAGAAACACAGAGATGAAGATTATGAGTTCAGGTGGTCATCTAGATAGGGAAAAAGGAAAAAGAAAAAAAAAAAAAAAAAGGATTGCAGTTGTTAATTCTTGCAAATGAGCTGCCCTGAGCTGCAATGTGGATAGGAGACCCAGACTAGTGTGCTGTGTTCTTGGGAAGGGGTGGGACACATGGACAAGGGATGGGTACAGGACTGGGAAAGTCTACCTTCATGCTGGTTCCCAGATGCGCAAGAGACTCACCTGTGCATCTGTGGCTCTCTTTGCTCAGGAACATTCCTGCATAACTGTGCAAGGAAAGAAAAAAGCATGCTCTTTCAGGAGTTTTATTCTGTGGGGGGTGAGAACTCAAGTTATCTATGTGGTGTTTGAGCTGATGAGTTAACCATGATGTAGTCAATTCTGGGAAAACCTTGTGCTCCTGAGTGTTGGCTAACACAGACTTGATTTGATCTTCACTCAGCTCCTTCTGGCCCCAAGGGAATGGGCTCTTCAGGTGCTGCTCTTGAAGGGAACAAGGAGTCCATGCTCCCTACATCGTTAGGCTAATCTCACTGGTTTGTTTTAATTCCAGAGCCACGGCTGATGATGGGTGAACTGGCACCAACTGCAATTACTTCTGGAGAAGTGTGACCTAAATGCTTTCAGTGGGCAGGTTTTTCTCCACTCTGCCCTGCACACATTGGTGCAGGAGCAACCACATGCCTGCTTAGCCTCCTTTTACCTGGTACTTCCAATTCATGTAAATTGTTTATTGAGGCACCTTATTTTGGTCCCCCTCTGGGGCTCCCATGGCAAAGAGCAGGACACAAGCATTGTGCTTCTTGCCACCTGTGTTCTCTGTAGCTCAGATAGCATAGCTGTCCTCACAGATGTCCTTCTCAGCAGGGAAAATGACCCATCTGGACCATTGTGCTAGGGAAATTTGTTATTCTTTGTAGTGAGGCTATTTACAGTGCCTGCTTGCACTGCATTTTTTCTCCCTGGTAGACCAACCTGCAGACCTTTCCCAGTAACTCAGCTGATAAAGTCATAAGCCCACGTATAGGATCATTCCTTATGATCCACAGCAGGAGCGACACATCTGCCCTGAGGTCTGGCTTGCTGTGGCTGCCCTCTCCATCACTGCTTGTTAGCACATGAACAATTGCAGCCACTTTTCAGGGGTTTCCTGCCTGAATGTGGCTTATCATGAGCAGTGATTGTAGCTTGACCCTTCAGAAGAACAGCAAATGTGCTTCAGCAGGCATCTGCACTGAGTCATTTTCTGTCGCCAACAAAATGTTCTCCCTAGCCCACATTCAGTGGCATCTTACTTAATCTACTGCTAAGAGTTATCCTCCAGCTGCAGGTCATAGTCCTTGTGATGGCCATGGAGGGGAGCATCTTCCTTACTCAGATGTCTTGCCTCAGCTCCATGTCATATGCCTCATTTTCATTTCTGCAGACACTTGCTATTTATAATTATTGGATGTATAAAGCACTCTGAAGGTGGTGACTACTCCTCGTGTCTGTAAGCCTGACAGCCTTCTTGTTCCCACTTGCTTTCATTCTGTTTCCTCTTTTCCATGCCTTTCAGGGGGGACTTGGGAGAGGAAAAGTGAGGCTGCAGTGAGCGCAGAGAGACCTCAGACATTCCCAGAGGTCTCTATCCCTGAGGACAGTAGGACTAGCCAGTTCATGGCACGATAACAGGGGAGGAGAGGAGGAACTGTCAGAAACAGGTATGTCCCAGCACTGACAAACAGTGGGCATGAAGGTGGTTATCACACAAAGGTAGCAACACTCTCATCTCAGGTCATTCAGCATACTTTCAACCATATCTTGCTGAGACACCAATAGCAGTCATTGATCCCTTGGGCTATCTATTCTCTGTGCTTCTGCTGGTGACTGCACAAGCTTTAAAGATCCCAGAAAAAATCTCTGTAAGATCTCTGTAACTGACCCCTCTCAGGTTTTGTGCTGCTGACATGGTTTGGTTTTGCAGGGTGTAGAAATACTTTTAACTGAAGCGACTTGTTTGTATTTGTCCGGGAGGTGCAGGGGGGTGATTCCTCTCTTTACCAAAGGATGTTCCACAGGCAGTATTTTGGTCTCCTATCTTGTTGCCTGCTTTCCCCTTGGCACAAATTGAGGTTAAAAAAGAAAAACCACAAAAACCTCTTGGCCTGCTGATAAAAGCAAAAGGAGAATCTTCTTTCATGGAGGCAGGCCACCAGACCTTGCTGATTAAATAAGCAAATTTCACCAGACAAAATTTCTTTCAGTCCAGACCTTAATCAGATGTTGAGGATGCTGTTATCTCTTGAGAGCCCACAAAGAGAATCTGCATGAAGACAGGTAAAACTCCCCACACATAAACCCCAAGTATTTGTGGAAGTTGAGGGTGCAAAACCCCCAAAAAACAAGCTCCAGAGGCAGTGAAGACAAACTCCTTTCCTCAGAAAATGTATATTTGTGAAAAAATCCCTTGGTTTCTTCTGTGCTAGTCTTTTTGTAAGCCTGGAGTTTTTGAGCTTGATGCTGACTTCAGTAAATGGTAGAAGAGTTTAACAAGGATAGCCACAACAGTGTACTTTGCCAGATTCCAAATTATCTGGCTTTGAACTACCAAATGCCATGCTTTTGATGTCATGCTGGCCATAAGGAACTTTACTAATGAACATCTATATTTAAATGTTAAGGTACATAAGAAAAGGAATGGAAAATTATCATACAGAGTCCTTTAATGTTGATACATAAAGCAGAGGGCATCCCACCACTGATTGGGAAAGTGTGTGCAATTAATTAGTCATCCCAGCTCAGAAGGATGACTACAGACTTGGTGGGAACTGAGAAACTGCCCAGGAATCTGAACAAAGACCTGGAAAACTTTCATAACTGGAGAGACTGAAGAAACTGGAATTATTTGTGTGAAATGGAAAACTGTAGGATGCATAATATGAAATAATGAATGGTCTAGAGAAAGAAGATAGTGATTGATGTGCTGCCCAGCTTGTAACGTCAAAGTATTCCAGAGAATTAAGGAGGATTATTTGAAACTAATAATAGGAATAATTTTCACATACTGTGATTAATTAGTCCATGAATCTTGCTGTTAAACTCAAAGCCCAGCAATATTCCCAAACGGCTTGGCATTTGTGTGAATAACAAAGACTACCCAGCGTATTTATAGCACATGTTCAGAACAGAAGTCGCAGAGTTTTGAAACCTCCTGGTTGAGCTGAGCCCTATCTCAGTGTAAGGGCTTAGGAGGGACAAATTCTTCCTCACCACATGATGTAGATACGTGATGTGGTCTTCTTTGAGACTTCTGGTGCAGAGAAGATACAACAGCTTCAGGAAAGAAGATTTCCAAATGTGAGCATGCCCTATAATGAAAGGTCTGGAAGCCTACTGTCTTGAGGGGTCTCCTCTACCCTCTTGAACACGCTTGAAGTGATTTAAAGCAGAGTGATCTTCCCTCTGGTGCATCCCCAGGAACGCTGACCTGCTCATCCAGTACAGAGCCAAGGATCATCTCAGTTTGCTCTCCCTTCTTCTCTACTACTATAGGTCTGTGCATCCTCTGCAGCCCGGCAAGACTTTCCTTAGCAGAAGACCTTGGTTAATCCAGGGTTATCAGATTTAGTTAGTTAGACCCTTAATGCTCTGTTGAGCCCAGTCATTCCGAGCCTAATTAGCACATGAGCTGTCTTCTGGAGCATTATCCTAAAATAAATGTCTCACTCAGGGCAGCTGATCACTGTCCCAGCCGGAGCTTTACAAGCCAAGTTTGTTTTGAGGTGCCAGCCCCTGCTGAGGGATAAGTTTCTCCTCTCAGAAGAAAAGTATTTGTAATCATTAGTAGAGCCTGGTCTGCTTCATAAGTATTTTATTAAGGTTCTGGCTTGCCTTTTGTTAGCTCTGTTGCATGGAAAATATTCTGTTATGTAAATTAATGCTGCAGTTTCATCCAGATCCTCTGAGCTCTGCCTCGCCACCGTGCAAACACATACACAAGTGGAGAGAGACGGGTGTTGGGATCTTGTATGTGAGCAGGATGAAAAGCTTGGGGCTGCTCAGAGGGGTGGCAAACGCAGCAGGAAATATGATGCTCTCGTTCTCCTAACACAAGGACAAGTAATGAAGGTAAATGTTGGTAAATTCAAAAGGACTGACTGACAGCTACCACTGTGGCATGTAATTACCTATAGAGCTCAATGATTCAGGATGTTGCAGGGTCCAAAGGTTCAGAAAAAAAAAAATAGAAAAAAAACCCTGAACACTATCAGGGATATCAAGAATGTGTAGCATTATGATTGTAAGGGCACGTAGCTGTTTATGGAAGGATTATGAAACCCGCTTCTAGATATAAAGTGTTCTCAAGTGGAGGCTGCCCATGTCTGAAGGGGGAAAATGGAACAGCCAGTTGCTCGTTTGCCCCCTTTGGGGTTATAACACCTCATGCTGAGCCTCTGAACTCCACTGCCAAAGGCGAGGGACCAGGCAGTACTGGCCATCTGATTCAGTCCACAGACTTCTGTGCTCCCATGCTGAAATTAAAAATTCCCCGAGGCTGTTGATCCATGAAGGCTAAATATGTTCATCTGTCCGATGCTTCTTTTTCCTCCTTCTGTTTCTGAGCTAGTGGCAACAGTTGCCCTAGATTTTTTAGTTCTTGGAAAAAACCAGCATTCTTGGTAGACTTGTTTTGGGCAGGGAGGTCACATCAAGACCTGCTGTGTAGGGCAAAGAGCAGTTTCTAATCTTGCACGGTCTCAATATGTGCTGGGAGCTGGGAAGGGTTAAGGTTTTCTGCAGTCTGGGCAGGACTCAGCTGTTGGACATAGCTGCTGTTTGAAAAACCATTTAGATTTGCAGTGAGGAGGAACATCTAATAAAACCAGCCTGCTGCTGGGATGTTTTTCTGTTTGTGTTTGCTTTTGGAGCTTCTGATCCGGTTGCACACGGTATGTCCTAAATTTGTTGTACAATTGCATAATTTAAAAATAATAAAGCTCTGCAAATGCAGGTATCCTGGATAGCTGGCAGAACTGATGCCCATCACGGCGAGGTAATGCCATGCCTGCATTGCTTCTATTCACATGGCTGCTGTAACAAACCATCATACCACCACTGTGTTCAAGTCTGAAAATTATCCTGTAAGGGCTTTTTGACATCTCTAGCTGTTTTATTTTTGGTGGGTTGTGGGGCAATACTTTAGTTGTTTCAAAAACTTGTTCCCCATGGGTTTTTTCTTCAATTTCCACTGAATACCCTATCCACGTTTGCTGCCCATTCTGCTTTTGCTGTGTTGCAACATCTGTAACATAATGTCATACATCTAGGTTGTACACCTAAAATCTGCTGTCTCAGAAATGGTTGCTTTTCACTTGACACTGAGTGATTTGAATATACGTGGAGCTCTGGGCTAAACAGTAAGCATAATTTCACAGCCTCTCTAACTGAGCTGTCTTACGACTGAGCACCTTATTTCTTGCATTTTCATCCTTGGTCGCTGATATTTTTGCCTTGCAGTAAGGGTTCAGGCTTGCTTTGCAGCTGTGATTCCTGCCAGGCATGGTCTTGACAGAAAAGCAGTGCTGTCTCAGCCTGGATATACAGCAAGTAATAATGAAGTCACGCAGCCATGGAGTGGCTTGTGAGTATTTTTGTGCTGACCTGTGCTGCGGTAAGATCTTATTCCCTGTGAAGACAGGCCTTCTTTGTCACTTCTAGGGCTTAGCTCATCTCTTCCCCCCAAGTCACGAAGGTGATAGGGGGTCTAGAGATCCTTCTTGAGATGGAGCTGTCCTCATTTGCTTTCTTTGTGCAGACAAAACTTCTGAAATTATCCTCCCATAACCCTTGGGTAAGCAGGACAGCTCCTTTGTCACAGGCTGAGCAAAGCCGAGCTGTCTGAAGCCATCTTCCAGGAAATGTTAGGAAAGTCCTGAGGGCCCAGTGGGAGAGTTTTGTGACCTATTAATTCTAGGGATGCTTCACATTCCCAGCAACCCCTGAAATCGCCAATGCTGAGAACATTCCCACCCATATGAAGCATTTCTGCCCTCTCTGCCTCTCGCTGTGACCTCGGGAGCCTTCACCCCTGCAGCACACACCTGAGCAAGGACGGCTGCTTGCTCCCAGTTGCATGTGGCCATATAACAGAGGTGTTGGGAACAGCCTTGCCATCTTGTGTGCCTCCAGGCACAAGTCAGGGAACCAGCTTTGATCCATGAAGCCACAGATGTGGTCCTCAGTTGATCATGTCTGTACAAAGAGCATATTCATGAAGTAGCCAGCTGATAGTCACAGCCCTGCTTCGTGGCTAAGCCCTGGAGAAACTGCAGCCACGGAGGGGTTCAGCCTGACATTGGAGCTACTGAGTCTGCCCAGTAATTTCATTTGCTTATTGGATATTTTTTTATTTTCAGCATGGGTTCTTGAGGGCTTTGGGAATCATGTAGCAGCCAGGCGCCAGAACCCAGCTGGATCCATGGTTCAGGAAGGAATTGTGTAATTTCTGTTCTTACAAAATCTTAGATATGCTTTCAGAGTGCTCAGGCTGAAAGATGCTATGGAAATGCAGCCCCTCCTCCTGCTGCTGCCACTACAGCGTCTGCGATAAGAAAGGATTTACTGTGCTTGGAGTTTAATTCAGCAGCAATTTCAGTGAGATATTAACATCAGAGTCTCTTTCTCCTCTGCAGATTTGCATATGGTAATTAGGAGCATATGTGGTGGGGGCTGGGGCAGAGGATGGCCGGAGGAGAAGGAGGAGGAGGAGGAGGAGCAGATTCCAACCCAGATCACCGGGGCCATGTCCCTGAGTCACGGCCTGCAAGTGGCTCCTGCTGAGTGCCACATGGCAGCTGGTGAGTCACGGAGCAAAGGAGCACAGACACGGGAGAAACAGGTTCAGTCACTGTCCAGTGGTGGCTGGCATGGAGCTGCTCCCTGAGCTACTGTTAACGCCTTCTGTAACTCAAAGCGCCCCAAAGAGCTGGGACTTCTTTTCCTCTGACTAGGAGGCGGTACCTGCTCATCCTAGTTGTGTCATTGTTAGGCACGCACGCACTACCTATTATTACTTTCATCTTGCTCGCCCTGTCATCTCTGCTGGCAAGCTTCTCTTCCCTGACCCGAGCAGCTCCTTGCTGTCACGTGCACAAGGCTGTGATTGACCATCACATGCTGCCGTTTCCATTTTGAATGCATCATAATCCTATATAGCTCTGGGATGTAATGATACATTAATAATGGACTTAGTCAGCCTGTCCTGGAAACCTCTGCAAAAATCTCGGGCCCAGGCAGCACCTTGCTGTGGAAAAGAAAGTGGTCTTTTCAGGAACTTGCTCAAGACCACAAGAGGAACCAGCCTGACTTGAGGCAGAAATTTAAGAAGTATCTAGTCCTTCAATCTTGTGGCAGTGCCCTGGAAACACTGGGTGCTGGAGTATTCACCCTGGAACTAAGCAGACCACCCTCACTCTGCTCCCTGTTCCCTGAGGGAGGGAAGGGCAGCAGGAGGCTTAGGGTGAGTCGAACAACTGCTATTTCCTCTTGCACCTTTTCTTTCATTAAACATGCTGGATGATTTATTAAATCATTTAATGAAGGCATGAATTTGGCAGAATAGTATTAAGTGGCAATAAATGAGCAGATGTCCAAACAAATACCACTGGCTAGTCCCACCCTACTACAGCTTACGGGCTTCCCAAGTCCTCAAATCCATTCTCTTTTTACTCACTTGGATAGCTCAGTTCTGTCCCCAGGCCGTTCACCCTGTGCCCCTTGCTCCATCTTCATCACGCTGTTCCCTGAATGCTCTCCAGCTGGCTGGAATTTTCCTATTGAGTTGTTTTGTTTTGTTTTAACCATTCAGTGCTTTCTGGCAGCTTTTGGGTTGACAAAGCTGGGGCAGGGATGAGCTGCATTACTGGGATCTTGGAAACTGGTGGCAGAACCAGTGCGCAGCTGCCCCAAGCCCTGAGAACCCCCACACTGCCTGTCCTGTGGGGTGGCTGGAGGGTGACTTTTGGTTTGACCACTTCTCCCAGCCCTTTTGCCAAGAGGTAAACCTACAGGCAGTGAACTGGAGCCCTCTTTCCTCATGGAGTAATGAGATGTCTGTATTGTGCCCGTGGCTGCAAGCTCACACGAGGTGCTGCTCTTTGCAGCATTTCTACTCGTGCTTGTTTTGTAGATCTGTATGGCTTCTTCAGCTGCGTTAGTGCAAATGTTCTGCAGGAGTCAGGGATTCACATGGAATGATGCCGAAATAACAAGCAGCTCCAATACAAAAGGATTTTTGCCAGCTCATCTATGGAACTAAATGCCCAGCTTTTAACCCCGTTTTTCCATCTTTCACTCTTGAGTCACTTGCTCAATCTGGGTTCATGTGAGGAAGATGACGATGACTGAAACCATAGCCATTCAGAAAAAGGCAGCAAGAACCATCACAGGTAAAAATGTTTATACTGGGCATTTGATTTCACAGATGAAGGGGCTGAGATTTGTAAAAACAGTGATCTGTTCAGAAAAGCCAGCCTCCAAAAACTCCAGCAGCTCCTCCAACTGACAGACCTGATCATCTTGCTCCTGCTTCTCCTTCCTCCATTCTCTAGGCACAGTCTTTTTGCATTTAAATCACATCTATTTCTTAAATCTCTACATGCCTCTCTTGCTATTGCTTTATATCTTGTGAGAAAAGCTGGGTCACTGTCTTCTGGACCCAGCCACGCTCTGCATGCAGTGGCCAGCATCGAGCAGAGCAGGCTCTCAAGCAATCAGTGATGGAACCCTGAAAGTGTGCCCAGAGTGGTAACAGATAGCAGGATAAGCCTGGGGGGTCTGTGACCACCACATTTTGACATTTGTGATCAAAATGGGTGTTGTGCTGGTGCATCTAGAGTCACGGTGCTCCTTGCTTGCCTCCCAGCCTTGTGCTACTCTGACACACTTTTCCATTTTCCATTGCGGGGTGATGCTGTGTTTGCTGTTGTTTGTTTAGGACTGAGAAAGCTCCAGCACTATGTGGGTTTGTGCTATTGTGAGTGATAAATAAGAAGAACTAACCTATTTGGCTAAAAGTGTCTGGATACAGACTGCCCATCCCTACTTCTGGAAGTCTCTCCTTGCAAAGGGGTGTGATGGCTTTACAGAGAGCTGATCAAAGCCAGCAGAATCTGAAATTACTCTTCTTGCTGGATTTTACACCCTAGTGTAGATCTCAACCTACCATACCCTAAACAGAAGAGGGAGGATCCTTCTGCAGTCTTCCAGAACGAGGGAGGAAGAGCCAAGAGATGGTACGGTCAGGGAGAATGGGTTTGGAAATGAGCAATCCCTGAGCTGGCAGATCCACTGCCTAACCTCCCTGCATCCCCAGGACAAGAGGATGTGCAAACAAAACCCATGCATATCCCTAGGGCAGCTGTTAGAAGAATGGCTCCCAGCAGGAGCTGGCAGCATGCCCCCTTTGATATTGGACCTCAGAGCCTCGTGCTGGGAGCAGGGTGTAGGTGCAGGCAGAGATGCTGCAGCATCTGTGACCGTGAATCACAGCTGCCACCGACACCAAACAGCCGGGCAGCGCTGCAGAGGGACAGCTGGGAGTGCGCGAGCTCCCTTGACATTTCGCTGTGAAATGTCAAAGTGTGCCTCTGCAATCCCTGTCCTCCCACAGCAGCATCTGCACCGAGGTGAAGCGCGTGCTGCTGGCAGGGCTGGCCAGCAGATGGGTGAGGGTGAGAAGCAGCAGAGGCCCCGTGCTTCCGCAGTGAGGTGTTTAGATGTCACGGTCTGGAGCCTCAAAATGATGCTTTTCATGCTGTTGCATTCTGGCAACACTCAAAATACAGCAGAGCCTTACGGAGAGATGTCATCTAAGTGTTAAACCCAGCTACAGGGGTCGTAGTGAGGGAAGGGGAGGTCTGAATGAGCAAGGAGGCACCAGGAGACCAGGGCTGGCTTTTTCCCACAGTGCTGGGGGAGGCACAGGATAAATAGGGGTGCTACAAGTACCATCAACAGTGCACAAGGATCAAAATGGGACAGGAACACTGCCCAAGCTGTTGGACACCACTTTCAGTGTGTGTGTGGCAGGCACAGAGCCAGGAGCTGCTGTGGCTGATGGTGGTTCTTGAACAATGTGGTCGTGGGGACTGAGAAGGGACTTGCGCCTTTCAGCCACTGCAGGGCTGTGGGAAAGGAGCCAGAGGACTGGCTGAAAGGGCAGGGAAGGGTGTTGTAAGCATGAAGAGACTATAGGTGGGGGGAATTTAGGGCCTTATGACAACCCACTGCATGTGGTCCAGCTGACCTCTCTACTTCAGAACCTAATCCTGGCTGAAACATCACAGCCAAAGCAGGTATGAGGGGGTGTGTGCCCCTCACGTGGGTCTCTGGTAGAGTCTAGCCTGATCCACAAGGCTTGTCAGCTCACTAACACTAGCGTTAGCATTAGCTTTTACATCATTGGGTTTTTACTGTAAACACCAGGTCTGTTTCCATCTTTCTATTTTTTTTTTCTGCCAACACTTCCTGTCTCGGTAAGAATCTGTACTGTGCGTGGGAGGAAAGTACTTCTTTTGATCAGCTTTATTTTAGCATTTTTTAATTGCTATTCTTATGCCGTGAAGCTGGAAGAACTGAAGCTGCTGATCTTCTTCCTGTAAAGCTGTCTCATTGCTTACACTGTCGCTCTGACTTCACTTATCCTACATTTCTCAATTTCTTTTCTGGGCTCCCATGTGCCTTTGAGGCTCTGGTCCAAATCCATTATCAACCCATAGTCACACACACTGGGTTGATGTAGATAAAGATTTAGAAACCATAAAAGTCACTTTTTTAGAGTCTGAAGGTCCCTGGTGGCAGCAGACCCAGGGTCCTGGTGTCCAGAGATCACAGTATGTGGTGACAGGGTGCTGTGAGCACTGGGGATGCCTGGATGGGATGTGGATTGCTGACCAACAGTGTTTGGGCTGGGGATTTCAGAGCTAGGGACTGCTATATGAGAGCCTTAATTCCCCTCAGCATCACCTTGGGTCAACGTGTTTTTTTTTCTTTTTTCTGGTTTCTCCACCTCCTTGGTGTCCTAGCTGTTCCCCCAACTCCTCTGCATTGGTTCCTCTGAAATGCAGGAGGGAATGCAAAAGGGCTGTTGCAGCAGGACAGTAAATACAGTGCAGTGAAATGCAGTAAATAATCAGATAAGCAGGTAAGTGTCACACACAGAGTGGCAGAGCAGTAGGGGACTGCGAACCAAGCACCCAGGACCATAAGAGGAACCATCCTGAGGTGAGGCTTAGCCTCCAGCAAAAGGTTTGCAGAAGGCAGCGTGCTGCATGGCACCTATTTAACCACCAGCAGCTGCTCCCCATTGCCTCTCTGATGGCAATGATTCCATCTACTCCTTTTCACATGAGAGGCCCTTGTGTGCTTAAGTAGTTGAATAGTTTTGCTCCTCCCTGGGCACCATTAAAGGAGTTCAGGAGCTCATGGGGCCTCCTGGATTTTGGAGAAGGATGGTTGTTGCTGCTTTCCTGTTCCAGTCTGTTCCTGCTTTCCAGTTTGTGCCTGGACCTCTGTCTCTGTAGTGCTGCAGTGCAGTGAAGGGTCTTGTTTGTATGGGAAAGCTGAGGATACCTAAAAGCAGGTAAAGATATTGAATCCCATGAGAGAAGACGGGTTGCCCTCATCAGAGCACAGCTCCTCATTTCAGACCCTGTGCTCTGCCTGCTTTCCTGTGAGTCTGCAATGCCATCAGCAGCGAGGTTTTCATTTGACACAATGCCTGTGATGTCCTTTGACCACTTGAGTGAAATCAGTTACCCCAGGTAAGTCTGAGAGAGGTCATCTGGAAGCACAAGCATTGTTTCTGGAGTCCAGAGAGAAAGCAACATGTTTGTCTTCCACCGTAATGCTTTCCCTGAAGAAAGATTGCTCAGGTGGTTGTGCTGACAAGGACTGCTCTGGTTAGGTCATGAAGTCTTCAGTCAAACCAAGGATGCTTTAAATACTCACTGCCTTTCCTAAGAAGTGACTTTCTTTGTGTTTTTGTCTCTTTCTAGGTATCTGAATTCCCCCATGAGAAGTGTCCTCCCAGCCTCTCATGCGCAGCCCTACCTGCCCATGGGTAGCACCAACTTAACTGATGTCCTGAAGAGCATTCCTCACCATGGATAGTCCACCAAAGCTGACTGGCGAGACGCTGATTGTCCATCACATTCCCCTGGTGCATTGCCAGGTCCCAGACAGACAGTGCTGCTCCGTGAACAAAAGGACCAACCCCTTCTGTCAGCCAGATCTCAACGTTACACGGACCTCTGCCCTTCCAGAGAGAGACCTCTCACAGACCGACTCCTTGGTGTACAGCAGCTTTCTCCAGACCTCCGAGAGCTCAGCAGAGGCCTCAGACAACAAAGAAGGCAAAGCGAGGGACTTGATTGTTGCTAGTGCCAGCAAGCGACACAACCCTTTCTTACTGAACGAGGGAGAAGACCTCAGCATCTTTGGGGATGACTTGGGTCAGAAATCTTTCCACCTTCACAACTCCCTTGCGGCTGGCAAACCTCCCTTTCACCTGCACGAGCTAGCCTTGCCTCCTTTCCACCTCCACGACTCCAACCAAATTGTGAAATCCTGGAACATGGCCAGCCGGTCCGGTGTGGTAGATGGGCAGGAGGACAAAATCAGCAGCGACGACATCCAGAAGAGGAACAACGCCAACCGGTGCCACCAGGCCACCGAGCGCATGGAGCTGGATGAATGCAGCTGCCATCGCGGCAGCTCCTCCAGCTTCTCCTTTGATGGTGGCGACCAGGAGTGGAACCAAAACACGGGTGAACCACTGAGGAATCAGGATGCCCTGCACAGCCGGACGTGCAGCTGCTCCAGCTCCGAGCTCCACCGCTGTCGCTGCTACAGCTCGTCAAGTCAGTCTGAAGTGATTGACCAGCAGATGGGCTACATCAGCGACTCTTCCTGCAACAGCTCCGATGGGGTGCTGGTGAACTTCAGCGCTCTCTACAACAAAATGAACGGCCATTCTCGATCTAACCTGAATTCAGCCAACCTGTCCTGCGACTCTTCCTTCTGCAGCCACTCAGACACGGGAGCTTTCTACCTGGATCTGCATTCATCGCCCACAGAATCCAAGATGTCGTGCGAGTCGCATCACCCGGAGAGTTCAGGGAAGGCGTGTGAGTGTCACCACTCCTCCTCACCTGTCCTGGATGCTAACTGCAACTCCTACCACCTCCACTGTGAGCCTTGCACTTCAGAGAGCTCAGACCTCACTGCCTGCTTCCAGAGCCAAGCGCGGCTCGTTGTGGCTACTCAGAATTATTATAAGCTAGTCACGTGTGACTTGTCTTCCCAGTCATCTCCCAGCCCGGCAGGATCTTCCATAACTAGCTGCTCGGAAGACCACACCAAAGGCAGCCCAGCCCAGCCCACTGAATACTATCTTTTTAGAAGGCCTGACCTGAGGCAAGAAGAAAGCAACGTGGAGTGCAGTGAAGAGGAGACAAAGGGAGAAGCCACACAGAACATGATTGAGGGCCAGGTCTATGTGAACGTGTCGCCACCTAACCTCAACACGAGCCGGCAGCGCTCCCGGAGCTATGATCAGAACCTGGACAGGAGCCCTAGCAGCAGGCTGGGCTCTCTGGAGCGCATGGTGAGCTGCCCGGTCAAGCTGAGTGAAAGCCCAGCGATACCCATCCAGAGCTCCCCCCCGAAGCGAGTGACATCTTTCGCCGAGCTTGCTAAGGGCAGGAAAAAGAACGGCACCTCCCCGCCGCTCCGGTCCAGTGGCGATTCCTCTTTGGAGTTCTCCCCGATCCCCGAGACGCAGCGGGATTGCCCGACCTTCCTTGAAGAGAGAGCTCGCCGCAGCCAGAGTCTTCCACCCATGCCCTTCGTCCACGGCCTGAATCGGAGCTGCGAGGGCTTCTGTTTGAATCACCCTTTTGGGGACAGACAGGCTTTGTGCTCCACCAAAGACTCGGGCTCCACTGAGACCGTCCCCAGTGGGCATGGGGCAGGTGAGCAAGCCTCTCTCTCCCTGCTGACGGAGGCAGATGCCAGCTTCTCAGGTAGCTCTGCCAGTGGCCACGGACAAAGAGATGTTAGAGCCCGAGCAGATGGTAAGGAGCCAAACTAGGCAGAGTGGAGAAGTAACCAGAAAAGCTTTTTGGGGACTAGAGGGGAGCAGCAGAGGAATGTGCATGGCAATGAGAGACCAGAGCCTGCACAGTTTCCTGGTCTGCTGGTCTCAATAAGCACAGCAGGCTTTGTCAGCCCTGCTGTGCTTATTGCAGACCCAGATCAGTGCAAGTGTCTTGTCCTCCTATTTCTTCAGAAAACCGAGGATTTGTGCAAACCTCCTGTATCATGTAAGGGAGGATAAGCACTCAGGGTCTGTGCAGCCTGGAGGATTGTCTCATTCTGACTCCCTTTCAGGGCACAGTACTCCTTCAGCCCATGACCTGCCCTTAGCTCCCAAGACAGATTTACAGATGCTCCATAGAGCCATGTTCCCAGCAGACAAAGGGAAGGGAACCACTGGTTGGTTTTTAGACTCTCTGTTTTGGATCCATATGGGGCAGAGGCAAGGAGGCAAGTGGCATAGCCAACAGTCCCGGCTCGATGCCGGGCTCATGGAGACTTGTCTCTGCCAGCACTTACAGTATGAGCCCTACAGAGATCAGAGGAGCTATGTGTTTGCTGTAGTGTCCTGGCCAGTTCTTTCACAACACACAGGCCTGCAGCAGAGGTTCCTCTGGAGGAGCACATGGCCATTACCAGGGTAATTGCCCCAGCTGCCTCTATGAGAAAGCCTGTAGAACCTGAATTGCTTTCCACACTGACATTGGCATTACATGTCTCCAACCGAGAGCAACATGCAAGTCTAAAGGGTCTGATAAGGGACCAGAGGGAAAGCAACCTCTCCTAAAGGCAAGCTAAAGGGAAAGAAGGCTGGCATACCCCATGGGGAGTAGGTAACATTGGGGGTCTGCTTGTGAGAGGTCCTACAGGCCCTCAGCATCCTTGCCCCAGGATTTGCTGTGGGCTGGAGGAGTGGCAGGGATGTAAGCCAGGACCTGCCCGCCCGTGCAGTGTGGGTGGTGATCAAGGAACCTGGTCAGGCGTGTTGTGCACTGTGCACACAGTGGGTCACCTTTTATCTGTGTCCTTGGGACGTGGCCCCATCAGGAGCAGCAGGCATGCATGCATAGGAGATCAGCCTGGTACACACCCTTAGGAGTTCCTTGTCCCTTGCTTGGGCAGAGTAATGTTTTTCCAGGGTTGGAAGCTTCTAACTCTGCTGTGGGCCTGATTTCACTGAGAACACTTGGGGCTGGTACAGGGAGAGGGAGGAAGGGAGCTGTGTGCTTAGGGGGGAACAGGTACAGCAGTTACATGTCCTTACCCTGCCAGCTCATGTAACTGGTTCAGACTTGAACCACTCTGCTTTTGTCACTGGTATCTAGCTCATTCTCCTCCTCCCACAGCTGAGAGCATGTTCCCTTTTGCCCGTGACCCACCGAGCTCACGATGATTGTCCCTTTGCCCATCCTCACGTGCTGTCCCCCTTTCTCTCCCCAAAGGTGGCGGCGCAGACAGCAAGCCCGTGGTGCGCTACAGCAAGGACCAGCGCCCCACGACTCTGCCCATCCAGCCCTTCGTTTTCCAGCACCACTTCAGCAAGCCGCCCAAGGCCCGTGCTCTGCACAGCCACTTTGCCTCCAGCCTCTCTCAACTCTACAGCTTGTCCAGCAACCGGGCTGCCAGCCAGCAGATCTCCTCCAGCTCCCAGGCCTTGGCGGAGCAGGCAGCGGGGAGCCAAGCCCACAGTGCGCTGCTGACCCAGCGCTCAGCGGATGGAGCTGCCTCCCTCAACGATGGCTGCATGAAGAAGCCAGCCCCGGAGACAACCCGGCCGTCCCCCCTGGGCAGTTACTCTCCCGTGCGATGCAACGTGCCTTTCTTTCAGAGCGTGGACTCCTCTTCCTCACCCACCGCGGAGAGAGCTGGAGAGAGCCAGCCGCCCAGGAGCAGGTCCTGCCCCATCTCTGCCAACCTGCTCCCTACCAGGTCTTCCCCTGCTGTCAGTGCCACGCAACCCTCCCAAGCCACCAAAGCTGATGCCCTGAGGCAAAAGGAGAACCCCAGGCTGGTTCCCAAGAAGGAGGCACCGCTGGAGCCAAGCCCACATCTCTCCGAGTACCGACTCCACAGTGGGTCCCTCCTGCCCCTTTCCCTGGGCGGTGTGCCCCTGAGCCGAGCTGGAGCCCATGCAGATCCCCACTGGAGGAGTGGCAGTGAGACCAGCAGCTCTGGTCCCCTGAGCAGCATGGGAATGCGGCCCCTCAATGGTAAGTACCCATCCACCAGGATGTGCTGGTGGGGAAACATCTCCAGCTCCCTGGCTGTGGCTGCCCTCTGTAGCACCTCCCTTCCCACAGCAACAACCTGAGCCAAAACTGCATCTGGGTGCTGCAGGGTCCTGCAGCCCTTGTGATCACTGCCTGCAAAGCTGTGCACTAAGAGCATGTCCCTCCAGTCCTGAGTGCCTCCTGTGAGAGGGATGCTGATCCTACAGCTCCCCATGCTGGGTGCTGGCACCCTGAACCCACTCCCTCTGTGCCTGCAGCCACCAGCCCACTGGGCTCCTGCCCTGCCGTGCCAGGCTGTGGCCTCCACCTCCCCCTGTTGTATATGTGCTAACGTCCTGAAATGCTGCTGGACTGCAACTAACTTGCTCTCTCTCTCTCTCTCTCAATCTGTTCTTTCTCCTTCTCTCCTCGTTTGTCCTCCTGTCCACTCGCGTCCTCTCATCGGGTGCACGCTGCCCGTGGCGTTGCAGCAAACCACCTCTCCCCTCAAGCGCTGAAGTGGCGAGAGTACAGGCGGAGGAACCCCCTGGGCCTGGACCGCGTTTCGGGGCTGCCCGGCTTAGCCAGCAGCCTAGACAGGAGGCAGCAGGAGCCCCGGCTGAACCGGGGGAACCCCATCTTTGAGTTCCCCGGCGCCCTCAACGCCAACAATTTCCACTGCAAGCTGAACGGTGCGCACCGCCCTTCTGCTGGGGGGTCTGGGGGTGGCCTGGGGGCTCAGGTACAATGTCCCAGCTTTTCCTGGCCTCGTCACTGCCCTGCCAGCTCTGAGCAGGAGGATTGAGGCATCTGCCCACAGTGGGGCTGAGGGGTGCAAGAGGAAGGTGAAAATTGCCTTACTGGCTGGTACAAGGTGTGGAGCCTCCCTTCTTCCCCGTGAGCTGAGAACTGTCAGGCCTGGCTCTGGGCTGGGTTGAAAGGCCAGCTGAAACCTCAGCAAGTGCTCCAAGCCTGTGTCCAGCTTGTAGTTCATGTCTTACACGGGGGTTGTGCCCCTTGGAGATCTCATGTCTGTGTCCCAGTGGCTGCCCATCTGCCCCAGCATCTCGCACATGCTGGATGTTGGGCTGTAGCTCAGGACTCCTGCAGAAGTCTCCCCATGGAAATAGAGCTCGTCCCAGGGGGCAGGCAGAAGGCATGTTGCTTGTTGCCTGTCGATGCCTGTAAGAGACAAGTAGGGATTCTCAGTCTGCTCTTCTTCTGACCCACAGTGAGTTTTTCTTTAGCACCAGCCCATGCAGGTGAACCTCCCACAGCACCTTCCAGTGCCCGCAGGTCCCCAGCCGAGCTGGAGCTGGATGTTGGGTGAACTGTGGGGTTGAACATGTTGCAGAACATCACTGGGAAAGTAGGAAGCCTATAGCCTTGCTGTCCCAGTCTTGGACAGGGAGATGGGAAGACTCCTGCTGTTGCAGCCTGCTTCTGGGAAAAATGATGTGGGAGAGGCTCTGGGGCTGACCCTTCTCTCTCCTGTCTTGGCCCTGCAGGACAGTCCATGAGACAGCTCCAGCTTACCTACACTGACTTCTTCCCTGACTACTTCTCACTAGCTGAGAAGCCCCCAGCTGAATTCTGCCTCTCCCCAGATGGCAACACGGAGTCCATCTCTATCGACTTGCTGCAGAAGAAGGGTGAGTCCGTGTGTCCCTTGTGGCAGTTGGGGAGAATGTGGCATAGCACAGCATAAGGCAAGCGGTGCTTCTCTCTCTCACCTCATCTCTGTAGACATAATGGTTTCCTTGCCTGCTCTTCTCTGCTGTAGCATCGTAATTAGATGTCCCTCCTGGACTGCCAGCTGTTTCCATTACATGTTCGTGTGTTCTCTGTACCTCACCACATACTACAAAGTATACATGAGCTGTTTGTCCCAGGAATTAACGATTAGAAAGGGCCTTAAGTGCACAAGAATGTGTGGAGAGAGCAGGCAGGCAGGGGAGCATGGCCCTAAGGCAAAGCATGCAGCCACCCCATCCCAGTGTAAAGGGTAGACCTCTGAATCTGTGTGGAGCTGCAGGTGTTGGCCTGAGTGTGTGATTTAGTTAAAAAGTCTGTTGGGTCTTATATGCTGAAGTCTTTATATCAAAGGGTGAGAGAAAGTGATAGGACCCATACTAGATGCAGACTTGGGGATGGGATTGTGGCAGCTGCCTCTGTGTCATGTCGGAGGCAAGTGATGTGCAGAAAGGTCCCCGTGCCCTTACCAGTTATGTGATGGTGATTCCTAGAGGGCCTTCCCCCCTGTTCCACGTGTGTTCTTGCATTGTGCTGGAGCAGATGTCAGATTACCCACCACTGGATTGTTAGCCCCTGCCAAATACATGGTTCCTGCCCTGTCATTGCCTCAGACCCCATTTCTGCTCCAACAGGGGATGGTGCAGTGGAGGTGATGTTCTGTGTCCCTTGGGAATATTTGACAAGATGTCTTATCAGCCACTTATGTTTTCAGCCACTTCTAGAGCTTGTCTTACTGCCAGGCTGATGTGTGAGTGCTGGAACCAGCAGGGATAGTTTTGCTGAGGAGTTAGGACAGACTTTACATGCAGAGATAATCATGTCCCCAGAGAGACTACATGTGCCGGCACAGCCTGTAAATACCCCTGCCTGATTTCTTCATGAAGCATTTGGTCTGGGTTTGTCCTAGAAGACCCTCGGGCACCTCTGATTCTCTTTCCCTCTAGGTCTGGTGAAGGCAATCAACACTGCTGTCGACCTGATTGTGGCTCACTTTGGAACCAGCAGGGATCCAGGGGTGAAGGTAAGTCTTGCTTTCAGTATGGCTGCTCAACATCATCAGTGATGTAGAGAGGATGGAGAAATACTGCCTCTCCGTTATTTTCCACTTCAAAAACTAAGAGGCATCAAGTGATGCTAGTAGTACCAAGAACAAAACAAAGAAACCTGATGTTATCTCATGCAGCAGACAGTAAACGTGTTCTTGCTGCATGATATTGGGGATGCCAAAAGATTACGTGGGTTTAATTGGAAAAATATGGGGAAGGAAATTCACTGATGTCTACTACACACAAAGGAATCATGTCCACCTTAGGTAGTCCTATCTGTAGGCTGGGACAGCATTATTAAATGGAAGTATTATATATTTTTGCTCCGGTTTGACTGTTTCTTATGTACTTGCATGATATACTCTACCTGGTAGAGAATACCAGGCCAGGTGGACCTCTGGTCAGATGTGGCACAATGGCTCTTTTTTCTCATACAGTGGGGAGTTATGTCTCCTTTCTCCATCTGTCTCCAGATTGTGTTCTGGCACTGGTGGCAGGGCACAGTGCAGTGCTTTGATGTATGACAGGACTCCATAATGATTAAAAAAAAAAAAAAAAAGGGTTACTCATTGTTCATCTGGGGCAGGTGGTCTCTCCCTGTGGCCCATACCACATACCCGCTGGTTTCAGAGTGCATCTTGATGGCCCATGGCTGTCTTTGGCTTGTGCTCCCCTTGTTGCTTATTTCTGGACTAACACAAGCAGATCAAGCTTGCTTGTTTGACCCAGATGGTGTTGTCAGTCCTGTGATGCTCAGCATGTTTGTGGTGCCTCCTATCAAACCAGAACAGTATCCTTCAGCTGCAGGGACTCTGTGGCAGCAATGTAACACTGTTTGAAGATGACAATTTCCCCTGGAGTGCCATCCCCAAGGAGAAACTTGACTAGGACAGTTTCCAAGCCAATTCAGTCTTATCTCACAGCCCAGGGTAATTTTCCCCTAATTACAATTGTTGCTGAGGCAGAGATTGTTGTGCAGCGTAACATGAGCTGTTTGGATTTCCACAGCTTTTTGAAAACTTCACTGTGAATTTCCTATGTCTGCTGTCTTGGTTTGGGGAATAATTGCAACATTTGCCCATTACTTTACTTGCCAGACAGTGCTATGGTTTTGATCCGGGGTTTCTTTGTGTCAGAGTGCCAAGGGCTGAGCATTCACCTGTCAAAAGGCAGCACCCGTGCATGATGCTCCCACGCCTGATGGATCTGGCAGGATTATTCCTGACCCAGAAGTTCAGTCTGAGTTCAGGACTTTGTGGACCCATGCCAACTGGCTAGTGTAATTCCAGCTCAGCTGGTAAAATCTGTGCCCCGAATACAGCTGCCTTGGACCACCAACATGATGTGTACGGCCCGAGGCTGACCCCTTTGGATTGACCCTTGGCATCTCAAGGACTGCATGCTGCAGGATGTGTCCCTCCCTGCTGATGCTGGGCTCTTACATGCCTCCTCACTTCAGCATGGGCTCTGCCCAGCCATTTTCCCCTCATCCTGGTTATTTATAGTAATCCCTAGGAATTATAGCTCAGCTCGTCACTGAGTTAAGTGCTCCTTAACCTCTCTGTGCTGGAAGTTCCTAGGTCACTTTCTGCTTCCTGCTTCCAAATAGAAGCAGAAAAAGTCCCATCTCTTTTCTTCCTCCAGCAAGACAGTCTTGGTATACCTGTGAGGAGAACTGGGTATCCCTCATAACTGGAATATCCTCTTCTCAAACTGGGACATTCTCTTCACATGCTGTTGCCTTATCTCAGCCTGGGTCAGACCTTTCAGGGAGCAACCCAGAATTATTTTATGAAGCAACAGGGGTGAGGAGGAAGAACCTGCCTATTCCAGGAACTGCTGAGCTTCATCATAGCCTGGGTATTGCCAGCTACGTGACTGTAGTAGGCAAGTGGGCTTGAGATGTTTGCATGTGTTTGTACCATGTAGAGCAATTACCAACCCCCTCCCTGTTGCCTCTTCTCCCTTAGGCCAAACTTGGGAACAGCTCTGTGAGCCCCAACGTGGGACATCTCATCCTGAAATACCTGTGCCCAGCTGTCCGGGACATCCTGAGTGATGGGCTCAAGGCCTACGTCCTAGACATGATCATTGGCCAGAGGAGAAACATCCCCTGGAGTGTGGTGGAGGCATCCACCCAATTAGGTATGGAGGATGTGCTCTGTGGTACTGCTGTGCTGTAGCTGGGAGGTGCTGGGGAAGGTCCAAATTTTCTTATAACAAGCCCTAGCAATGGAAAAAAGCCCAGACAAAAAAAAAAAAAAAAAAAAAAAAAACACTCTTCTCCTGCCACCCTGAGTTTCTGGGTTGTTTCTAAACCTTCATCTTTAGCCTTGTCACCTGCACCCTCTGCTAGTACCAGTCTGCACCCCAGATCGTGGCAGTGGCTACCATCTGGCAGAACTCCTTTCTGAGGTTACAGATGGCAGGCCCACACTGATTTCTGCATCACAAAGAGCTTACAGCCAGGGCTGGGAAGCCTTCTAGCCTGTTTGTGGCACATCTCCAGCTCTGGAGTTCTCTCTGTGATTACAGACACCTCAAATTATAACCAACAAATGCAATGTTATTTTTGACTGGTGATTCTGAGACAAGGGCCATGATTGTCTCTGGACTGTGGGAAGCAGGTCCCTGGGGCACCTTCATGCATTGAAACTCACCCAAAGTTTTGGAATGACAGCCTGAGAAGGACTGCAACCCATCTCCTCTGTGGAGTCTCACTGTTGGAGTGGAGTGAACTCGTCTTGGTGACTGGTGGAGAGTCTTGTAGGCATGGTAGCTGGGCACATTGTAGGCATGGGAACTCAGACACCTTCTGGCTATGCCTGAAGGCTGTTTTGGCTTTGCTGACCACAACTAACCCCAGCATTTCACTTCTCTCGACAGGCCCCTCTACCAAGCTGCTGCACAGCCTCTATAGCAAGATCAGCCAGTACACGGAGCTCACCAACCACAACATGAGGTTCAACGCATTCATCTTCGGCCTCCTCAAGTAAGCAGGCTCCCTGGGCTGACTGCATGCCATTGTCCAGGGCTGGCAGAAAGTGCTGTTCCTTGACTGCAAGCAGGCACTGTTGCCAATGAAAAGATTTAAGAAACCTAGGAAGCAGCTTCTCAGTTGTAGGTGAGGGAAGGAAGAAGCTGAGAGCCTCAGTGAACACCAGAGGGAACAAAACCTGCCCCTACTAGGCCAGGACTGAGAAGGGCTGGCCCACTGAAGAACTTTGTCATCTTATTCTGGCCCCAAAATGCTAGGTGGGGAGAGTCTGTCTGTCAGGATTCATATAGGGATTGACATAACATATGCATATATTACTCCTGAAAATCCCTGTGACACTGCTTCCTAGAGCTGCAGTGAATCCCAGCACATGAGTCTCTGAAAGGGAAACTGACCTGCCCTGCTCCAGGACTCAAGGCTGACCCTTCTGGTTTGGATAAGGAGTGTAAATACTACACTGTGTTAGACAGAAAAAGTCAGTGGTGTTCTGTCTCTGCCTGTGACAGGATGAGTGCTGTTAGGATGGTACTTCCCCATTCCTCTGCAGATGTGAGCAAGACCATTGACACTGGCAATGGAGACCCCAAGGTCTCCTAATACTGTGGGACCCCTAGGAGCAAGCTATGCCCTGCTCTCCCAACAGCTCTCTTCTGCTGGCACAGGATGCCAGCGTATTTTGGGCCAAGTTTGATGCACTGATTTCGTGTTTGTAGTTGATCTTCCACTTCCATGTAAACACTTCTCAGCAGAGCTAAGCTGTTTATATAGGAGCTAAGCGGTGTGGAAACTTGCTGGGAGCCTGGCTGTTAGGGATTGCAGTTGCACAATTCCACATTGCAAAGCAAACAGGTTTGCTCCTTCACAGGCTGGGTGGCTGTGCTCAGTGTGTGCTGATGGGAGTGAAGAAGGGCACAAATTGATTTTTGCTTTTTCTCTTCTTCCCTGCCCGTGTTCCCTTCCTACAGTATCCGGTCCTTGGAGTTCTGGTTCAACCACCTCTACAACCATGAAGGTAAGAGGCTGTGGGCTGCAGAGAGGACCAAATTCTGCACACTGTGCAGTACAGATCTAAGCTCTGGGCCCTATTTGTCTCTTGGTGGTCTCTCAGCCTGTGCTGCTCCCCTCTGCTAGACTTTATTGCATTCCTGCTGTAAGTGTAGTTGGATGGTTGCTCAGCTAAAGGAAGGGAGGTGGAAATCAAAGCTCCATGCAGCTCCCTCCACCTGAGCTGTGGAGAGCGTGCCCACCTTTGTCCTTCCCACCTACAGCTAGTAGCCAAGGCTATATCCTACAGTACAAATCCCTCAGTCAGGAGACCAGATCTAACCCTCTCCAAATGTCTGCATCCCCTGTCCAGTGCCTGAGAGCTTCATAGAACTGGAAGTGTGAACACTTATCTGAAACCCTTGAGGCATGTGAATTAGAAAGGGAAGCCTTAAGGCGAACAAAGAGCAGATTTTCCTGGAAGTATCAGTTGTTTTTCTTTTCAACCAGAAGTGTTTCTGGAGTGTGTAGATAACCTAGCAGCAATAACCAAGCTGCCTGATGCCTGCAAGCAGCATGACTAAGTGCTAAGTGCACAGTGAGGCAGACACCCTCGACCTGCTGGGTTCCCTGTGGGTGCTGCTGGCTCAGTGTTTGTGTCAGCCCAGGGCCCCGTGCACTGCAAGAAGTCCAGCCCAGTGTCTTCTGGCAGGTTTGGGGGCTGACAGCAGACATTGCTTGGGTCCCTGTGTGCTGTCAGCACTTTGGAGCAGATTGCCTTTGCAGTGAGCGGTGTAACGAGAGGAAGCACCCTGTTTTTCTGGAGCAGAATACAACCGTTGCAAGTCTTCAAGCCATCATTAAGAACTGAAAGTGTGAGGTGGGGCTGCCAAGTGGCTGAAGGCTAGGCACAGGGTTTGCAGATAAAGTGCAAATCCCCTCTGCGGTGTAAATTTAACTCACTGCAGACAAACAGGCACAAAGCCTATGCCAAACTCTGTGCTGTGAGTGACATGAGTGACACCTGACAGCAAAGCTAGTGGTGGGGCAGGGCACAAGTGTCCAAAGGAAGTGAGGATGAAAGCTGCAGGTAGAAATACTGTTCTATTATTCCTGGAAGGCTGTGTTCAGCTGTCCCTGACACCTCTCCCCGCCGGGCACTGGTCCCAGCCCAGATCTGCAGCTCCTTGCCCATATCCAGGGGGATGGAAAAGAGAATCTTAATGTGTGCCAACCATCTCTGATGCTTTTTGTTTTCACCCTGCTCCTCTGGCATTTGTGACAGAGGTCGTTCCAGTGGGTAATCTGACAGGCAGGTGGTGGCTGCAGGAAGCAGGATCTGTGCCAGTTTGCCCAGTGCTCCCTGCCCCAGTGTTGAGCCTCACACTGCAGCCACAGCTGTGGCCAGAAACCAGTGCTCAGTTCCTTTCCCCAGTAGCTTCTTGTTGGCTTGGCAAAGGTGGCAGGGGCCTCTCATCTGACCACTGCCTCTTGCCCTACAGATATCATCCTGGCACACTACCAGCCGGTGGGCTTCTTGTGCCTGTCCCACAGCGTGTGCCAGCCTCTGTTCGAGGAGCTCCTGCTCCTTCTCCAGCCTCTCTCCCTGCTGCCCTTCAACCTAGACCTCCTGTTTGAGCACCACCTGATGCAGATGGGCAAAGAGCAGCAGCAGCAGAAGGAGCTGCTGCGTGTGAAGCAGGACCTGCTGCTTTCCGCGCACTCCACCCTGCAGCTGATGCGGACGCGGGGCAGCAGCGAGGATCCTGATGGCTGCAGCACTGCCCCTGAAGCATGCAAAGTGGGTGGCAGAGATGGTGGCGTGTCGCCAGGCCACAGCCCTGAACGAGCTGAAAGTGAGAGGGTGAAGGGAGTGGGGGCCTCCTCTGGAGATGGGGACAGGGAGGAAGAGCGGAGGAAGGTGCGAGAGAGCACGTGGGAGGGGAAGAAGGACAAGCAGGCGGGCTGGTGGTACCAGCTCATGCAGAGCTCTCAGATTTACATTGAAGGCTCGACTGAAGGCTCAAAGCTCATCCGTTATGAAAAGAAGAAGAAGGCCTTGAGTGGTGTCCCCAGGCCAGCTGAGACCCACAGGGCACCACCTCCACGTGAAGGCGTGGTGGAGGGTGCAGAAGCCTGCCCCATTGCTGAAGGCATCTTGGAGGAGAAGCCCAAGATCGCCAGCAGGCCAAGTCCTGGAGCAGTGGAAGAGCCCCTGGAAAAGCCCCAGCAGGTACCAGCTGGTGAAGAGGTCAAGGAGCGGAGCTGGCCCTTCTGGATGGGCAGCCCCCCAGACTCGGTGGTTACAGAGCTGAAGCGCAGCAAGGAGAAGGAGACTGGGACTCCGCAAAGTTTGGGAGCAGCAGCAGCAGCCCCCCAAGAGGAAAGCAGCAGCAGTGCGTCTGAGAGCAGCCAGACCATCAAGTGGGGACACTTGTTTGGGTCCAGGAAGGTGCAAAAGGAGCCCAAGCAACCTAACAGGTAGGGACATGGGTGGCTTAGGGCTGGAGGGGCTGGTTCAGCTGGGCTCTGGGCTACACTGTGGTGGTCCATCAGAGGTGAGCAGAGAGGTCTGCAGGATGCTGGGTCCCTTGGGAAGGAAACAGTTTGGGGGCTGCAGTGCATGCTGTGCGTGATCCAGACCCTGAAGACCATGAGAGGTTGCCTTCCCCACCACAACCTGCTTCTCTCTCCTTCTTGCAGGTTGCCCTCTGGCTGGCTGAGCCTGGACAAGTCCGTGTTCCAGCTGGTGGCCCAGACGGTTGGGGCCAGCATGTGGCGAGAAGCAGCTCCTGAGCCAGAGCCCCCCCGGGCAGAGCCACCTGAAGTGTCACCCCTGCCACGGCCAGCCCGGGGGCTGTGTCCCAACCCTCCCTGGTGAGCAGTGGCACGTGGCTGTCCCACAGGGGCTGGGGACATGGTGGGATGGGGTTTGCATGGGTCTGGGTGTTGCAGCAGGAGGGTTTTCTGCAGTGTGAGCATTGTTTGGTGATCGAACCCTTTCTCCCCTCCCTCTGCCCGCAGTGAGGTGAAAGCTCTTTGCCATCACATCGCCACTGAGGCAGGACAGCTGAGCTTCAACAAAGGGGATATCCTGCAGGTCATCTCCAAGGTGGATGGTGACTGGCTGCAGTGCAGCCTCGGCTCCGAGAAGGGGCTGGTACCCATCATGTACGTCACCCACCCGGAGGACGAGGACTACTGACCTGGCCGGGAGGCCAAGCACAGTACCGTGGGCTACTGAGGCTCCACTGGGGATATTCTGCTCTGCCAGACAAACAGACACAGCTTCTTGCTAGTTTCTTACCTTTCTTGCCATTACAGAATACAGTAACCGTAGGTGGTTCCTTCTTGCTCCTCCTTGTGCAGCTGCCAAAGGCCAAACCGGCCACGGGGCCTTCCGCGAGCTGCACCTCGTCTTGCCAGGCGTCGCCGTGCATGCAGCCACACCGGGCACTGCCTGAGCCCCCTCCACCCCACACCAACCTCCAGCACCTGCAGGTGGTGGGCTTGTACGTAGCGGGGATCCCAGCAGGCGCTGGCTCAGTTTTTTTTTTCTCTCTGGAAGGGTGCAGGATGCTGGCCGTCCCCTGCCGGGGGTGGCAGCGCGGCCTCCAGCACCCCGCGGTGTCATCGCCACGGGGTGGGAGCACCGTGCACTGCCAGGCTGCCCAGCCACGGCCACGGGAGGGGAAATGGGGCCGCGTGAGTGTGCAGAGAGAGGGTGTTTGGGTCGTGAGGAAGGCGCGTGGATGTTCGGTGTGATGTAGGTCCAGGTTGGGTAGTGCCACCCTGTGCGGAGCTGGGGGCTGTGGGGTGCCCCCCACGCTGAGCAGTGCCTCGGATGCCCTGGGATGCTCGGTGGAGGCGGGTGGGAGGGGAAGGGGGTGAGGGCAGGGTCCCTGACAGGGATAGGGGTGGGATGCTGTTTGGAGACGGGGGCCGTGCTCCCAGCAGGGAGAGCAGGGGCTGCTCCCAGAGGGAGCAGGGAGATGGGGATAGGGGTTGGGGGCGGGGGGGATGCTCCCCATGGCGTGGGGTCGGGGGCGAGTGTCATGCACAAGGGGCTGCTGGGGGGGGTCCTGGGCTCCCCGACAGAGGCAGTGCCAGCCCACCCCTGCGCCTTGCCATGTTCTTGGGGTGGGGTGGGGGTCCTTGCCTGCCCAGCGGGTGGGGGTCAGTGTTAATGAAAGGCCGTGCCAGTATTTGGTGCCTTGGCCAGGTGGGTGCTGCCCACGGCGTTGTGCCTGGGCTGGCTTCCCCGTGGCGAGGGGCCCTGGTCTTGCAAGGTTACCTCCTGCTTGTACATCGCTTAGCGGACGTCGCACCGTATTTAATTTGTATCTCCCCATTAGAACAAGGTGTCTCGCCTTTATTTATTTCTTTATTTATGATGCATATTAATAAAAAAGGTGCTGATTGAGGTCCCTTGCTCTCCAGCCTTTTGATTTCAGCCTGTCCCTGAGAAGGGCTGGGGGGATGCCTGTGGTTTTTCCTGCCTCCAGCAGTTGACCTTCAGAGTGAGATGGGTTGCTCCCTGCTATCCTTGGCTCGTGGCAGATGATGGGAGAGGGAGGAGATGGTCTCCACCTGGCCAAGAGGGGTAGATCCAATCCCTGTGTCATCCAGAGGTCCTTTCTTCACCCCTCCAGAGAATCCCCAACCCCAGGGGATTGTAACCTGTGAGCAGCAGGAGCAGGTCCTGAGCAGCGCAGGATGGAGGTGGCGAGGGATGGGTTGTGGGGTTGGGGACCCAGGGCCTGGCACAACCTCTCCGCGAGGCTCAGTGGCTGTGGGTCACTTCACAGGGAATGGCTCTGGGGCATTTACACTTAGGCTGGCAAGAGCATTAGATCCTAGCCCTGTGGGAGCAAGCCCCAGGAGCCCATCCCTTCCCAGGATGTCATTCTCAACTGAAGTCATTCTCAACCTCCTGCTGACATGCTCCCCATAACAGCCAGCCCCACGTCTCCCTGCCCACCGGGGACAGCCCTGGACCCACAACGTGATGCACACGGGGTCCTGCCCATCTCATGTCACGGTCCTGGCACAGCAGCCGTGTCCTCTGCTCCTGCTCCTTGTGGGCAGACCCCAGCTGCTGCTGGGTGAAGCTGCTCCTGGAATCCTTGCAGATCTCAGAATAAGTCTTGGCGAAGAAATGCTGGGCTCGGGGGATGAACCCTGGAAGCAGAGCGTCCATCAGGTGGGAAGCAAGGGGGAGCCTGGGTTCGGGGCACTGGGGTCTGGGGCCCGGCAGTAGGAGAGGTAAAGGCACGAGGGAGGGGATTGGGAGGTGCAGAGGGAGCAGAGATGCTTTAAGGGCTAAGAGCAGGGAGGGAGCAGCAGCGCCTGCCTCCCTCAAGGTGTTTGGGGTCCCTCAGTGCTGGGGACTGGGGGGGTCCCGTGGCTGTGCCACCTTGCTCTGGGCTGCTGCTGCCTCCCTGGCACAGCTGTGGCTGTAAAAGGTTGCTTTTACACAGCGTCCTGAGAGCTGTCGGCTCCCTTCCTTCCCAAAACAGAGAGAGAAAACACCCTGGGTGCTGGGGCAGGGGCTGGCAGCGCCCAGGGAGCTGGGGAGCAGCAGCAGTGCCCTGTGGGGCTGGGGGAGCCTGCAGGGGGGGAGAAAAGGGGCACAGCCTGCACAGGGAGCACCAGGAACCTGCCCTGGTGTCAGGCACAGAGGGATGGGATGGGATGGGATGGGATGGGATGGGATGGGATGGGATGGGATGGGATGGGATGGGATGGGATGGGATGCTCACAGGGCAGCACAGGCAGCCCCAGGGTTGAGCACAAAGCCTTGGGACACGCTGAGACCCATACTGGCCAGCCCAGGCTCACAGGATCCAGTTCCTGGGTCCCTGTTGGTGTGACCCCGCTGGTGGCAGCACCCCGAGGTGCTGAAGTGGGAGCCTGCAGCCGGACACAGGATCCAGGGAGGAAATTGGGGAACTGAGCTCTGTGCAGAGCTGGGCTGAGCCTGGTGTCAGCCAAGAGCTGCCTGCCAGTGACAGTCACAATGGGATTTCTTTCCATCACCCTTACTAACCAACAAAGCTTGGAAAGTCCAGGGGCATCTTGCTTAGCTTCAGAAAGGGGAAATGCATGAGAAGCGGAAACTTGGGTAAGATGTACCCAAAGGAAGCAGCACCGTCCAGCAAGCCTGTGCCAGGATTTAAGGCAGCCTGTCAGGGCTCCTGGCGTCAAAAGGCAGCGGGGAATCAGCAGGGCTAAATGCTAGGGCCAGAGGTTATGTGGAACAGAGAGGTGCTCTTCAAAGAGCTGAAGTCATGGCGAGATGACGCAAAATAGCGTCAGGCAGGTGAGAAGTAAAGATTTTATCAGTAAGATAAAAATACAGAGCAAGGAGCCTGTAGAAGCAGACATCAGTCCTTTTTTTTTGCAAAAACACTTTGTGAACTGCACATCTGACCCCGAAAATCTGTGGTGCTGGTAGCTCAGAGCATGAAGAACTGAGAGCAGACAGATTCTTACGGATCCTTAGGGGGGTCTTTGTATTCGCCTCACCTAGGAGAGCTCTGGTGCCGGGCTGCAAGCACTGAGCTCTTTATTGTCACCTCTGAGGGCGGCACCGCGGCAGGATGCGGTCCTCACCGCGGGATGGGGGTAGTGATGAGACACGCTGCTCACCCTCCCAGCTGTGCCATGGGGTGGCTGTGACACTTGCCAGCCCCACAAAATCCCAGGATCACCTGTGGTGTCCCAGGCGCTGAAGCCAGGCCAGATGCTGCCTCTGCACTTTTGGCTTGGCCTTGCGTAACCGGAGCGCGCCTGGTGTGCTGCGAGGCAGCGGCGGCTTGCGACACCCCCAGCCCTCTGCACGGAGCACGGGTATGCTCAAGTCTGGATTTTTCCGACGCGGAGCAAGGGGAAGTGTGAAGAGAGAGAGAATGAGCAAGTACACAGGGCTTCCTGGCAGCACGGGGGCCACGCTTCCTCTACGGGCAATTGAGGTTTTAGATGGGGTAATGCAGGGCTCTTGGAGAGGCCAGGCTGTTAGCACCGGGAGCAGCGCAACGGAGGCCCCAGGGATGTGTTGTTTTTTTCTTTTAAGGGGATTTTTTCTGACATATGGAATTTTCCTAGTTATTTTCCAAAGATTCCCCCAAAAGGGGAACTTCATTCCTACTGATGTGGTTTGCTTTTTGCTTCTGCACCTCTATAAATGGTTTTTGAGCCTCTACACTGAAAGACTCCAAAGTCTCCATCAGAGAAAACAAAACACCTCAAGGCTCCTACCACCAGACGGGCTCTCAGGCCTGGGATCACTGCCATGGCACCCACACTGCGGGTCCCCGTGGCTGTCACCAGCGTGTCACCCAGCATCTGCTCTCAGCCTGTGCTCCAGCACCCATTCAGCACCTCGGCTTTCCTGCCCAAGCGTGCGCCACCAGCTCACAAAGACCGACAATGCCGTTTTGGCAGCCTTTTTCCACAATTCTTTCTAACTTTTCAGATATTAATCGAGGGAGAGTTGTGCTGATGTAGTCTCTGCGTGACTCTACTGAGCGTGGAAGCTCCATCTTCCCGCAGAAGTCCTGGAGAGCCAGGCTGCTCACACGTCCCTCTGGGACTGCTGCTGCCCATCCCGAAATGGTTGGGGCTGCTCCCACAGAGAGCCCCCAAAACGGCCTCTCTGGCCAGCACTCAGAGAGCTGCGGGGCTGTGAGACGGGTGCGAAGCTGCCCCGGTGCTCCGAGGAACGAAAGCAGTGCTGACAGCGGCAGAGGTTCCCTCTCCAATGAGGAAGCCTCTCGCCCCGCATGCAGCCGCTCTGCCTGCCTGCTTCCTTTCGCTGCTTGCACATCTCGCAGTCGGGCGGGCGCTGAGCAGCAGCCGGCGGGACGAGCCCTCGGTCCTGCCAGGGGGGAGAAGGCAGCATGGCCCTGCGCTGGAGCCTTCTCCTGGCCCTCATGCCTCTGCTGGCAGCAGAAAAGATGGAAAGGGATGAGACCGGTTACAGAGAAAACCGCCGACAGGCAGGTAAGAGGTGGGCGCTCTTCTCCCTGCGAGAGGAAAGTGTTGGGCTCCCTTGCTGCGTGTCTGCCGTGTCCCCTCGCCACCGGCAGCACGCAGCAGCTCTGTCAGAGGCTGGGGCGATGTCCGTGCCAGGGACATGAGGGCATCGGTCACAGTGTGGTGGGGTGAGCCCCCCAGCACCAGGCAGCCCCCAGCTCCCCCTGTACAGCAGCCGGGGCTGCAGCCCGGGACGGGGTGAGAGGGTGGAGAGCCAAGCCCACAGGGGTACCTCGCAGCAAGGCTCGCTTTCTAAGAGCAGATCGAGGTTGTTTTGCTATTTCCAGCGTCCGTCAGCAGAACTGGGAAGTGGGACTGACATTTTAATCGCAGCAGAGCCAGTTAATTGCGTGCCTGGAGGGCCAGGTGCTATCTGAGCTTGCAGGAGGTGGTGAACCCATCCAGGGCAGCACGGCCTGGGGCCTGAGCCCAGCTCTGGGGACCATCGCCCTGCCTTGTTCTGCATCCATCTGACCTGGAGGCTGTCTCTAAACTCACCTTGCTGCAGCTGGGGGGCAACAAATGTTCAGTTTGCACGTGCTCACGTTGTAGGGACCTGCTGTATGTACATGTATGTCCCTGGGCTGGCACAGGCTGGAGGAGCCCGCAAGTCGAGGACCCTGGCTGTCACCAGGGCCCCAAAATGGGACTGTTTTTTTTCGGGTGTTGATTTGAACTCAGGCCAGGTGGGGGACAGCAGGGTCTGTGCTGCATGGCATAGGCCAGGGGAGCTGTGCCCCTGGAGGGACAGGGAGTGTGAGCACAGCACGCCATCACTGGAAAACCAAGGGCAAAGCCCGCAGCAGAAGACATCCCCCTGCCCCTTTCCCAAATCCTCCACCCAAGCTGTCCTGTGTGTGCTCTGCACGTCTCGGTCACCCGACCGTCCTAGGAGAAATCCGGGGTTGCCTGCAGCGGAGACGGTATTGCTGAGTTTGCACCTTGGTGTTTGTGAAAAAGAGGAATCGAAACACGAACGCTTCTTGGCCACTCCCAGAGGCACGGGCAGCCCTGCAGGCACGTGTGGGGTACAATCAGGGAGAGGGGCACAGGCCAGGGGACAGTGGATGAGCTGCAGCACACTGCTGTGCCTGTCTCAATGCCTAAAAGGCCCCTCAAGCCGCGGGGACTGTGGCACAGGCAGCATGGGGCTGTCCCCACTCAGCATGCCAAATCCTCTGGGCCAGCCTCACGCGTGCCCCAGCTCTGAGCTCCGCTACCTGAAGAGCCGCAGGCAAGGCGATGCGGCTGGGAGCGAAGGAGTGGGGGTGGCGGGCAGGGTTCTGGGGGCGCGCTGAGGAAGCCAGATGACAAATCTGCGTCCCAGCACTGGGGAGGAGGCAGCGCTGCGTGCGCGGTGCCAACGCTGCCGGCAGAGGATGTGGTCGGGGCGTGTGGCGCAGCGCTGCTCCCTGCGCTGAGCAGGCGGCATTGTCCCTTTGTCCTATTGTCCCCCGGCCGTCTTTCTGCACGGCTCTCTCAGAGCTTTCCTCAACGCCTGTAATCCTGGGGCAGCGAAAGCCTAAGGGAGGCCGTGGAGGAGCCCCGTGGGGCCGCACACCCCGGCTGTGAGCTGCATGCTGCCCCGTGCTGCCACTTCCCGCTCCACAGCACAGCTTCCCGAAACACCAACCTCACCTCCTGCTGCTCAAAGCCTGCCAGCTGCCCTCCTGCACCATGTTGGCCTCGCTGAAGCTTCACCTGGACGCTTTATTGTGTCTGGGGCCTATGGGCAGCTCTCTGCATGGCCCCGGTGTGTGTCTCTGAGTGCCTCCGTGCTCGGGCATGCTGTGAATCCCTCCAGGGCTGGAAGCCCAGTGCTCCTTTCCCTGCTCTCTCGGAGCACTCCCGGAGCTCCAGCCTGGAGGAAGGGGCCAGCCCCACGTGCTGTGCAGCGTTACCCCTGCCTCTGCCGGGATGTGCCCTGCAACGAGGCACAAACCCCTGGAGAGGTCCATCAGCTTTGTCTCTTCCCATCCCACTGACACGCTCTCCTTCTTCTCTCTGCAGTTTGCCCGAAGCCGCAGTGGGACTCAAGCCTCCGCTTTGTCCCAGAGAAGACATCTTATGATAACGGGGAGGAGCTGACACTGAGCTGCCTCACTGAGGATGATCCTCCTCTCGCTGTGATCAGATGTGTTGCATGGAGTGACTGGGAATATGCCTGGGAGGTGACGGACAAGCAGGGAAGGTCGCATCACATTGAAATGTACCAGGCCTGCACAGGTAAGTCGGGGGCAGCAGCTCTCCCCTGCCGCGGGCTCCTCTCCGTCAGCAGGGCCCCTGGCGTCTCACCGTGCCCGTGGGATGCCTCGGGCTCGGCTCTGGGATGGCCCCGGCCGGGAGCAGCCCCCGAGCTGGGCTGGGACAGGAGCCCCCAGCGGGGCCCGGCCTTGCCTCTGCCCTGCCTGAGCTGTGGCCAGATCCTGCCCTCAGCCCTGCTGCTCTGAGCACCTCACAGCCCCGCGGGGCTCCTGTCCCGCACCCAGGGGCTCTGCTGACAGATGACCCCGCAGGCAGTCATAGCCCAACCTCAGCCTCCTCCTGCCCGAGCACCCCATCCCCAAGGAGGACTGTCACGCTTTCTCCCCTGCAGGAAAGTGCCAGAAGCCCCTGTGGGACAGAAGGGTCATGCTCGTCCCAAGGAAAGGCAGCTACACACTGAATGAGGAACTGAGGCTGTCTTGCCCTGAAGGTGTCAAGCCCTCCTTCACCAGTGCCAAATGTGTGAGGGAATTTCAAGGAGTGACTTCAGGACAACCTGACTATGGGGTCAGCTGGTGGGGGAGGAGAGACAGAGGCGCCTGGACCCTCATTGAGGAGCCCGTAGCGTGCGTGGGTACGCGGGGCAGCTCTCCCCGTCCCCTCTCTGCCCTCACACTCCCGCCCCAGCCCCTGCTTGGCGCTGCGGTGCCCTGCCGGCTGCTGAGGAGCTCCCCCCTCAGAGCACCCTCCTTCCCCACTGCTCCCTGTGACGCTGCTGTCCTGGGCTCAGCACCCCTCGGGTTTCCTCACGGCCTTGGTTCTGGCCTCCCCGAGCCTCCTGCATATCCCCCCCAACTCTCACACAAATTTGCCTTTGACAGTAAAATGCTCGAGGCCCCAGTGGGACCCTGACCTTCATCTGGCACCAGAGCGGGACGTCTATGAGGAGGGCGAAGAAGTGACGCTGAGCTGCCCGGAGGGTTCCCTGTTCCCCTTCCAGCAGGCTAAATGTGCATGGAGACCTCGGGCTGTGCCTAATGGGGAGCACAAGGGCACCTGGACACAGAAAAACGAGTCGGGGAAATGGGTCCTCATTCAGAGCCCCACAACATGCATCAGTAAGTGGGGTGACAGGAGGTGCCTCACCTGGAGCCCCGTGGCCCTGCGGCTCCTCTGGTGCCAGGGCACGGCGAGGTGAAGGGCAGCCTGAGCTGGGCTTGGGGTCAGCTCCAGAGAGCGGCTGCAGGGGGTCTCCTGCTGCAGGTGGGATTGTCCTGGGAAGCTGCCGGCCGTGGGATGTGGTGGGGGGCAAAGAACGAGCATGGAAATGGGGTGGAGAAGGGATTTTGTGGGCAAGTGACAAGGGGAGCCCCCTCCCTCCCAGCAAGGCTTGCTGGGGGGCACGTCATGGCACATGGACGGCTCTCCTTCTGTCTCCCTTTGGTGTCTGGAGGGATTGCTGGTGGTTGCCGATAGCTGGTGGTACCCTGCCCCACCTCAGCACCCACACCCCAACTAAACCCGCTTTTGCCTCACCCAGGAACATGCCAGAAGCCCTGGTGGGACCCAAGGCTCCGTCTGGCACCAGAGCAGGAGGTGTACAAGGAGAACGCAGAAGTGACGCTGAGCTGCCCCGAGGGTTTCCAGCCGTCCTTCACCCACATGAGATGTGCAGGGGGAGTGCAGACAGCAGAACATTCTGGATTTGTAGACAGAACTACCTGGCTGGGGAGGAAGAGCACAGGTGTCTGGATTCACATTGAGGGGCCTGTGGAGTGCCTTGGTACGTGGGTTGGCAGGAATTACCTTCTCTGCAGCCCTGTCATCCAGTCCTGCCCTCCATGCCTCTCTGCGTTTCCCACATCCCCACCGTGTCCTGGGCCATGCTCCCCATACCTGAGCGCATCCCTCGGTCTCCCTGGGTTTGATGCCTGAGACCAGTGCCCAAGCAAATGGTGGCCCAGCCTCACCCACCCCTGGGCAGCCCCACCCCCACTGCCACTCACCTGCTTTTGCCTCTGCCAGAAACGTGCCGAAAGCCCTCGTGGGACCCAAGGCTCCGTCTGGCACCAGACCAGGAGGTGTACAAGGAGAACGAAGAAGTGACGCTGAGCTGCCCTGAGGGTTTCGAGCCATCTTTCACCCACATCAAATGTTCAAGAGAAGACCAGTCCATCGGCGCTGGGAAGCCTGTGTACAGAGAAGTTTGGATGGGAAAGGACCCAGGAGGTGCCTGGACCCGCATTCGCTCCATGGTGCAGTGTGTGGGTAAGAGAGGTGCCAGGAGCTCTCCTGGGGCCCTGAGTGCTCGGGGATGTAGGGGGAGATGCCAAAGGCAGTGGGAGGCAGCCCCTGCACCTGCCCAGGGCTCGCCCTGTGTCCCCAGGGGTGCCTGGGTGGCAAGGGGGATGGTGGCTGCAGAGTTGGACACCTGCCCTCATCCCCTTCCTGGGGCCGTGCTGCAGAAGCTGCTCCACATCGTGTCCCGCAGCTCCATCCCTCACCGTAGCGTGCCAGGGCAGGGATCTCCTGCCACGTCCCCTGCCTTGCCCTGCATGGCCAGCCCCTGCCCTGCTAGCACCTTCCCTTCTTGTTGGTGCAGGAAAATGCCAGAAGCCCCGCTGGGACCCCAGATTAATCTTTGTCCCAGACATGGCATCCTACATGGTCGGTGCAGTGGTGGTGGTGAGCTGCCCTGAAGGGCACTGGTCTCCTGCCATGAAGATCGCCTGTGTAGATATCCCAGGCCAAAACTCTCCAACTCCTCAGAGGTCCTGGGTTGTGAATAAAAGCACTGACTACTGGCAGCCTGAAGATCACTGGCTGTGTGTGGGTGAGCGAGGAGGTGCATTTAAGAGTGAAGGGCGGGCCCAATGGCAGAGTGCTGCTGGCCCTGTTTCAGAGGCACTCATGGAGTCTGCTCCCACCAGCAGTTGCCTCGAGCACTGAGAGGTGATGCAAAGCTCACGCCCAGCTTCCAGTGATCCAGACTCCTCCAGCTCTGCAGCTGGAGACCTGCCGTGGGCAGTGTCACCTCCGCCTTCCTCTCCCTGCTGCTGGCTGGGAGCAGGGCTGTGACCGCAGCACCTTGCAAGGGTGCCAGGGGAAGGGAAGGCAAGGCAGTGACCCTCTTCAATGCTTCCTTCACAGAGGTCTTCATGCCTGGGACCTTGGAGGTTTCCACCACCAGCATCAAACTGAACTGGACCTGCAGTCTGCCCGATGCCTGCCAGCGCATGCAGGCCACGTGCAGGCTGGCAGGGCCTTCCTCCCCTCCCTGCGAGGCTGAGGAGGTCACGGCACAGGAGATGCTGCACGGCCAGAATGGAACATTTACCTGTGACCACCTGCAGCCCTTCACTTTCTACAGCATCACCATCTCAGTGCCCGCCAGCACCATCCTGTTCTCAAGACTCCTGAGAACAAAGGCAACAGGTAAGTGTCCCGTGCCTGTCAAGGTACTTTTGCTTTTCTCCCCAAAATCTCGGCCGCAGGTGGGTGTCCCCATGTGTGACCCCCTCTCGCTGTGCTTGCAGTGCCGGAGAAGCCAGAGTGGCTGTGGCTGGATGCCAGCACGGGGACGCTGCGGTGGCAGGCGCTGCCCTCCTGCAAAGGGGAGATCCTCGGGTACCAGGTACCAGGGGAGCGGGGGCTGCCCGTGGGCCCTGCGCTTCGTCAGGTGCCTCAGGGTGGGTGTTGGGCACAGGCGGGCGGGCAGACCATGTGAAATCCTTGAGGACCTTGAGATCCATCCTGCTGGCTGATTTCCTAGCTGCTGTGATAAGTTTGAGCATTTCTGCCTCCCTCTCAGTGTTCCTCCCTGTGCTGGCTTTACCAAGCTTTACAGCTGAGCTGCACCACAACTGATCACTCGCTCCCCCTCCTCACAGGGAAAGGGGCTCAAGGGTCGAGATAAGGACAGGGAGATCACTCATCAGTTATTGTCAGGGGCAAAGAGACTCAGCATAGGGAGATTAATATAATTTATTACCTATTACTAATATGCTAGAGCAGTGAGAAACTAAAAACAAACTAAAAACACCTCCCCCCCATTTTCACCCTCTTCTACGTCCTCTCCCTGAGCAACACAAGGGAACGGGCAATGGGGGCTGTGTTCAGTCCCTGACGCTTCGTCTCCACTGCTCCCTCACGGTCCCTCTCTGCCCCTGCTCCATGTGGGGTCCTTCCCATGGATGCCGTCCTTCCCAAAATGAGCCCGCGGGGGCTGTCCACAGGCAGCAGCTCTTCAAGAACTGCTCCCACAGGGTCCATCCCCCAGGAGCAAACTGCTCCAGCACGGGTCCCCCACGGGTGGGGGCAGCTCCCCCCAGACCCCCTGCTCCTGCGTGGGCTCCTCTCCATGGGCTGCAGCTCCGGCCCGGGGCCTGCTCCTGCGGGGGCTCTCCATGGGCCGCAGCCTCCTTCAGGCCACATCCACCTGCTCCACCGGGGGCTCCTCCACCCATGGGGGGGCTGCAGCGTGGAGATCTGCTCCATGTGGGACCCATGGGCTGCAGGGGGACAGCCTGCTCCACCAGGGGCCTCTCCACAGGCCACAGGGGAACTGCTGCTGGAGCAACTCCTGCCCTCCTGCTGCACTCACCTGGGGGCTGCAGGGCTGCTTCTCACTCCTCTCTCCCAGCTGCTGTGAGGTGCAGCTTGTTTTTCCCTTTCTTTGCACTCATAGGGGCACAAACAACATCACTCCTGCTCAGCTCTGGGCAGCAGCAGGTCCCTGTGGAGCCAGCTGAAACTGGCTCTTATCTGACATGAGGCAGCTTCTGCATTCTTCTCCCAGAGGCCACCCGTGCAGCCCGCCACAACCAAACCTTTCCACATAAACCCAATACACTCCTGCTGCCTGCAGGGGCTGTGGGTGCCAGGGGGTTTCCTCCCCAGCTCTGCACAGCCTGTGGTTTGGCAGACGCTGGGGCTCTGTGTGCAGCACCTTGTGACGTGTCTTGTGGCGCAGTCTCATGGGCTTTCCTGTGCCTCAGGGGCCTTAGTTCTGGTTTGTGGCACAGGAAAGGCTGTGGTGTGCAGTGCTGGGAGCAGGAGGAAGGGGGCCAGTGCAGCACCCAACCTGTAGGAGTCTCCCCGTGGGGATTGGATGTGATGCAGCCTCACTGAGGATGCCTTGGAAATCAGCCTGGAGAGCAGAAGAGTGCTCTGAGCAGCTCCATGTGCAGCTGCTGCTGCTGCAGGGGTGTCTGTGGTGCAGCAGATTGCTCTTGCTTCGAGTGCTGGCCCCAAATTCCCCCTGTCCTCCTCCGGTCTGCGCTGAGGTCCATGCGTGGGGCCAAGGCTCCCGGGGCGTCTCTCCGGGAGCTTCCCAGCTGCAGGCGCTGCTGGGCTGTGGCTGGCTGTGCGCTGGGCACGTTCCCCTCCAGCTCTGTGTCCTGTCCCCAGCTGAACGTCACCGCCTGGGGCCCGCAGGACGGCGGCTTCCTCCAGGTCGAGCGGCTGAGGCTGAGCAGCTCCGTCACGGAGCACCCGCTGCCTGCGCACGGCCCTGGCACCAGATACACGGTGGCCGTGCGGGGCCTGACGGCTGCCGGGGCCGGGGCAGCACTGCTGGGCGACTTTCAGAGCAACGGCTCGGGTAAGGGTGTGCGTGCGCTGCCCCCAGCCCTGCCCTGCCTCGCCGGGCCTCCTGCTGATGCTCATCCCTGGCTCTTCCTGCACAGACACCGCAGCCCCTCCTGATGCCAGCTCCCGCCTCGTGCGCGACATCTCCCCCTCCCAGGGCACGGCCGTGCTTCGCCTCCGCCCCATCCCCTGGGTCCCCGGGGCGGCCAGGTGAGTGCAGCCCCTGCTCTGCACAGCCCCGAGCAGCGCTCACACCTGCAGCTGCCTCCTTCCAGCTCTTTGTCACGGCCCCGTCTCACAGCCCTGCCTTGCAGCGAGCACCAGCTCCTCGTGGCCATGACGCACAACAGCACGGCGCTGGAAGATGCCTGCTCAGGGGAGCTGCAGCTCTTCAACACCAGCCACCTGCCCGACACCTACGTGGCCGCCGTGCTCAACCTCAGCAATTCCACGGACTTCGTGCTGGGCGATGGGACCCGCGGGCATGGCTTCCACAACGCTCCCCTGCGCCCGGGCTGGGACTACACCGCCCTGCTGCGCCTCGAGCAGCGCTCCCAGGAGGTACCCGTGGCTGGAGGCTGCAGCTGCTTGGGTGCCGCGGCTCCTGGGGACGTGGTGGCCCTGGGTGGCAGCCCTCTGCTCTGAACTCTGCCCCCGTTTCTGCCAACAGGAGGAGACGTTCGCCTGTGTGTGCTACAGCTTCTCTATGGGTAAGTGGGCTCCTCTGCGGAGGGGCTGGCTCACCCCGTGCCCTGTACCTGAGGCTCTCTGCCACGTCCTCCCTTTTCCCAGCCTGGCACCTTGCTGTGGTCAGGGGCTGGCGAGGGCAGGAGCTCCTTGTGGGGCACAGGACACCTCTCTTTTCCCAAACTCTGGGGTGATGCTATAGCCAGATGCTACCCTCAGCCTCTTGGATGTTCCCTGGATCTTGAGGCCACTTGGGCACTTGCGGTACAGTTGGACCCTGCACAGCTTCCATGCCATCATCTCACATTGCATCTTAGTCCTCATTCTGCCCTAGTGCAAGTGCGTTTCCCAAAACTCAAACTACTCACCTGGCTCTGGCCACGCCTGGGGACAATCATAGAGACACAGCCCACGCTGAAGGGCTTCACACCACGCAAGCACCCACTCCTGCACAAGCCTAACTTCGCCCCAGCACAGAGCCTGTGATGGATGATGATGCAAGCTGCTTTTCTCCCCACCCCCCTGTGGAGTCTCCCGTTGATGGATTCGGGCTCTGCAGGAGCCTGATCCTGAACTGTGTTGTTTATAGGGCAGGAGCCGGTGCCTCTGCTGAAGAGGAAGCCTGTGCTGATGGCACTCGTGGTGACAATGTTAATTCTGGCACTGGGGATTCTGCTGCTCTTCCTGCTCTTCAGGTTAGTATGTGCTGCTCTTCTGCTCTCTGTGCTGCCATGGGATACCAAGGTCCTTGGGCTACCCAGGGTGGACCCTGATATAAATCTTCTCTCCATCTCCTGAGTGTCCAAGGGCCTCTCTTGCTGTTTTACAGGCGAAAGCACAGCAGTTCAAAACCGTCTGAAAGCAACAGCACTATCCCCCTGAGAAAATGTCGAGGAGGTGCAGTATGAGCAGAGGCCCCATCTGCACAGGCTGCCTGTTAAAAGTGCAGGCTGGGTGCTTCCAGGCACTGTAAGGTCCTTATGGGACCAAGGGAGGTCAGAACTGGATGGTATGGGGAAAGGAACACATCCCCAAAGAGGGGGAGCGGGATGGGGAGGGACAATCTGGGCTTTGGTGGGGTCCCGCTCCCTGCTATCAGGTCACCTCCTCCCCTGGTGGTCCCCGTAGGTGTCAACAAGCTGAACACACAGATCCCAGTGGAGGAACTGCTGGAGGCTCTGAAGAGGCTTAAGAGGGCAGAATTAGAGGCTGAGCAGACAGAGGATGAATCAGCCAGCAGTCACGGTGCCGGGCGGATGGCAGAGTACCAGGTCTGGTTTAGCTTTGCTTTCCTGTCCAGCTGCACTGTCCATGCAGTCCCAGCCCCCTGAGGGGCATGCGATGCAGGCAGCCTCAGCCAGCCCCAGAATTTAGGCTAATCCAGAGCTCATCTTCCTCCTCTGCAGCAACTGACCTCGACATTGCTGCATCCCTGTGATGCTGGGAAGGAGCCGTGTAACCAGGGCAAGAACCGCTACAAGTTCATCATTCCCTGTAAGCAGGGCTCTCTGGGGGCTGGCATGGGCATTTGGAGATGGCTGGGTGCTGGGCGGGTGTAGGTGCCCCTCCAAAAACATGTTGCCTGTGCCACATCACCTTTTGTTTCATTCATTGTTCTTTCCTTCTGAACATGTCCTGAGGCCTGGAAGGCTGCTGAGAAGGGAGCGGGCAGCCCTGGGTTTTCCTGAATTACACCTCCTTCCTGAAACAGTCATTTCACTGCTGCCCCAGAGCGACAGCCCACTGACTCCCACCTCCCTTCTCTTCCAGATGACCACTGCCGTGTGGTGCTGCAGCCCTCTGCAGAAGCAGGGAGCGACTACATCAACGCCAGCTACGTGGATGTAGGTAGCAAGGAATCGCTGCCCTGGGCAGGGTAGGAGATATGCATACACGGGTGGCCCCAGGGACTGGCACTTGCTGTCCTCACATGCTGGCAGATCTTGGGATGTTGCTCTCCCTGGTCCTCTCTGAGCTGCCTGCAGCACTCTGGTGGGTTTGTGCACCGTCCTCATCCCTAATAAAGAGGGACCTGCTCACAGTAGGAAGGGCACAGGGATGGAGAGGCAGCCCCTGCCTCTCCGTGCTGTCCAGGATTGGTGCTGTGGGACATATTGTGCTGGGTGCTCTGGTACCTGTGGGGATGGGCCTTGTGTTTCTTGTATTTCTTGTTAAATGTTTAACCTGGGTGATTGGAGCTGCTTGAAACTCTCTCTCACAGAGCTACCGGAGTCCGCGCTTCTTCATTGCAGCTCAAGGTGAGTGCTTCCAGCCCTGGAAACTGCCCAGAGCTGGCACAGGGATGAACTGCCCAGGAAATGCCAGTCTCTGCTCTGAGCCCCTTGGTATGTGGGGAGCTGGGACAGCAGCCCAGGAGCTGCTAAAGGCTCCATCCAGGGCCCTGTATCTCCTGTGCTTCTGTTGTCCTTGGTGGTCACAGCTTTTGCAGGGCATAGGTGGTGTTAGTCTGGCCACAGGAGGAGGCTGTGAGCCAGCTCCTGCACTGCCCAAGCTAAGGATGAGGTCCCCTGGTTCGTTCTCCTTTGGAGGCTGGTGAGCAGGGACAACCCTGCAAATGCCTGACAGTGCTGTGCTCAGCATCAGGCTCCTTCCAGCAGCACAGAGCTGCAGTGGGTCAGTCTGCTCCATGCAGTGAGGGCATCTCAGGCTCCTCGCAAAGCTGCTGAAATGCCCTCCAGGCTGTGCAGTGTAACTCCTGGGCAGAGGGAAACACGAGGCTAACCCTAACCCAGGAGCCTGGGAGCATCTCCACGGCTTGGGCTCTGACACCAGGCTCTCCTCTTCCTCCTCTAGGCCCCTTGCCCGGAACGGTGGTGGATTTCTGGCAGATGGTCTGGCAGGAGAAGATCTCGGTCATTGTGATGCTGACAGGCTTAGTGGAGCAGAACAAGGTACAGGAACCATCTCCCCCTCTGCTCAGCTCAGGTCTCCCCGGTGCCCAGGTTTCCTTGCCTGCTTTGCTTTGCTCTCAGTGCAGCCCTCGATGAGGGCAGGGAGCAGCTCCACACCAAGAGCTGGCTTGTAACGCTCCCCAAATGAGCTTCCTGGTGCTCAGCAGTCTCGCTGCTGTTGACAGACCAAGTGTGAGCAGTACTGGCCAGAGCAGGAGCAAGTCTACGGGGACTTCACCGTGACACTCAACAACACTAGGACCACCACGGGCCTTATCACACGCATCTTCTGCCTGCAAAAGGTAAGACTGGCATGTGGCTGTGATGGAGATGCAGGGTGCTGCTGGTGGTCAGCCCTGCCTGGTCTCCAGCAGTAGCAGGTCAGCTGTGCTATCACTGGACTCTGTCCCAGGGTCTATTAGCTCTGGCCAAGTGAATGTGATGCTCAGGAAAAAAAAATGAGGATGGGCTGGTATAAATGTGACTATATTCATATCATACAGTATCAGCCTTAGGAAGTGTCTGATCTGGGGAAGCAGGGGCTTTTCAATGACTATGGAAAGACTCCACATTGTAAATTTTTTTTCTCTCTGGGACACACACTGCATTTACTCCTCCGAGTTCACTGCTCTCAGCAGGGGGAAGCAGAGAATAAAGCAAATCTTGTGGCTTGGTGAATTTGCTCAAAGTCCTCATCATGCCCTTTGCTGTCTGATGAGCTCTGGTGAAGCTGTCACTGCGGTGGGGTGCAGGGGGGAGGCTGGGTGCTGGTGCATCCCTGCCGTGCTTTGTCTCTGTTTGTTGTCATGCCATTGCTTTACACAACTTCCCAGTGTAATAAATGGCTCAGTCTTCAAAATAGGACTATAATCAAAGTTCACAATTTATTAAAGGAATAGAGGTAAGCAAACAGTGCTGGGTGTGCCAGGAGTCTCTGCTCCACCAAGACGCACACCAGTTACATCAAGCAGCTGATTTTTATGCTCCTAGGCTGATACATATTCATTACTACTTCTAAAAAAAACAGGGTTATTATAATTAGTTTCCAGAATCCAAACCCTCCTACTGGAGCATGCATATCAGTCTCCGGTGGTCCCTCTGGGGGTCTCTGGGGGTCTCTCGTGCTGAAGGCTCGTAGTCTTCCTCCCTCTTGTCCTTCTCCTTTGTCCAATTTGTCTGTATGTCAGACTTGTGCGATGTCCCCTGCAAGCTTTGTCTTTCAGTTGTTTTTCAGCTCTCCCCGTCTCCTTAATCTCCTGGCCAGATATCAGAGACTTGCATAGTGTCCCATGCAATAGTCATAATAGTTAGCAGTTATTCTGACACCCCCCAGATATCAGAGACTTCAAGGAAAAGCCTACAAATACATTTCCCTTCAGGCTCTCTATTGACATGAATTGCTAAAACATTCCTTTGCAAGATACAAGAACTATATACATTAACCACTCTGTTTTCCTTAGACTTGTGGTTATACAAGGGTATGTAAGACAGAAGGTCACATTCATCATACCATGCAGCCCTAGCACTGTTCCGTACTGACACGAACCAAATGAACATATCTCACACCAGGCTGATTCCTGCTCCCAGCCGTGTCTCCCTCTCTTCAGGCAGGCTGTCCTCTCCCACGAGCAGTGGAACAACTTCACTACCAGCAGTGGCCAGACCATGGGGTGCCCAGAAACCCTGCCCAGCTCCTGTACCTGGTGGAGAGAGTGAACAACAGAGAGTCACAAGCCCCTGCTGGCCCTGTGCTGGTGCACTGCAGGTACCGGGATGGGAATGCTCGGGTGCTGCAGCAAAGCTGGCCAGGGCAGCACCAACCTCTCTTTTTCTGTGTCCTCAGTGCTGGGATCGGGCGGACGGGTACCTTCATCGCCATGGATTTCCTCCTGAAGATGGCAAAGGCTGAGGGGAAGGTGGACGTCTTTCACTGTGTGCAGAAGCTGCGGGAGCAGCGGGTCAGCATGGTGCAGACCAAGGTGAGGAGAGTCGCCTGATCCCTGCACGCTGCCAGGCTGCAGATCTGCTTCACACCCTTCCCAGGGATGTGGTGAACCGAGCCACAGTGGACACAACTCTGTGCGGTTCAGCTACAGGCACTGGAGCTGCCAGGTGATGGACGCTGTGGGTTCTTGTATTCAACATGGTGTCCAAACCTAGGCAGGAGCCACATTCCTCTGAGACCCTCTGAAGTGGCAGCAGCAGCAGCAGCCACATGCACCAGTAGTCTGGCATGGAAGGGCAGTCTTATAGGCAACAAGCATGCGTGTGTGGCTTTCAGGATGTGTCCTTCAGGCTTTCGGGATGTTTGCCTGGCATCTTCTGGGCTGCAGTGTCCTGGGCAAGGGACTATGTCTTCACGATCTGTTCAGTGCTGTGATCCTGTGGAGGAAACTGTAGGTCGGGCAGGACCATCCAGCTACTTAAATCCAGCTACATACCAGTCTTCCTATATCAGGAGGACAAGTCCATTGGTTTTCTGGGCTTCCTTTGAGCTGAAGTCTGATCTGAGAGAGCACTAAACCAGAGGAAGATGCTCCTGACTGGGTTTTTGCATTTTCTGGCTGCTCCTTAGAGCAGGGCTGCCTGCACGGAGAGGTGTCCAGCAGGGAGGTGAAGGCTGGAGCTGGCACATTCCAGGTGCAGGTTGATGTCAGTGCAGAGCAGTCTGAGTGCCGGTGGCCTGGGGTCCCAGGGCTGTCCGTGGAGCTGCTCCAGATGGTGCACTGACCCGTGTCCCCACGCAGGAGCAGTATGCCTTCCTGTACGAGGTGCTGCTTGAAGGCCTGCTCTGCGGCAGCACTGGGGTCCCGGTGGAGAGCGTCGCCAGCCACATCCGCTGCCTCCAAGGGGCTGAGACCCAGAGCCAGAGCAACGTCCTTGAGAAGGAGTTCAAGGTACCACCAGGGCCTGGTGCGCTGGGTCTGGGGCCTCCTGCCACAGCCTTCACCCAGCTGCGGGCTGGAGATGTTGGTAGCACTTCTCTGGGGTGGATGGAGATGGAAAGGGAGCTGAGAGGCAGGACTCACTAAGCTAAATCATCCCTTACAGGCAGTGCAGAACTTCTCTGAGTTGTTCCAGCTCCTGCCGTGCAGAGAAGCAGAGAAACCCAGCAACCAGCCCAAGAACCGCAAACCAGGGATCCTGCCAGGTACTGCGGGGCTGGGCTGCCCCCTTCCTCCCAGACCCAGCTCCTGAGAACAGCAAGGGGGGCGATGCTGCTTCCCTCCCCAGCACCATGCTACCACCAGGGGATGGAGCATTCTGCACCAAGCATCACTTTTTGGTTGGCAATACTTGGTACCATTGAATCATCTAGGCTGGAAAATACCTTCAAGGTCATCGAGTCCAACCATCACCATGACCTACTGAGTCGGGAGGGTGGATTTACTGCTGCTTCAGGACTTTCCCCACCCGGATCCCCCTCTGTGCAGGCAGATGGCTCACCCCTTCTCTCTCTGCCCCTTGCCTCCACAGCGGATTCCTGCCGGCCCATCCTGATGTCCTCGCTGAATGCTGATGGCTCACCAGGCTACATCAACGCGGTGTTTGCCAACGTAAGGCTCCAGCTTCAGCAGGGCTTGGAGCTGCTGGGAGCAAGCAGAGGCTTCACAGGCACCACTGCCTGAGGCAGGGCTGGTCCGTGCCACCCCACCTCGAGGTGTGAGACAGCCCTGTCTCGCAGTGCCTGGAGCCCTGCTGCCAGGAGATGGCCCTCATGATCAGCCTAAGCCCTGCCAGCACGCTCAGATCAGCCACTGCCTTTCGCCTGCTGGGTGCTCTGCATCTCCTCGGGCTCTGCCCCTGGGTCTTCAGAGCCTTCCAGTCCAGCCTTCAGCATCGTGGAGGCTGCTCAGTGTGGTTATTGCAGGCACTGCTCTATCTGCGGATTGTGTGACCTCTAAATTCACACACACGCCTCCCAACCGGTGTGTTTTGCAGACGTACACCAAGGAGGACAGGCTGATCATCACCCAGCTGCCCTTCTCCAGCACGCTGGTGGATTTCTGGGCTCTGGTCTGGGATTACACCTGCACGGCGGTGGTTGTGCTGAACCAGCTCCAGGAGCTGGACAAGGTCAGCTGCCCTCCCCTCTCCCTGCAGCCTGCTTTCTGCCTTCGCCCCCCCATGCAGCTCTCCTTGCCGGGGTCCTGCTTGCCATGGGGATGAGCTGCAAGCCTCTGGGCTCCACGTGGCTGCGCCCTGAGAACAGCCCCAGCCCTGTGGAATAACTGGTACAACAGTGGTGAGGCGTCCCCACAGGCACAGGAAGGAGTAACAGGGGCAGCCCTTTGGTTTTTGGTGTTATTTTTCTGGCTGCAGCCCCACGGATTTGTCCCAAGCACAAAGCAGGCAGAGCACCCACGTGTAGGCAGGGGGCTGCCCCAAATGCACCCACACGAGCTGCTGAACTCCACGTGGGGGTCAGGGCGTTGTGTGACCATGCATATGTCTCCCCCAAGACATATGTGGAGGTCTGGCCCACCCAGGGCGAAGCCATCTACGGCCGGTTCCACGTCCAGCTGCTGTCAGAGGAGCCTGGAGCTGGTTTCACAGTCTGGACACTCGCCCTCACCAACAGGCAGCAGGTAAATTCTTTGTGCAAGCTGAGCCAGGCCCACACTGTCCTGCCTCTCCTCCACGAAGCCAGTGGGCTTCTTCTCTGCCTGACCCACTGTCTTTCTTCCCTCCTAGCCCAAGAAGGCTGCGGTGGAAGTCCGGTTCTGGCAGCTGGAGGACTGGCCCATGAAGCAGCATCTTCCCCCGCACCCTGCCACCATCATCAGCCTGCTGGGGAAGGTGGAGACACACCAGCGGCAGTGCCAGGACGGACACATCCTCGTCACTTGCTGGTGAGAAATATCTTTTGGAGGAGCAGCCTGTGCCACAGTCCAGCTGTATCCTTCAAAACAGCTCACAGCTCCTGTCTCAGCTCGGGTGAAGTGTGGGCATGAGTTCTTCTGGCTGGTGGGACACCAGGATATGTAGGGTAAGTGCCTCCCCTTGCTCTGCCCTGCAGGGATGGTGCCAGCCGGAGCGGGATCTTCTGTGCTGCCAGTTTCCTGTGTGAGCAGATCCAAAGCGAGGGGCTGGTGGATGTATCCCAGGCTGTGAGGATGCTGAAGAGGCAACGCAGGCAGCTGATTAAAGACGTGGTAGGTGCTGACCAAACTCGGACGGGGGTGGCAACACCAGAGCAAGAACTGGTCTATGCCTGGGTGCCTGTCCTGCACCCACCTCACCACCAGCTCCAGGAACATTGTGGTCTACGTGGACCATTGATGTCCTCAAGGCTGTCACAGTGTACACATCCTGGATGGGAGTGAGCAGCAGCCACCTGGTGGTGCTGGCTCCCCTAGGATCAGCCCAGCCTTCATCCTACATTCACCAAGCCTACATTTGTGATTCCTCACTGGGGGCAGAGGAGAGGGGGCTGAACCTCTGCCTGGCTTGTTCGGGGGGCTGTTGGCAACCAGGCTGGCCTTCTGTGACAGGCATTTGGGCACCACATACTCACCTGCATCCTTTTATCTGCAGGAGCAGTACAGACTCTGCTATGAACTAGCCCTCAGTTACTTGAACTCGTTTGAAACCTACGGCAATTTCAAGTAGAGGCATGGTCACAGCCCATCTCTGGACAGGACTTCAGCTTTCTTGAGGAAATGGTGGAAACCAGAGGAGAGGAGAGGAGGAGGGTGTGCACAGCCCCGCGATGCTTTACTCTTCCGATGAGCCACCCCAAGTATTCTCTGCAGCTGCACAGCTCAGCCTGGACTGTCTCCAAACTGTGGTCAGACTTTGAAGCAGGAACCAGAGTTTGGGCAGGAATTTACCTAGCACCACAGCCCAATAATGCAGATCAGAGGAGAGGCACCAGTACTTGACACGTCCACGCTAGGGACGAAGAGAACCCGCTGCCCCAGCCAGGCTCCCCTACCCCTTCAGGGTAGCTCCACCAACACCCCATGTTCAGTCAGGGCAGCCCCAAACCCCTGTGAGATCCACAGGGCTGAGCAGCACAGGCCTCCTGTCCTGCTTCAAGAGAAGCACAAAGCCCAAGGCTGTGAAGAGCCATGGGAGGGACAATCCACCACCCCAGAAGGTTATCCTGGTCCTTTCCACCCCCCGCAGACCCCTTCTGAAGCTCCATCTTCCCGACGTTGATCCAGGTGCCCTACCAGCTCCAGAGGGGCTCCCTCCCCAGCCTGTCTGGCTCCACCGTGGCAGTGCCAGGTTGCAGCACCAACCCAGATCCCCGGACGTTGTTCCTGCAGGTTACTGCCCAGGAGAGGCTGCAGCACCATGGAGACTGCCTCTCCCTTTGCGGCTCAAGAGCCAGGATTGACTCTGTACTCTATTCCATGTCTCACCAATAAAGGCTCTGTGCTGGCCATGGTGGGGATGAGCTCTGATCTTCACTTCTTTTCCAGGTTTTATCTGACATGGGGGCTGCAAAGGAGCTAAGGTCCCCCAGCTCTGGCCAAGGCATGGGCACAGGGCCATGCCTGTGTGGTAGAGGGCTTCTCAACAAGGCGCAGTTAATTCAGCACCCTACAGGGAGCATGACTCTGTAAGGGCAAGGAGACGACAAGGCAGGAGCTGTAGTGGGGCAGGCAGTCCCCTCCAAACCGCATTTATTGGTTGTCTGGACAGAGCAGGCAGAGCAGCAAGGGCAGTGCAGTCACACCACGCTCGAGCAGAGCCCTGGGTTTGGCTGGATTTCAGCACACAGAGGCGGAGAGGGGTGGGGAGCCCAGGACATGGCAGGAGCACAGGCTGTCCCTCAGCCCGAGCTTCAATCTGAGTCAAAGGATGTGTCCAGTTCCTGCTTCCAGGAAAGCAAAATCAAAGTCTAGAAAAGGGAACTGCAGAAAGCCTCATGAAATAGTGCCGGGCCTTTCAACAGCAAGCAAAAGCTGGGGAGTGGAGGGGGTCGGGGGAGAAGAAGCTGGCGACCCTCCGTGGCTTCCTACTTTCCTCCTGCTCTGCTGAACTGGATGGGACCCCCGGTGCTGGTGATGGTCTCAGGAGAGCCGGGTGCCCAGCAGCTGGCAGCACTGATCCAGGGACGACCACCCCATCTCCGTGACCATTGCCCAGTCCTCTGGGACAGGCAGGGGCTGTGAGGACAGCTCTCCAGCCTGGCCACCTTGGGGCTGGGGCAAATGGGGGTACGTGTTAGAGAATGGGGTGAGCAGATGTTCCTCCTGAGGGCCAGCCCCACCCAGGAGAGCTCTGCTTTGTGACGATGTGATGACAGCCCAGGGAATGGCATTTTTCTACCTTTTTAATTGTTGTCCTTAGCTTTGATGGGAACATCCTTCCTTCTCCTGCAAGGACAAAGGGCAGTTGTGAGTGACAGGCTGGTGTCACCCAGGGTCCTGCTGAACCAAAGTCCCCAACCAACGCACCTGGACACCACGAACCATACGATGCCTGCACACAGGAGCAGCAGCAATATCAGCACAACCACCCCGATGACGATCCCGGTCCATGAGCCAGGGGGCTGTCCTGCAACTAACACACAGCCAGCAGTGGGTGCCATGAATCTCAAATGGCCCCAGCCATGGCAACGAATCTGTGCAAGTGTATAGAGGTGTCTGTGCACTCATGTACTGTGTGGGATGGAGGATCACAGCCACTTATGAGAAAACAGAGGTGTCCTATGCCCCACAGGGAGCTCCTGCACTCGCCAGCCCCTGACCACAGCAAGATGCCAGGCTGGGAAAAGGGAGGATGTGGCAGAGAGCCTCGGGTACAGGGCACGGGATGAGCCAGCCCCTCCGCGGAGGAGCCCACTTACCCATAGAGAAGCTGTAGCACATGCAGGTGAAAGTCTCCTCCTGTTGGGAGAAGCAGAGTTCAGAGCAGAGGGCTGCCACCCAGGGCCACCATGTCCCCTGACAGCAGCGTCCCCAGGGAGCTGCAGCCTCCGGCCACGGGTACCTGCTGGGAGCGCTGCTCGAGGCGCAGCAGGGCGGTGTAGTCCCAGCCCGGGCGCAGGGGAGCGTTGTGGAAGCCGTGCCCGCGGGTCCCGTCGCCCAGCACGAAGTCCGTTTGGGCACTGAGGTTGAGCACGGCGGCCACATAGGTATCGGGTGGGTGGCTGGCATTGAAGGGCTGCGGCTCCCCTGAGCAGGCATCTTCCAGCGCCGTGCTGTTGTGCGTCATGGCCACGAGGAGCTGGTGCTCGCTGCAAGGCAGGGCTGTGAGACGGGGCTGGGGACAAAGAGCTGGAAGGAGGCAGCTGCAGGTGTGAGCGCTGCTCGGGGCTGTGCAGAGCAGGGGCTGCACTCACCTGGCCGCCCCGGGGACCCAGGGGATGGGGCGGAGGCGAAGCACGGCCGTGCCCTGGGAGGGGGAGATGTCGCGCACGAGGCGGGAGCTGGCATCAGGAGGGGCTGCGGTGTCTGTGCAGGAAGAGCCAGGGACGAGCATCAGCAGGAGGCCCGGCGAGGCAGGGCAGGGCTGGGGGCAGCGCACGCACACCCTTACCCGAGCCGTTGCTCTGAAAGGTCCCCAGCAGTGCTGCCCCGGCCCCGGCAGCCGTCAGGCCCCGCACGGCCACCGTGTATCTGGTGCCAGGGCCGTGCGCAGGCAGCGGGTGCTCCGTGACGGAGCTGCTCAGCCTCAGCCGCTCGACCTGGAGGAAGCCGCCGTCCTGCGGGCCCCAGGCGGTGACGTTCAGCTGGGGACAGGACACGGAGCTGGAGGGGAACGTGCCCAGCACACAGCCAGCCACAGCCCAGCAGTGCCTGCAGCTGGGAAGCTTCCGGAGAGACGCCCCGGGAACCTTGGCCCCACGCGTGGACCTCAGCGCAGACCGGAGGAGGACAGGGGGGAATTTGGGGCCAGCACTCGAAGCAAGAGCAATCTGCTGCACCACAGACACCCCTGCAGCAGCAGCAGCTGCAGGTGGAGCTGCTCAGAGCACTCTTCTGCTCTCCAGGCTGATTTCCAAGGCATCCTCAGTGAGGCTGCATCACATCCAGTCCCCACGGGGAGACTCCTACAGGTTGGGTGCTGCACTGGCCCCCTTCCTCCTGCTCCCAGCACTGCACACCACAGCCTTTCCTGTGCCACAAACCAGAACTAAGGCCCCTGAGGCACAGGAAAGCCCATGAGGCTGCGCCACAAGACACGTCACAAGGTGCTGCACACAGAGCCCCAGCGTCTGCCAAACCACAGGCTGTGCAGAGCTGGGGAGGAAACCCCCTGGCACCCACAGCCCCTGCAGGCAGCACAGCAGCAGGAGAAACATGAGAGGGAGGCAGAAATGCTCAAACGTATCACAGCAGCTAGAAAATCAGCCAGGGGGGTGGACTTCAAGGTCCTCAAGGATTTCCCACGGTCTGCCACCCGCCTGTGTCCAGCACCCACCCTGAGGCACCTGATGAAGCGCAGAGCCCACGGGCAGCCCCCACTCCCCTGGTACCTGGAACCCGAGGATCTCCCCTTTGCAGGAGGGCAGTGCCTGCCACTGCAGCGTCCCCGTGCTGGCATCCAGCCACAGCCGCTCCGGCTTCTCGGGCACTGGAAGCACAGCGAGAGGGGGTCAGGCATGGGGACGCCCACCTGGGGCTGAGCCCGCAGCTGGGTGCCCGTGGCTCCTGGTGCCAGTGGGGACAGGGTGCTCATGATCAGCTGCTGTGTGAAGAAGGCATTTATCTGCCTCCCCCACATGTGAAACAGTCCAGGAATGTCCCTCCTCTCTTGGACTCCCCTGTGGACACCCACCTGTTTCTTTTGTCCTGATCACCCATTTGAACAGGACGGTGCTGGGGGGCACTGTGATGGTGACACTGTAGTCAGTGAAGGGCTGCAGATGGTCACAGGTAAATGTTCCATTCTGGCCGTGCAGTATCTCCTGTGCCGTGACCTCCTCAGCCTCACAGGACGGGGAGGAAGGCCCTGCCAGCCTGCACGTGGCCTGCATGCGCTGGCAGGCATCGGGCAGACTGCAGGTCCAGTTCAGTTTGATGCTGGTGGTGAAAGCCTCCCAGGTCCCAGGCACGAAGACCTCTGTGAAGGAAGCATTGAAGAGGGTCACTGCCTTGCCTTCCCTTCCCCTGGCACCCTTGCAAGGTGCTGCGGCCACAGCCCTGCTCCCACCCTGCAGCGGGGAGAGGAAGCCGGAGGTGACACTGCCCACGGCAGGTCTCCAGCTGCAGAGCTGGAGGAGTTCAGACAGGAACAAATGCGGTTGAGTGTGTGGGCTACCATTGCTCAAGGCAATCTTCACTACTGAGTCATAACCCAGCGGTGTCAGTGTCACCCAGCAACGCTGTGTTCAAACAGACTGTGCTCCTAGACCCAGCCCTTCCTGGCTGTGCCCATGCCACAGGAGAAAGGTTCCCTGGCACACTACAGTGAGGGATGGAGCTGCAGGACACAACTTGGAGCAGCTTCTGCAGCACGGCCCCAGGAAGGGGATGAGGGCAGGAAGGGTCAGCTCCAGCCACTGCCCCCGGCCGGCTGCCGCAGCCCCTCCTGCCGGGACCCTCGGGCACAGAGGCTGCCACCAGGCACCACTGAGAATCCAGGGCAGGCGCAGGGGCTGCCTCCCACTGCCTTTGGCATCTCCCCCTACATCCCCCAGCACTCAGGGGCCCCAGGAGAGCTCCTGGCACCTCTCTTACCCACACACTGCACCATGGAGCGAATGCGGGTCCAGGCACCTCCCGTGCCCTTTCCCTTCCAAACTTCTCTGTACACAGGCTTCCCAGCGCTGATGGACTGGACTTCTCTTGAACATTTGATGTAGGTGAAAGATGGATGCAAACCCTCGGGGCAGCTCAGCGTCACTTCTTCGTTCTCCTTGTACACCTCCTGGTCTGGTGCCAGACGGAGCCTTGGGTCCCACGAGGGCTTTCGGCACGTTTCTGGCAGGGACAAAAGCAGGTGAGACACCTCCTGCTCCAAGGGACACTGCCCCCTCCATGGAGCGTGACAGCCCATAGCTCACAGAGGCTTTCCCAGCACACTGAGCCTTGCTGCCCTCCCTCCCCAATCCCAGCTGCACCCCACCCTGCTACAGGCATCGCCTCCAGCCCCTGCGGTACAGCTGCCGCGTGGTGCCGTGGCTGAAGATGCTCACCAGAATTGGAGCTGAAAGAGCAGAAAAAGCTTCTCCTGCAGAGAGGAGCGGACACTTCTTACCTGGTTCCCGGGGTGCTCCTTGGGTCTTGGGACCAGTATCTTCCTGTGTTCCCAGCAGCGGGACGAGGACCAGGAGGAAGCTCAGAGCCAGCAACTGCAGGGCCATGCTAGCATCCAGTGCCCGGGCACAACTCAGCCCTCAGCCCCACTTGCTGCCTCCAGGCACTGGCAGCTGTGATTGCAAGAATTGCAACCAGAGGAAGGAAGCAGCCGCATGAGCAAGTCGTATGTGGTGAAAGAGCCTTCCTCTTTGAGGAGGGATCCTCCCATCGGTGTCAGCACTGCTGCCTTTTGCTGCTTTCCTTCCCCACGGACACCCTGGCACTGGCACTCCCCAGAGCCCCAGCCACCAGGATCCCAGAGCTTCACCCCACAGAGCTCCTTGCTGCCAGAGCGCGTTCACCAAACGCCACTCACGTTCCTGAGGCTTCTGCCACACGCTTCCCAAAGCCTCTTCATGCACACGTGGCTTCTGGAGATGTCACAGGTCACAGCACTTCCCCTCAGTAATCACAGCTGTTTGACGTCTTCCAAGACACTGTTAGAAGAGCAGCCAAAAGCCAGGTGTAGGAAGGATAGGGGAACTGAGAGGAGTCCCTCAAAACCCTCACACAAAGCTCCTTCAGAAAGACACGGCCAACAAACACCGCGTGTTGCCCTTCCCCTCAGCTCTGTCCCCAGCTGCCTCCTCCTCCTCCCCCTCAGCAGGGAATATTGTCTGTCCCCATCCAACCAAGCACCCTGCCCTCCAGTGCCAGCTGAATGCCTCAGGAAACCCTCGGAGCTGCTCAATCCTCCCTCCCACTCCTAAGCACTACTGCTTTTCTCTTCCTCCAGAAACAGGCCCCCAGCCGTGTCCTGGGGATCACTGGGATGTTGTCTGTGGAAGACAGCCAGCTCTGCTGCTTCTTCAAACGGCCCCGTTCACCACCAGGCTCTGAGCCCTGCTCTTCAGCCCGTTCATCACCCAGTGCAGTGTGAACATGCTCAGCCCATCCTCCAGCAGTGTGCTGCTCAACAAGGAGAGCCTCTGGGCTGACCTTCCATGTCTGGGATGTTCCAGGCCCTGGTGTCCGGGGGGGGATAGGGAGGACAGAAAGCAGCTCCTCACCACAACCAGAGCTCTGAAGATCCTCAGGCCTGCTGCTGAGGGGTCTCAGAGGAGCTTAGGAAGGACAGCTCTGGGCTCATCTCCCACGTCCTGCGGGAGATGACTTGAGCCAAAGGGGAACAGTTGGGCCTCCATCACCACGCAGGCAGACAGCCCGCTCACAGCCTTCTGCAAACCACAGGCCTTTATTGCTTGTCCCAACAGAGCGGGCAGAGTGGGGTAAAGCATGTGGGCATCGAGGAGGTGGAAGGAGCACAAACCGCCCCTCAGGTTCCCCATCTCACAAACCCGCTCATTCCCCGTTGGCTTGAGCCCACCCTTTCCCTCTCGGCCCGATATCCATGGGGAGCAGCTCCAGCAGAGCACGCAGGCCACACCAACAATGTGCTTGGTCCCAGAGGCCGGACACACTCCCTAGGATGAGGGGCAGATGCATCCAGAGCACTGGAGGACACACAAAACCTGAGAACGACCTGGGCGTGATGGTTGATAGTCGGCTGAATATGAGCCAGCAGTGTGCTCAGGTGGCCAACAAGGCCAACGGCATCCTGGCTTGTATCAGAAACAGTGTGACCAGCAGGGCTAGGGAGGTGATCGTCCCCCTGTACTCGGCTCTGGTGAGGCCGCACCTCGAGTACTGTGTTCAGTTTTGGGCCCCTCGCTACAAGAAGGACATCGAGGTGCTCGAGTGGGTCCAGAGAAGGGCGACGAAGCTGGTGAGGGGCCTGGAGAACAAGTCCTACGAGGAGCGGCTGAGGGAGCTGGGCTTGTTCAGCCTGGAGAAGAGGAGGCTCAGGGGCGACCTTATCGCTCTCTACAGATACCTTAAAGGAGGCTGTAGTGAGGTGGGGGTTGGCCTGTTCTCCCATGAGCCTGGTGATAGGACGAGGGGGAAAAGGCTTAAGTTGGGCCAGAGGAGTTTTATGTTGGATGTTAGGAAGAACTTCTTTACTGAAAGGGTTGTGAGGCACTGGAACAGGCTGCCCAGGGAAGTGGTGGAGTCACCATCCCTGGAGGTCTTTAAAAGACGTTTAGATGTGGAGCTTAGGGATATGGTTTATTGGGGACTGTTTGCGTTAGGTCAGAGGTTGGACTCGATGATCTTGAGGTCTCTTCCAAGCTAGAAATTCTGTGATTCTGTGAAAACACGCCTTCGCTGGCACAGGCCGTGGGCAGCTCCTGCCCTGTAGCAGAGGGTGCTGGTGACAGACGAGAGAGGAAATGGGAGGGGAAACAATAACCCAGCACAGGCTGTACGAGGTCCTGCTTACAGCTGGGGAGCACCAAAACTCGAGAAAGGGCCATGAGGAGGCCTCCAAAATGCCGGGCCCAGGAGCACCCAGTGCCTCTTCCCACGGTCAGACTGGGAAGCCTCTCGCACCGCTGCCTGTCCAGGCAAGGCCAGGAGGGCTGAAGAGGGCAGTGTCTTCGTGCCCTGAAAGAAATGGCCGCAGTCCTCTTGCTCTGGTTGCCCGGACGAGACCCCCAGTGCTGGTCACAGTCACACGAGAGACGGGGTCCTGGCAGCCACCAGCACTAAGCTGGGGTCGTCCTCCCCGCGGTCTCTGCTCTCTGACACCCGCCGTGGTCTCCCAGCGTCCTGCGCAGGGACGGGGACGGTCGCTCTCCAGCCCGGCCACCTCTACCTGCGGACACCAACAGCACCCAGGGCAGAGGCTGCTGCCAGCCCTCGGCAGAGCTCACGCTGCCACAGCCGTGAGGGTCTGAGACAGGCCGGAGCGCTGGGCACTGCCTGGCACCGCCACGGCCCTTTCCTCGGGTCGCTCTCGACCCTCTGCCCCATACATGTGTGGGGGCCATCTCCTACCTGCTTCTTCTTCGGCCAGAAACCTCTCCTTGATCACACAGTAGTGGTCCGAGTTTTCATAGGGCTGGAGCTCTGCAGGGGACGAAACAGCCTGAGGAACCCAGGGCTGCAGGAGGAGGAGCAGCGCAGACCCGGGCAGGCAGCGGCACAGGGTCCGTGGGGGTCTCCTGGCAATGACCTGCCCTCCTTATACCCTGGCCCCGCTTCCCTGGCCGTACCTGTGTAATGGTCCTCCTCGGCTTTCCTGGGCAAGGCTTTCCTCCTCCTGGGAAGGCAAAGGGGTGTCCTGAGGCTGGGCAGAGGCTGATGGGGCTGCTGACTTGCAGACCCAGCCAGGAGCTCACCAGCCAAGCCACAGGAGGACCAGCTGCAGCCCCCATAGCACCCGGAAAAGGGTGAGAGCAGTGCAGAAAGCCCCCTCTGTCACCAGCCACCCTGTTAGCCCAGCATGGCCTGAGGCAGAGCAGCGACTCTGAGTTCCCTGCCTATTCACCTGCACATCACAAACCCCAGGATCCCAGCAAGAAGCATGACCATCGCTGACAGCACAGCCACCACGGTGACTGCAGTCCATGGCCAGGGGCCTGGAGGCTGCCCTGCAAAGAAGCACACAGCCAGCAGTGGGTGCCACAGCCGGGGCCATTCACCCAAACCCTGGCACTGGGTGTCAGTCTGGAAGAACTTCCAAGCCGGTCTGGACAGCACGACTGGGCTCCACAGCCAAGATCCACAGCCTTAGCGTTCTCCGGCTGTGAGCCCCAAGGGTCCCTTCAGGCAGGGCTGGGCACCATCTTCTGTACTGGAAGAGAGGGGCCAGCTCTGCTCACACAGACCCGAGTAGGGTCTGAAGCAATGCCACAGCTCTGGGGCCAGGGCACTATCTTGTATGGCACAGGGTGCACAGACAGACACCAGCCTAAGCAGGCCCGTGGCACAGAAACCTTTACCCAAGACACTGGGTTGAAATTCCAGGTAGGAAGCATCCCCGGCACCAGCAGCCGTCAGGCCCTGGACTGTCACTGTGTACTTGCTGCTGGGCATCTGACGAGGTGGCGTGTACTGGGTGACAGAGCTGTTCACTGTCACCTGCTGGAATTCCAGGAAGCTGCCGTCCTGCGCGCTCCTGGCCGTGACGTTCAGCTGCAGGAAGGACAGGAGCTGATGGGGACCAGCACCCGGCTCCCACCCGGCCCTGTAGGGGACAGCAGGGTCCTGATCTCACCACAAACACCCCTCTCCCTGCTGCCTGCATCCCACTCCCCTGGTACCTGGTACCCGAGGATCTCCCCTTTGCAGGAGGGCAGCGCCTGCCACCGCAGCGTCCCCGTGCTGGCATCCAGCCACAGCCGCTCTGGCTTCTCGGGCACTGGAAGCACAGCGAGAGGGGGTCACGCACAGGGACACCCACCTGGGGCTGAGATTTTGGGGAGAAAAGCAAAAGTACCTTGACAGGCAGGGGACACTTACCTGTTGCCTTTGTCCTCAGGAGCCGTGTGAACAGGATGGTGCTGGGGGGCACTGAGATGTTGACACTGTAGTCAGTGAAGGGCTGCAGGTGGTCACAGGTAAATGTTCCATTCTGGCCATGCAGCATCTCCTGTCCTGTGACCTCCTCAGCCTCACAGGACGGGGAGGAAGGCCCTGCCAGCCTGCACGTGGCCTGCATGCGCTGGCAGGCATCGGGCAGACTGCAGGTCCAGTTCAGTTTGATGCTGGTGGTGAAAGCCTCCAAGGTCCCAGGCACGACCTGGAAGGCCTCTGTGAAGGAAGCATTGAAGAGGGTCACTGCCTTGCCTTCCCTTCCCCTGGCACCCTTGCAAGGTGCTGCGGTCACAGCCCTGCTCCCAGCCAGCAGCAGGGAGAGGAAGGCGGAGGTGACACTGCCCACGGCAGGTCTCCAGCTGCAGAGCTGGAGGAGTCTGGATCACTGGAAGCTGGGCGTGAGCTTTGCATCACCTCTCAGTGCTCGAGGCAACTGCTGGTGGGAGCAGACCCCTGGCTCCGTCCCCTTGCTGCCTGGCAGCGGGCTCAGCCCCTCGGGAGGGAAATGCTCCCACGGGTGCTGGCCCTCTCGCCACAGAGCGTACCCGCACCCAGCTGGCAACCTCCATGCGTGCCTCTGAAACAGGGCCAGCAGCACTCTGCCATCGGGACCACCCTTCCCTCTTAAATGCACCTCCTCACTCACCCTCGCACAGCCAGTAATCTTCAGGCTGCCAGTAGTCAGTGCCTTCATTCAAAACCCAGGACGTCTGAAGAGTTGGAGAGCTTTCGCCTGGGATATCTACACAGGCCATCTCCATGGCAGGAGGCCAGTACCCTTCAGGGCACCTCACCATCACCACTTCATTGAGGACGTAGGATGCCATGTCTGGGACAAAGATTAATCTGGGGTCCCAGTGGGGCTTCTGGCATTTTCCTGCAACAACAAGAAGGGAAGGTGCTAGCAGGGCAGGGGCTGGCCATGCAGGGCAAGGCAGGGGACGTGGCAGGAGATCCCTGCCCTGGCACGCTACGGTGAGGGATGGAGCTGTGGGACACGATGTGGAGCAGCTTCTGCAGCACGGCCCCAGGAAGGGGATGAGGGCAGGTCTCCAACTCTGCAGCCACCAGCCCCCTCCCCACCCAGGCACCCCTGGGAATCCAAGGCAGGCACAGGGGCTGCCTCCCACTGTCTTTGGCATCTCCCCCTATATCCCCCAGCACTCAGGGCCCCAAGAGAGCTCCTGGCACCTCTCTTACCCACACACTGCACCATGGAGTGAATGCGGGTCCAGGCACCTCCCGGGTCCTTTCCCATCCAAACTTCTCTGTACACAGGCTTCCCAGCGCTGATGGACTGGACTTCTCTTGAACATTTGATGTGGGTGAAAGATGGCTCGAAACCCTTGGGGCAGCTCAGTGTCACTTCTTCGTTCTCCTTGTACACCTCCTGCTCTGGTGCCAGATGGAGCCTTGGGTCCCTCCAGGGCTTCTGGCATGTACCTGGGTGAGGCAAAAGTGGATTTAGTTGGGGTGTGGGTGCTGAGGTGGGGCAGGGTACCGCCAGCTATCAGCAACCACCAGCAGTCCCTCCAGACACCAAAGGGAGACAGAAGGAGAGCCGTCCATGTGCCATGACGTGTCCCCCAGCAAGCCTTGCTGGGAGGGAGGGGGCTCCCCTTGTCACTTGCCCACAAAATCCCTTCTCCACCCCATTTCCATGCTTGTTCTTTGCCCCCCACCACATCCCACAGCCGGCAGCTTCCCAGGACAATCCCACCTGCAGCAGGAGACCCCCTGCAGCCGCTCTCTGGAGCTGACCCCAAGCCCAGCTCAGGCTGCCCTTCACCTCGCCGTGCCCTGGCACCAGAGGAGCCACAGGGCCACGGGGCTCCAGGTGAGGCACCTCCTGTCACCCCACTTACTGATGCACATTGTGGGGCTCTGAATGAGGACCCATTTCCCCAACTCGTTTTTCTGTGTCCAGGTGCCCTTGTGCTCCCCTTTAGGCACAGCCCGAGGTCTCCATGCACATTTAGCCTGCTGGAAGGGGAGCAGGGAACCCTCTGGGCAGCTCAGCGTCACTTCTTCGCCCTCCTCATAGACGTCCCGCTCTGGTGCCAGACGAAGGTCAGCGTCCCACTGGGGCCTCGAGCATTTTACTGTCAAAGGCAAATTTGTGTGAGAGCGGGGCCAGGAGGCTCGGGGAGGCCAGAACCAAGGCCGTGAGGAAACCCGAGGGGTGCTGAGCCCAGGACAGCAGCGTCACAGGGAGCAGTGGGGAAGGAGGGTGCTCTGAGGGGGGAGCTCCTCAGCAGCCGGCAGGGCACCGCAGCGCCAAGCAGGGGCTGGGGCGGGAGTGTGAGGGCAGAGAGGGGATGGGGAGAGCTGCCCCGCGTACCCACGCACGCTACGGGCTCCTCAATGCGGGTCCAGGCACCTCTGTCTCTCCTCCCCCACCAGCTGTCCCCATAGACAGGTTCTCCTGAAGTCACTCCTTGAAATTCCCTCACACATTTGGCACTGGTGAAGGAGGGCTTGACACCTTCAGGGCAAGACAGCCTCAGTTCCTCATTCGGTGTGTAGCTGCCTTTCCTTGGGACGAGCATGACCCTTCTGTCCCACAGGGGTTTCTGGCATGTTCCTGCAGGGGAGAAAGCGTGACAGTCCTCCTTGGGGACGGGGTGCTGGGGCAGGAGGGGGCTGAGGCTGGACCACGACTGCCTGCGGGGTCATCTGTCAGCAGAGCCCCTGGGTGCGGGACAGGAGCCCCGCGGGGCTGTGAGGTGCTCAGAGCAGCAGGGCTGAGGGCAGGATCTGGCCACAGCTCAGGCAGGGCAGAGGCAAGGCCGGGCCCCGCTGGGGGCTCCTGTCCCGGCCCAGCTCGGGGGCTGCTCCCGGCCGGGGCCATCCCAGAGCCGAGCCCGAGGCATCCCACGGGCACGGTGAGACGCCAGGGGCCCTGCTGACGGAGAGGAGCCCGCGGCAGGGGAGAGCTGCTGCCCCCGACTCACCTGTGCAGGCCTGGTACATTTCAATGTTATGCCACCTTCCCTGCTTGTCCTTCACTTTCCAGGCATGTCCCCAGCCGATCCATTCAACACATCTGATCACAGCGAGAGGAGGATCATCCTCAGTGAGGCAGCTCAGTGTCAGCTCCTCCCCGTCATCATAAGATGTCTTCTCTGGGACAAAGCGGAGGCTTGAGTCCCACTCAGGCTTTGCGCATCCTGCACAGAGAAGAAGGAGAGCGTGTCAGTGGGATGGGAAGAGCCAAAGCTGATGGGCCTCTCCAGGGGTTTGTGCCTCGTTGCAGGGCACATCCCGGCAGAGGCAGGGGTAACGCTGCACAGCACGTGGGGCTGGCCCCTTCCTCCAGGCTGGAGCTCCGGGAGTGCTCCGAGAGAGCAGGGAAAGGAGCACTGGGCTTCCAGCCCTGGAGGGATTCACAGCATGCCCGAGCATGGAGGCACTCAGAGCACAGCAGGGCCGCCCACAGGCCCCAGACACAATGAAGGTGAAGCTTCAGCGAGGCCAACACGGTGCAGGAGGGCAGCTGGCAGGCTTTGAGCAGCAGGAGGTGAGGTTGGTGTTTCGGGAAGCTGTGCTGTGGAGCGGGAAGTGGCAGCACGGGGCAGCATGCAGCTCACAGCCGGGGTGTGCGGCCCCACGGGGCTCCTCCACGGCCTCCCTTGGGCTTTCGCTGCCCCAGGATTATCCTTGAGCCCCTTCTGGCAGCTCAACTCCACTAACACAAACTGTTTGTTTGAACAGAGCCTCGTTCTACCTAGCGCTGGGCATTGCTGCTATGGCTCCTGGGCGTCTGCGAGTGAATCATGGCCAAACAGAGCCAGCCCTGCAGGAAAACATCCCCTGCAAGCTTCTCCACCTCCCTGCTGGGCACAACGGGGCTGTAAGAGCACGAGGCCTTGGTACAGGCATTGAGTAAAGCTCTGAGCAGTGTGCCACGGCTCTTCCACTGTCCCCTGGCCTGTGCCCCTCTCCCTGATTGTACCCTGTGTAATACACCCTAAATGTTTGTTCGTTGTCTTTTGTATTAGAAAAGCAAGGAGTTCTGTTTGAGGAGCGGGAGTTGCGAAAGCTCCCTGCTGAAGGAAGGAGCTGTAGAATGCTTGGCTAGACACTATGAAACTTCTTTTGCTTAATGTAAGAAAAAAGAGAACCCCCTCCCCTTCTCTCCTTCTGCATCTCAGTTGCCTCTTGTGTTCAAAGACACTGTTGCAAAGCTCAGGTAACCATCTCCTGATAAGTTGCTAAAGTAGTGTGTCAACATCCTGCCTTCCTGTGTTGCGCTGGGCCAACATGACCAAATAAAAAAAGAAGATGAACCACAGCGCCAAGGAAGACCAAGGCCTTCATCTTCACGACCACCAGAGGGACAGAGACGACCCGCTAGCAACAGTGCGCGCAGTCGCAGAACATACCAGGATGTGCTGCGTAATCCTGGAATTACCGAGATCTAAGAAGGGACCCTGGCGGGGGTGAGGTGCGCGCCGTTGGCAGAGCAGAGACTCCCCGGCCACCCAGCGCTGTTTTGCTTGCTGTTTGCTTACTCAGTAAATTCCTTTCTATTATTAATGCGATGCTCTCTGAAAATTAATTAAGGGGGCAACTTATAACACCCCTCACGTGCCTGCAGGGCTGCCCGTGCCTCTGGGAGTGGCCAAGAAGCGTTCGTGTTTCGATTCCTTTTTCACAAACACCAAGGTGCAAACTCAGCAATACCGTCTCCGCTGCAGGCAACCCCAGAGTTGTCCTAGGACGGTCGGGTGACCGAGACGTGCAGAGCACACCCAGGACAGCTTGGGTGGAGGATTTGGGAAAGGGGCAGGGGGATGTCTTCTGCTGCGGGCTTTGCCCTTGGTTTTCCAGTGATGGCGTGCTGTGCTCACACTCCCTGTCCCTCCAGGGGCACAGCTCCCCTGGCCTATGCCATGCAGCACAGACCCTGCTGTCCCCCACCTGGCCTGAGTTCAAATCAACACCTGAAAAAAAACAGTCCCATTTTGGGGCCCTGGTGACAGCCAGGGTCCTTGACTTGCGGGCTCCTCCAGCCTGTGCCAGCCCAGGGACATACATGTACATACAGCAGGTCCCTACAACGTGAGCACGTGCTAACTGAACATTTGTTGCCCCCCAGCTGCAGCAAGGTGAGTTTAGAGACGGCCTCCAGGTCAGATGGATGCAGAACAAGGCAGGGCGATGGTCCCCAGAGCTGGGCTCAGGCCCCAGGCCGTGCTGCCCTGGATGGGTTCACCACCTCCTGCAAGCTCAGATAGCACCTGGCCCTCCAGGCACACAATTAACCGGCTCTGCTGCGATTAAAATGTCAGTCCCACTTCCCAGTTCTGCTGACGGATGCTGGAAATAGCAAAACAACCTCGATCTGCTCTTAGAAAGCGAGCCTTGCTGCGAGGTACCCCTGTGGGCTTGGCTCTCCACCCTCTCACTCCGTCCCGGGCTGAAGCCCCTGCTGCTGTACAGGGGGAGCTGGGGGCTGCCTGGTGCTGGGGGGCTCACCCCACCACACCGCGACCGATGCCCTCATGTCCCTGTGTCGTGGTTTAACCCGGCCGGCAGCTAAACACCACACAGCCGTTTGCTCACCCTCCCCCCTCCCTCTCTGGGACGGGGGAGAGAAATGGAAAGTGAAGCCTGTGAGTTGAGATAAAGACAGTTTAATAAGACAGGAAAATAATAATAACAAAAAAAATAATAACAATTATAATAATAATAATAATACAATGGTGATAATAGGAAAGTAATAATAATATGTACAAACAAGTGATGCACAATGCAATTGCTCACCACTCGCTGACCGATGCCCAGCCTAACCCCGAGCAGTCCGGCCCCCTCCCCCCAGCTAGCCACCCCTATATATTGTTTAGCATGACCCCAGATGGTATGGAATACCCCTTGGGCTAGTTTGGGTCACCTGTCCTGGGTCTGTCCCCTCCCAGCTCTTACTGCACCCCCAGCCTGCCCGTTGGCAGGACAGAGCAAGAAACAGAGATGTCCTTGGCTTAGTATAAGCACTGCTCTGCAACAATTAAAGCATCGGGGTGTTATCAGAACTCTTCTCATCCTAAGCCAAAACACAGCATTCCACCAGCTACTAGGAAGAAAATTAATTCTGTTCTAACTGAAACCAGGACACCCTGGCACGGACATCGCCTCCAGCCTCTGACAGAGCTGCTGCGTGCTGCCGGTGGCGAGGGGACACGGCAGACACGCAGCAAGGGAGCCCAACACTTTCCTCTCGCAGGGAGAAGAGCGCCCACCTCTTACCTGCCTGTCGGCGATTTTCTCTGTAACCGGTCTCATCCCTTTCCATCTTTTCTGCTGCCAGCAGAGGCGTGAGGGCCAGGAGAAGGCTCCAGCGCAGGGCCATGCTGCCTTCTCCCCCCTGGCAGGACCGAGGGCTCGTCCAGCCGGCTGCTGCTCAGTGCCCGCCCGACTGCGAGATGTGCAAGCAGCGAAAGGAAGCAGGCAGGCAGAGCGGCTGCATGCGGGGCGAGAGGCTTCCTCATTGGAGAGGGAACCTCTGCCGCTGTCAGCACTGCTTTCGTTCCTCGGAGCACCGGGGCAGCTTCGCACCCGTCTCACAGCCCCGCAGCTCTCTGAGTGCTGGCCGGAGAGGCCGTTTTGGGGGCTCTCTGTGGGAGCAGCCACGCGACACGACGCCTGAGCTGCCCCCTCGGGATGGGCAGCAGCGGTCCCAGAAGGACGTGTGAGCAGCCTGGCTCTCCAGGACTTCTGCGGGAAGATGGAGCTTCCACGCTCAGTAGAGTCATGCAGAGACTACGTCAGCACAACTCTCCCTTGATTAAGATCTGAAAACTTGGAAAGAATTGTGGAAAAAGGCTGCCAAATGGGCATTGATGGTCTTTGTGAGCTGGTGGCGCACGCTTGGGCAGGAAAGCCGAGGTGCTGAATGGGTGCTGGAGCGCAGGCTGAGAGCAGATGCTGGGTGACACGCTGGTGACAGCCACGGGGACCCGCAGTGTGGGTGCCATGGCAGTGATCCCAGGCCTGAAAGTCTGTCTGGTGGTAGGAGCCTTGAGGTGTTTTGTTTTCTCTGATGGAGACTTTGGAGTCTTTCAGTGTAGAGGCTCAAAAACCATTTATAGAGCTGCAGAAGCAAAAAGCAAACCACATTAGCAGGAATGAAGTTCCCCTTTTGGGGGAATCTTTGGAAAATAACTAGGAAAATTCCATATGTCAGAAAAAATCCCCCCCCCCACCCCAAAAATAAAAACCCACATCCCAGTACCGCAGCCCCTCCGGTAGGGACCCTTGGGCACAGAGGCTGCCACCAGCCCCTCCCCGCCCAGGCACCCCTGGGGACCTAGGGCAGGCGCAGGGGCTGCCTCCCACTGCCTTTGGCATCTCCCCCTATATCCCCCAGCACTCAGGGGCTCCAGGAGAGCTCCTGGCACCTCTCTTACCCACACACTGCACCACAGAGCTCCTTGCTGCCAGAGCGCGTTCACCAAACGCCACTCACGTTCCTGAGGCTTCTGCCACACGCTTCCCAAAGCCTCTTCATGCACACATGGCTTCTGGAGATGTCACAGGTCACAGCACTTCCCCTCAGTAATCACAGCTGTTTGATGTCTTCCAAGACACGGTTAGAAGAGCTGGCGAGAGCCAGGGGTAGGAAGGAGAGGGGAACTGAGAGGAGTCCCTCAAAACCCTCACACAAAGCTCCTTCAGAAAGACACGGCCAACAAACACCGCGTGTTGCCCTTCCCCTCAGCTCTGTCCCCAGCTGCCTCCTCCTCCTCCCCCTCAGCAGGGAATATTGTCTGTCCCCATCCAACCAAGCACCCTGCCCTCCAGTGCCAGCTGAATGCCTCAGGAAACCCTCGGAGCTGCTCAACCCTCCCTCCCACTCCTAAGCACTACTGCTTTTCTATTCCTCCAGAAACAGGCCCCCAGCCATGTCCTGGGGATCACTGGGATGTTGTCTGTGGAAGACAGCCATCTCTGCTGCTTCTTCAAACGGCCCCGTTCACCACCAGGCTCTGAGCCCTGCTCTTCAGCCCGTTCATCACCCAGTGCAGTGTGAACATGCTCAGCCCATCCTCCAGCAGTGTGCTGCTCAACAAGGAGAGCCTCTGGGCTGACCTTCCATGTCTGGGATGTTCCAGGCCCTGGTGTCCGGGGGGGAATAGGGAGGACAGAAACAGCTCCTCACCACAACCAGAGCTCTGAAGATCCTCAGGCCTGCTGCTGAGGGGTCTCAGAGGAGCTGCAGAAGGACAGCTCTGGGCTCATCTCCCACGTCCTGCGGGAGATGACTTGAGCCAAAGGGGAACAGTTGGGCCTCCATCACCACGCAGGCAGACAGCCCGCTCACAGCCTTCTGCAAACCACAGGCCTTTATTGCTTGTCCCAACAGAGCGGGCAGAGTGGGGTAAAGCATGTGGGCACCCAGGAGGTGGAAGGAGCACAAACCGCCCCTCAGTTTCCCCATCTCACAAACCCGCTCATTCCCCGTTGGCTTGAGCCCACCCTTTCCCTCTCGGCCCGATATCCACGGGGAGCAGCTCCAGCAGAGCACGCAGGCCACACCAACAATGTGCTTGGTCCCAGAGGCCGGACACACTCCCTAGGATGAGGGGCAGATGCATCCAGAGCACTGGAGGACACCCAAAACCTGAGAACGACCTGGGCGTGATGGTTGATAGTCGGCTGAATATGAGCCAGCAGTGTGCTCAGGTGGCCAACAAGGCCAACGGCATCCTGGCTTGTATCAGAAACAGTGTGACCAGCAGGGCTAGGGAGGTGATCGTCCCCCTGTACTCGGCTCTGGTGAGGCCGCACCTCGAGTACTGTGTTCAGTTTTGGGCCCCTCGCTACAAGAAGGACATGGAGGTGCTTGAGCGGGTCCAGAGAAGGGCGACGAAGCTGGTGAGGGGCCTGGAGAGCAAGTCCTACGAGGAGCGGCTGAGGGAGCTGGGCTTGTTCAGCCTGGAGAAGAGGAGGCTCAGGGGTGACCTTATCACTCTTTACAGATACCTTAAAGGAGGCTGTAGTGAGGTGGGGGTTGGCCTGTTCTCCCACGTGCCTGGTGACAGGATGAGGGGGAAAGGGCTTAAGTTGCGCCAGGGGAGGTTTAGGTTGGATGTTAGGAAGAACTTCTTTACTGAAAGGGTTGTTAGACATTGGAACAGGCTGCCCAGGGAGGTGGTGGAGTCACCATCCCTGGAAGTCTTCAAAAGACGTTTAGATGTAGAGCTTAGGGATATGGTTTAGTGGGGACTGTTAGCGTTAGGTCAGAGGTTGGACTCGATGATCTTGAGGTCTCTTCCAAGCTAGAAATTCTGTGATTCTGTGAAAACACGCCTTCGCTGGCACAGGCCGTGGGCAGCTCCTGCCCTGTAGCAGAGGGTGCTGGTGACAGACGAGAGAGGCAATGGGAGGGGAAACAATAACCCAGCACAGGCTGTACGAGGTCCTGCTTACAGCTGGGGAGCACCAAAACTCGAGAAAGGGCCATGAGGAGGCCTTCAAAATGCCGGGCCCAGGAGCACCCAGTGCCTCTTCCCACGGTCAGACTGGGAAGCCTCTCGCACCGCTGCCTGTCCAGGCAAGGCCAGGAGGGCTGAAGAGGGCAGTGTCTTTGTGCCCTTAAAGAAATGGCCGCAGTCCTCTTGCTCTGGTTGCCCGGACGAGACCCCCAGTGCTGGTCACAGTCACACGAGAGACGGGGTCCTGGCAGCCACCAGCACTAAGCTGGGGTCGTCCTCCCCGCGGTCTCTGCTCTCTGACACCCGCCGTGGTCTCCCAGCGTCCTGCGCAGGGACGGGGACGGTCGCTCTCCAGCCCGGCCACCTCTACCTGCGGACACCAACAGCACCCAGGGCAGAGGCTGCTGCCAGCCCTCGGCAGAGCTCACGCTGCCACAGCCGTGAGGGTCTGAGACAGGCCGGAGCGCTGGGCACTGCCTGGCACCGCCACGGCCCTTTCCTCGGGTCGCTCTCGACCCTCTGCCCCATACATGTGTGGGGGCCATCTCCTACCTGCTTCTTCTTCGGCCAGAAACCTCTCCTTGATCACACAGTAGTGGTCCGAGTTTTCATAGGGCTGGAGCTCTGCAGGGGACAAAACAGCCTGAGGGACCTAGGGCTGCAGGAGGAGGAGCAGCGCAGACCCAGGCAGGCAGCGGCACAGGGTCCGTGGGGCTCTCCTGGCAATGACCTGCCCTCCTTACATCCCAGCCCTGCTGCCGTGGCCCTACCTGTGTAATGGTCCTCCTCGGCTTTCCTGGGCAAGGCTTTCCTCCTCCTGGGAAGGCAAAGGGGTGTCCTGAGGCTGGGCAGAGGCTGATGGGGCTGCTGACTTGCAGACCCAGCCAGGAGCCCACCAGCCAAGCCACAGTAGCACCAGCTGCAGCCCCCATGGCACCCAGAAAAGAGTGAGAGCAGTGCAGAAAGCCCCCTCTGTCACCAGCCACCCCGCTAGCCCAGCATGGCCTGAGGCAGAGCAGTGACTCTGAGTTCCCTGCCTACTCACCTGCACATCACAAACCACAGGATCCCAGCAGACAGCATGACCATCGCTGACAGCACAGCCACCACGGTGACCGCAGTCCATGGCCAGGGGCCTGGAGGCTGCCCTGAAAAGAAGCACACAGCCAGCAGTGGGTGCCACAGCCTGGGCCTCGAATCTGCAATGGCCCCAGCGATGGCAATGAATCTGTGCAAGGGTATAGAGGTGTCTGTGGGCTCATGTACTGTGTGGGATGGAGGATCACCCGCACTTATGGGAAAAGAGAGGTGTCCTGTGCCCCAGAAGGAGCTCCTGCCCTCGCCAGCCCCTGACCACAGCAAGGTGCCAGGCTGGGAAAAGGGAGGACGTGGCAGAGAGCCTCGGGCACAGGGCGCGGGGTGAGCCAGCCCCTCCGCGGAGGAGCCCACTTACCACTGCTATCAACTAGTGACTTATGGCTTCCGAATGGGACACTGTGCAATCCCCTGATATCTGGCCAGGTGGCCAGGAGATTAAGGAGAAGAAAAAAGAAGCTGAAGGATGGCTAGGAGACAAAACTTGCAGGGGACGCTGTGTAAGCTTTTGACATGCTGCCAAGGAGTACAAAGGGAAGGACAAGAAAAAAAAAACTGAGAGGAAGACTACGAGCCTTCAGCATGAAAGACCCCCAGAGACCCCCAGGGAGACCACCGGAGACTGATGCGCATGCTCCAGTAGGAGGGACTGGGTTTGGATTCTGGAAACTAATTATAATAACCCAGTCTTTTTTAGAAGTAGTAATGAATATGTATTAGTCTAGGAGCATAAAAATCAGCTACTTGATGTGGCTGGTGTGCGTACTGGTGGAGTGGAGACTCCCGGCGCACCCAGCGCTGTTTGCTTACCTCTATTCCTTTAATAAATTGTGAACTTTGATTGTAGTCCTGATTTGAAGACTGAGCCATTTATAACAGAAGGAAGCATTGAAGAGGGTCACTGCCTTGCCTTCCCTTCCCCTGGCACCCTTGCAAGGTGCTGCGGTCACAGCCCTGCTCCCAGCCAGCAGCAGGGAGAGGAAGGCGGAGGTGACACTGCCCACGGCAGGTCTCCAGCTGCAGAGCTGGAGGAGTCTGGATCACTGGAAGCTGGGCGTGAGCTTTGCATCACCTCTCAGTGCTCGAGGCAACTGCTGGTGGGAGCAGACCCCTGGCTCCGTCCCCTTGCTGCCTGGCAGCGGGCTCAGCCCCTCGGGAGGGAAATGCTCCCACGGGTGCTGGCCCTCTCGCCACAGAGCGTACCCGCACCCAGCTGGCAACCTCCATGCGTGCCTCTGAAACAGGGCCAGCAGCACTCTGCCATCGGGACCACCCTTCCCTCTTAAATGCACCTCCTCACTCACCCTCGCACAGCCAGTAATCTTCAGGCTGCCAGTAGTCAGTGCTGTTCTTCACAACCCAGGACCTCTGAGGAGTTGGAGAGCTTTGGCCTGGGATATCTACACAGGCGATCTTCATGGGAGGAGGCCAGTACCCTTCAGGGCAGCTCACCATCACCACTGCACCGACCATGTAGGATGCCATGTCTGGGACAAAGATTAATCTGGGGTCCCAGCGGGGCTTCTGGCATTTTCCTGCAACAACAAGAAGGGAAGGTGCTAGCAGGGCAGGGGCTGGCCATGCAGGGCAAGGCAGGGGACGTGGCAGGAGATCCCTGCCCTGGCACGCTACGGTGAGGGATGGAGCTGCGGGACACGACGTGGAGCAGCTTCTGCAGCACGGCCCCAGGAAGGGGATGAGGGCAGGTCTCCAACTCTGCAGCCACCAGCCCCCTCCCCACCAAGACACCCCTGGGGACCCTGGGCGAGCCCTGGGCAGGTGCAGGGGCTGCCTCCCACTGCTTTTGGCATCCTCCTCTATATCCCCCAGCACGCAGGGGCCCCAGGAGAGCTCCTGGCACCTCTCTTACCCACACACTGCACCATGGAGCGAATGCGGGTCCAGGCACCTCCTGAGCCCTTTCCCATCCAAACTTCTCTGTACACAGGCTTCCCAGCGCTGATGGACTGGTCTTCTCTTGAACATTTGATGTGGGTGAAAGATGGCTCGAAACCCTCAGGGCAGCTCAGCGTCACTTCTTCCATCCTGTTGTACTCCTCCTGCTCTGGTGCCAGACGGAGCCTTGGGTCCCACGAGGGCTTTCGGCACGTTTCTGGCAGAGGCAAAAGCAGGTGAGTGGCTGTGGGGGTGGGGCTGCCCAGGGGTGGGTGAGGCTGGGCCACCATTTGCTTGGGCACTGGTCTCAGGCATCAAACCCAGGGAGACCGAGGGATGCGCTCAGGTATGGGGAGCATGGCCCAGGACACGGTGGGGATGTGGGAAACGCAGAGAGGCATGGAGGGTAGGACTGGATGACAGGGCTGCAGAGAAGGTAATTCCTGCCAACCCACGTACCAAGGCACTCCACAGGCCCCTCAATGTGAATCCAGACACCTGTGCTCTTCCTCCCCAGCCAGGTAGTTCTGCCTACAAATCCAGAATGTTCTGCTGTCTGCACTCCCCCTGCACATCTGATGTGGGTGAAGGACGGCTTGAAACCCTCGGGGCAGCTCAGCGTCACTTCTGCGTTCTCCTTGTACACCTCCTGCTCTGGTGCCAGACGGAGCCTTGGGTCCCACAAGGGTTTCTGGCATGTTCCTGGGTGAGGCAAAAGCGAGTTTAGTTGGGGTGTGGGTGCTGAGGTGGGGCAGGGTACCACCAGCTATCAGCAACCACCAGCAGTCCCTCCAGACACCAAAGGGAGACAGAAGGAGAGCCGTCCATGTGCCATGACGTGCCCCCCAGCAAGCCTTGCTGGGAGGGAGGGGGCTCCCCTTGTCACTTGCCCACAAAATCCCTTCTCCACCCCATTTCCATGCTCGCTCTTTGCCCCCCACCACATCCCACGGCCGGCAGCTCCCCAGGACAATCCCACCTGCAGCAGGAGACCCCCTGCAGCCGCTCTCTGGAGCTGACCCCAAGCCCAACTCAGGCTGCCCTTCACCTCGCCGTGCCCTGGCACCAGAGGAGTCGCAGGGCTCCAGGTGAGGCACCTCCTGTCACCCCACTTACTGATGCACATTGTGGGGCTCTGAATGGGGATCCATTGCCCCAACTCGTTTTTCTGTGTCCAGGTGCCCTTGTGCTCCCCTGTAGCCACAGCCTGAGGTATCCATGCACATTTAGCCTGCTGGAAGGGGGGCTGGAAACCCTCTGGGCAGCTCAGTGTCACTTCTTCGCCCTCATTATAAACCTTGCGCTCTGGTGCCAGACGAATGTCAGCGTCCCACTGGGGCCTCGAGCATTTTACTGTCAAAGGCAAATTTGTGTGAGAGTTGGGGGGGAGGATGCAGGAGGCTCGGGGAGGCCAGAACCAAGGCCGTGAGGAAACCCGAGGGGTGCTGAGCCCAGGACAGCAGCGTCACAGGGAGCAGTGGGGAAGGAGGGTGCTCTGAGGGGGGAGCTCCTCAGCAGCCGGCAGGGCACCGCAGCGCCAAGCAGGGGCTGGGGCGGGAGTGTGAGGGCAGAGAGGGGACGGGGAGAGCTGCCCCACGTACCCACGCACGCTACGGGCTCCTCAATGCGGGTCCAGGCGCCTCTGCCTCTCCTCCCCCACCAGCTGTCCCCATAGACAGGTTCTCCTGAAGTCACTCCTTGAAATTCCCTCACACATTTGGCACTGGTGAAGGAGGGCTTGAAACCTTCAGGGCAAGACAGCCTCAGTTCCTCATTCGGTGTGTAGCTGCCTTCCTTTGGGACGAGCACGATCCTTTTGTCCCACTGGGGTTTCTGGCATGTTCCTGCAGGGGAGAAAGCGTGACAGTCCTCCTTGGGGATGGGGTGCTCGGGCAGGAGGGGGCCGAGGCTGGACCACAACTGCCTGCGGGGTCATCTGTCAGCAGAGCCCCTGGGTGCGGGACAGGAGCCCCGCGGGGCTGTGAGGTGCTCAGAGCAGCAGGGCTGAGGGCAGGATCTGGCCACAGCTCAGGCAGGGCAGAGGCAAGGCCGGGCCCCGCTGGGGGCTCCTGTCCCGGCCCAGCTCGGGGGCTGCTCCCGGCCGGGGCCATCCCAGAGCCGAGCCCGAGGCATCCCACGGGCACGGTGAGACGCCAGGGGCCCTGCTGACGGAGAGGAGCCCGCGGCAGGGGAGAGCTGCTGTCTCCGAGTTACCTGTGCAGGCCTGGTACATTTCAATGTGATGCCACCTTCCCCACTTGTCCTTCACTTTCCAGGCATGTTCCCAGTCACTCCATGCAACACATCTGATCACAGCGAGATGAGGAACATCCTCAGTGAGGCAGCTCAGTGTCAGCTCCTCCCCGTTATCATAAGATGTCTTCTCTGGGACAAAGCGGAGGCTTGAGTCCCACTGCGGCTTCGGGCAAACTGCAGAGAGAAGAAGGAGAGCGTGTCAGTGGGATGGGAAGAGCCAAAGCTGATGGACCTCTCCAGGGGTTTGTGCCTCGTTGCAGGGCACATCCCGGCAGAGGCAGGGGTAACGCTGCACAGCACGTGGGGCTGGCCCCTTCCTCCAGGCTGGAGCTCCGGGAGTGCTCCGAGAGAGCAGGGAAAGGAGCACTGGGCTTCCAGCCCTGGAGGGATTCACAGCATGCCCGAGCACGGAGGCACTCAGAGACACACACCGGGGCCATGCAGAGAGCTGCCCATAGGCCCCAGACACAATAAAGCGTCCAGGTGAAGCTTCAGCGAGGCCAACACGGTGCAGGAGGGCAGCTGGCATGCTTTGAGCAGCAGGAGGTGAGGTTGGTGTTTCGGGAAGCTGTGCTGTGGAGCAGGAAGTGGCAGCACGGGGCAGCATGCAGCTCACAGCCGGGGTGTGCGGCCCCACGGGGCTCCTCCACGGCCTCCCTTGGGCTTTCGCTGCCCCAGGATTATCCTTGAGCCCCTTCTGGCAGCTCAACTCCACTAACACAAACTGTTTGAACAGAGCCTCGTTCTACCTAGCGCTGGGCATTGCTGCTATGGCTCCTGGGCGTCTGCGAGTGAATCATGGCCAAACAGAGCCAGCCCTGCAGGAAAACATCCCCTGCAAGCTTCTCCACCTCCCTGCTGGGCACAACGGGGCTGTAAGAGCACGAGGCCTTGGTACAGGCATTGAGTAAAGCTCTGAGCAGTGTGCCGCGGGTCTTCCACTGTCCCCTGGCCTGTGCCCCTCTCCCTGATTGTACCCCGTGTAATACACCCTAAATGTTTGTTCGTTGTCTTTTGTATTAGAAAAGCAAGGAGTTCTGTTTGAGGAGCGGGAGTTGCGAAAGCTCCCTGCTGAAGGAAGGAGCTGTAGAATGCTTGGCTAGACACTATGAAACTTCTTTTGCTTAATGTAAGAAAAAAGAGAACCCCCTCCCCTTCTCTCCTTCTGCATCTCAGTTGCCTCTTGTGTTCAAAGACACTGTTGCAAAGCTCAGGTAACCACCTCCTGATAAGTTGCTAAAGTAGTGTGTCAACATCCTGCCTTCCTGTGTTGCGCTGGGCCAACATGACCAAATAAAAAAAGAAGATGAACCACAGCGCTGAGGAAGACCAAGGCCTTCATCTTCACGACCACCAGAGGGACAGAGACGACCCGCTAGCAACAGTGCGCGCAGTCGCAGAACATACCAGGATGTGCTGCGTAATCCTGGAATTACCGAGACCTAAAAAGGGACCCTGGCGGGGGTGAGGTGCGCGCCGTTGGCAGAGCAGAGACTCCCCGGCCACCCAGCGCTGTTTTGCTTGCTGTTTGCTTACTCAGTAAATTCCTTTCTATTATTAATGCGATGCTCTCTGAAAATTAATTAAGGGGGCAACTTATAACACCCCTCACGTGCCTGCAGGGCTGCCCGTGCCTCTGGGAGTGGCCAAGAAGCGTTCGTGTTTCGATTCCTTTTTCACAAACACCAAGGTGCAAACTCAGCAATACCGTCTCCGCTGCAGGCAACCCCAGAGTTGTCCTAGGACGGTCGGGTGACCGAGACGTGCAGAGCACACCCAGGACAGCTTGGGTGGAGGATTTGGGAAAGGGGCAGGGGGATGTCTTCTGCTGCGGGCTTTGCCCTTGGTTTTCCAGTGATGGCGTGCTGTGCTCACACTCCCTGTCCCTCCAGGGGCACAGCTCCCCTGGCCTATGCCATGCAGCACAGACCCTGCTGTCCCCCACCTGGCCTGAGTTCAAATCAACACCTGAAAAAAAACAGTCCCATTTTGGGGCCCTGGTGACAGCCAGGGTCCTCGACTTGCGGGCTCCTCCAGCCTGTGCCAGCCCAGGGACATACATGTACATACAGCAGCTCCCTACAACGTGAGCACGTGCAAACTGAACATTTGTTGCCCCCCAGCTGCAGCAAGGTGAGTTTAGAGACGGCCTCCAGGTCAGATGGATGCAGAACAAGGCAGGGCGATGGTCCCCAGAGCTGGGCTCAGGCCCCAGGCCGTGCTGCCCTGGATGGGTTCACCACCTCCTGCAAGCTCAGATAGCACCTGGCCCTCCAGGCACGCAATTAACCGGCTCTGCTGCGATTAAAATGTCAGTCCCACTTCCCAGTTCTGCTGACGGACGCTGGAAATAGCAAAACAACCTCGATCTGCTCTTAGAAAGCGAGCCTTGCTGCGAGGTACCCCTGTGGGCTTGGCTCTCCACCCTCTCACCCCGTCCCGGGCTGCAGCCCCGGCTGCTATACAGGGGGAGCTGGGGGCTGCCTGGTGCTGGGGGGCTCACCCCACCACACCATGACCGATGCCCTCATGTCCCTGTGTCGTGGTTTTACCCGGCCGGCAGCTAAACACCACACAGCCGTTTGCTCACCTTCCCCCCTCCCTCTCTGGGACGGGGGAGAGAAATGGAAAGTGAAGCCCGTGAGTTGAGATAAAGACAGTTTAATAAGACAGGAAAATAATAATAACAAAAATAATAATAACAATAATAATAATAATAATAATAATAATACAATGGTGATAATAGGACAGTAATAATAATATGTACAAACAAGTGATGCACAATGCAATTGCTCACCACTCGCTGACCGATGCCCAGCCTAACCCCGAGCAGTCCGGCCCCCTCCCCCCAGCTAGCCACCCCTATATATTGTTTAGCATGACCCCAGATGGTATGGAATACCCCTTGGGCTAGTTTGGGTCACCTGTCCTGGGTCTGTCCCCTCCCAGCTCTTACTGCACCCCCAGCCTGCCCGTTGGCAGGACAGAGCAAGAAACAGAGATGTCCTTGGCTTAGTATAAGCACTGCTCTGCAACAATTAAAGCATCGGGGTGTTATCAGAACTCTTCTCATCCTAAGCCAAAACACAGCATTCCACCAGCTACTAGGAAGAAAATTAATTCTGTTCTAACTGAAACCAGGACACCCTGGCACGGACATCGCCTCCAGCCTCTGACAGAGCTGCTGCGTGCTGCCGGTGGCGAGGGGACACGGCAGACACGCAGCAAGGGAGCCCAACACTTTCCTCTCGCAGGGAGAAGAGCGCCCACCTCTTACCTGCCTGTCGGCGATTTTCTCTGTAACCGGTCTCATCCCTTTCCATCTTTTCTGCTGCCAGCAGAGGCGTGAGGGCCAGGAGAAGGCTCCAGCGCAGGGCCATGCTGCCTTCTCCCCCCTGGCAGGACCGAGGGCTCGTCCCGCCGGCTGCTGCTCAGCGCCCGCCCGACTGCGAGATGTGCAAGCAGCGAAAGGAAGCAGGCAGGCAGAGCGGCTGCATGCGGGGCGAGAGGCTTCCTCATTGGAGAGGGAACCTCTGCCGCTGTCAGCACTGCTTTCGTTCCTCGGAGCACCGGGGCAGCTTCACACCCGTCTCACAGCCCCGCAGCTCTCTGAGTGCTGGCCGGAGAGGTTTTGGGGGCTCTCTGTGGGAGCAGCCCCAACCATTTCGGGATGGACAGCAGCGGTCCCAGAAGGACGTGTGAGCAGCCTGGCTCTCCAGGACTTCTGCGGGAAGATGGAGCTTCCACGCTCAGTAGAGTCATGCAGAGACTACGTCAGCACAACTCTCCCTCGATTAATATCTGAAAACTTGGAAATAATTGTGGAAAAAGGCCGCCAAAAGGGCATTGACGGTCTTTGTGAGCTGGTGGCGCACGCTTGGGCAGGAAAGCCGAGGTGCTGAATGGGTGCTGGAGCACAGGCTGAGAGCAGATGCTGGGTGACACGCTGGTGACAGCCACGGGGACCCGCAGTGTGGGTGCCATGGCAGTGATCCCAGGCCTGAGAGCCCGTCTGGTGGTAGGAGCCTTGAGGTGTTTTGTTTTCTCTGATGGAGACTTTGGAGTCTTTCAGTGTAGAGGCTCAAAAACCATTTATAGAGGTGCAGAAGCAAAAAGCAAACCACATCAGTAGGAATGAAGTTCCCCTTTTGGGGGAATCTTTGGAAAATAACTAGGAAAATTCCATATGTCAGAAAAAATCCCCCCCCCCCGCCCCAAAAATAAAAACCCACATCCCAGTACCGCAGCCCCTCCTGTGGGGACCCTCGGGCACAGAGGCTGCCACCAGCCCCCTCCCCGCTCAGGCACCCCTGGGGACCCTGGGTGAGCCCTGGGCAGGTGCAGGGGCTGCCTCCCTCTGCCTTTGGCATCCTCCTCTATATCCACCAGCACGCAGGGGCTCCAGGAGAGCTCCTGGCACCTCTCTTACCCACACACTGCACCACAGAGCTCCTTGCTGCCAGAGCGCATTCACCAAACGCCACTCACGTTCCTGAGGCTTCTGCCACACGCTTCCCAAAGCCTCTTCATGCACACATGGCTTCTGGAGATGTCACAGGTCACAGCACTTCCCCTCAGTAATCACAGCTGTTTGATGTCTTCCAAGACACGGTTAGAAGAGCTGGCGAGAGCCAGGGGTAGGAAGGAGAGGGGAACTGAGAGGAGTCCCTCAAAACCCTCACACAAAGCTCCTTCAGAAAGACACGGCCAACAAACACCGCGTGTTGCCCTTCCCCTCAGCTCTGTCCCCAGCTGCCTCCTCCTCCCCCTCAGCAGGGAATATTGTCTGTCCCCATCCAAGCAAGCACCCTGCCCTCCAGTGCCAGCTGAATGCCTCAGGAAACCCTCGGAGCTGCTCAATCCTCCCTCCCACTCCTAAGCACTACTGCTTTTCTCTTCCTCCAGAAACAGGCCCCCAGCCGTGTCCTGGGGATCACTGGGATGTTGTCTGTGGAAGACAGCCAGCTCTGCTGCTTCTTCAAACGGCCCCGTTCACCACCAGGCTCTGAGCCCTGCTCTTCAGCCCGTTCATCACCCAGTGCAGTGTGAACATGCTCAGCCCATCCTCCAGCAGTGTGCTGCTCAACAAGGAGAGCCTCTGGGCTGACCTTCCATGTCTGGGATGTTCCAGGCCCTGGTGTCCGGGGGGGAATAGGGAGGACAGAAAGCAGCTCCTCACCACAACCAGAGCTCTGAAGATCCTCAGGCCTGCTGCTGAGGGGTCTCAGAGGAGCTGCAGAAGGACAGCTCTGGGCTCATTCCCCACGTCCTGCGGGAGATGACTTGAGCCAAAGGGGAAAAGAGTTGGGCCTCTATCACCACGCAGGCAGACAGCCCGCTCACAGCCTTCTGCAAACCACAGGCCTTTATTGCTTGTCCCAACAGAGCGGGCAGAGTGGGGTAAAGCATGTGGGCACCCAGGAGGTGGAAGGCACACAAACCGCCCCTCAGTTTCCCCATCTCACAAACCCGCTCATTCCCCGTTGGCTTGAGCCCACCCTTTCCCTCTCGGCCCGATATCCATGGGGAGCAGCTCCAGCAGAGCACGCAGGCCACACCAACAATGTGCTTGGTCCCAGAGGCCGGACACACTCCCTAGGATGAGGGGCAGATGCATCCAGAGCACTGGAGGACACACAAAACCTGAGAAGGACCTGGGCGTGATGGTTGATAGTCGGCTGAATATGAGCCAGCAGTGTGCTCAGGTGGCCAAGAAGGCCAACGGCATCCTGGCTTGTATCAGAAACAGTGTGACCAGCAGGGCTAGGGAGGTGATCGTCCCCCTGTACTCGGCTCTGGTGAGGCCGCACCTCGAGTACTGTGTTCAGTTTTGGGCCCCTCGCTACAAGAAGGACATGGAGGTGCTTGAGCGGGTCCAGAGAAGGGCGACGAAGCTGGTGAGGGGCCTGGAGAACAAGTCCTACGAGGAGCGGCTGAGCGAGCTGGGCTTGTTCAGCCTGGAGTAGAGGAGGCTCAGGGGCGACCTTATCGCTCTTTACAGATACCTTAAAGGAGGCTGTAGTGAGGTGGGGGTTGGCCTGTTCTCCCACGTGCCTGGTGACAGGACGAGGGGGAAAGGGCTTAAGTTGGGCCAGAGGAGTTTTAGGTTAGATGTTAGGAAGAACTTCTTTACTGAAAGGGTTGTTAGACACTGGAACAGGCTGCCAAGGGAAGTGGTGGAGTCACCATCCCTGGAGGTCTTTAAAAGACGTTTAGATGTAGAGCTTAGGGATATGGTTTAGTGGGGACTGTTAGCGTTAGGTCAGAGGTTGGACTCGATGATCTTGAGGTCTCTTCCAAGCTAGAAATTCTGTGATTCTGTGAAAACACGCCTTCACTGGCACAGGCCGTGGGCAGCTCCTGCCCTGTAGCAGAGGGTGCTGGTGACAGACGAGAGAGGCAATGGGAGGGGAAACAATAACCCAGCACAGGCTGTACGAGGTCCTGCTTACAGCTGGGGAGCACCAAAACTCGAGAAAGGGCCATGAGGAGGCCTTCAAAATGCCGGGCCCAGGAGCACCCAGTGCCTCTTCCCACGGTCAGACTGGGAAGCCTCTCGCACCGCTGCCTGTCCAGGCAAGGCCAGGAGGGCTGAAGAGGGCAGTGTCTTTGTGCCCTGAAAGAAATGGCTGCAGTCCTCTTGCTCTGGTTGCCCGGACGAGACCCCCAGTGCTGGTCACAGTCACACGAGAGACAGGGTCCTGGCAGCCACCAGCACTAAGCTGGGGTCGTCCTCCCCGCGGTCTCTGCTCTCTGACACCCGCCGTGGTCTCCCAGCGTCCTGCGCAGGGACGGGGACGGTCGCTCTCCAGCCCGGCCACCTCTACCTGCGGACACCAACAGCACCCAGGGCAGAGGCTGCTGCCAGCCCTCGGCAGAGCTCACGCTGCCACAGCCGTGAGGGTCTGAGACAGGCCGGAGCGCTGGGCACTGCCTGGCACCGCCACGGCCCTTTCCTCGGGTCGCTCTCGACCCTCTGCCCCATACATGTGTGGGGGCCATCTCCTACCTGCTCCTTCTTCGGCCAGAAACCTCTCCTTGATCACACAGTAGTGGTCCAAGTTTTCGTAGGGCTGGAGCTCTGCAGGGGACAAAACAGCCTGAGGGACCCAGGGCTGCAGGAGGAGGAGCAGCGCAGACCCGGGCAGGCAGCAGCACAGGGTCCGTGGGGGTCTCCTGGCAATGACCTGCCCTCCTTATACCCTGGCCCCGCTGCCGTGGCTCTACCTGTGTAATGGTCCTCCTCGGCTTTCCTGGGCAAGGCTTTCCTCCTCCTGGGAAGGCAAAGGGGTGTCCTGAGGCTGGGCAGAGGCTGATGGGGCTGCTGACTTGCAGACCCAGCCAGGAGCTCACCAGCCAAGCCACAGGAGGACCAGCTGCAGCCCCCATGGCACCCAGAAAAGGGTGAGAGCAGTGCAGAAAGCCCTCTCTGTCACCAGCCACCCCGCTAGCCCAGCATGGCCTGAGGCAGAGCAGCGACTCTGAGTTCCCTGCCTACTCACCTGCACATCACAAACCACAGGATCCCAGCAGACAGCATGACCATCGCTGACAGCACAGCCACCATGGTGACTGCAGTCCATGGCCAGGGACCTGGCGGCTGCCCTGAAAAGAAGCACACAGCCAGCAGTGGGTGCCACAGCCGGGGCCATTCACCCAAACCCTGGCATTGGGTGTCAGTCTGGAAGAACTTCCAAGCCAGTCTGGACAGCACGACTGGGCTCCACAGCCAAGATCCACAGCCTTAGCGTTCTCCGGCCGTAAGCCCCAAGGGTCCCTTCAGGCAGGGCTGGGCACCATCTTCTGTACTGGAAGAGAGGGGCCAGCTCTGCTCACACAGACCCGAGTAGGGGCTGAAGCAATGCCACAGCTCTGGGGCCAGGACACTATCTTGTATGGCACAGGGTGCACAGACAGACACCAGCCTAAGCAGGCCCATGGCACAGAAACCTTTACCCAAGACACTGGGTTGAAATTCCAGGTAGGAAGCATCCCCGGCACCAGCAGCCGTCAGGCCCTGGACTGTCACTGTGTACTTGCTCCCCAGCATCTGGCAGGATGGTATGTACTGGGTGACAGAGCTGTTCACTGTCACCTGCTGGAATTCCAGGAAGCTGCCGTCCTGCGCGCTCCTGGCCGTGATGTTCAGCTGCAGGAAGGACAGGAGCTGCTGGGGACCAGCACCCGGCTCCCACCCGGCACCGAGGGGGATGGCAGGGTCCTGATCTCACCACAAACACCCCTCTCCCTGCTGCCTGCACCCACAGGCAGCCCCTGCTCCCCTGGTACCTGGTACCCGAGGATCTCCCCTTTGCAGGAGGGCAGCACCTGCCACCGCAGCGTCCCCGTGCTGGCATCCAGCCACAGCCGCTCTGGCTTCTCGGGCACTGGAAGCACAGCGAGACAGAGTCATGCACAAAGCACAGAACGCTTATTTTGTAGTCTCTTCAAAAACTTTGTTGCTGTTCTCTGAACAAATTCTAGCAGCTCAATATCCCTCTTATACTGATGTGCCCAAAAATGAACACAGTATTCAATATGCTTTCTCACCAGTGCTGTGTACAAGGGGACAATAACTTCATAGTCACAGAATCACAGAATCATCTAGGTTGGAAGAGACCTCCAAGATCACCCAGTCCAACCTCTGACCTAACACTAACCAGTCCTCCACTAAATCTTATCACTAAGCTCTACATCTAAACATTTTTTAAAGACCTCCAGGGATGGTGACTCCACCACCTCCCTGGGCAGCCCATCCGAATGCCTCACAACCCTTTCCCTAAAGAAGTTCTTCCTAACATCCAACCTAAAACTCCCCTGGCTCAACTTGATCCCATTCCCCCTTGTCCTGTCACCAGGCACGTGGGAGAACAGGCCAACCCCCACCTCTCTACAGCCTCCTTTAAGGTATCTGTAAAGAGCGATAAGGTCGCCCCTGAGCCTCCTCTTCTCCAGGCTGAACAAGCCCAGCTCCCTCAGCCATTCCTCATAGGACTTGTTCCAGGCTCCTCACCAGCTTCGTCGCCCTTCTCTGGACCCACTCGAGCACCTCGATTTCCTTCTTGTAGCGAGGGGCCCAAAACTGAACACAGTACTTGAGGTGCGGCCTCACCAGAGCTGAGTACAGGGGGACGATCACCTCCCTAGCCCTGCTGGTCACACTGTTTCTGATACAAGCCAGGATGCCGTTGGCCTTCTTGGCCACCTGAGCACACTGCTGGCTCATATTCAGCCGACTGTCCACCATCACTCCCAGGTCCTTCTCTGCCTGGCAGCTCTCCAACCACTCATCTCCCAGCCTGTAGCTCTGCTTGGGGTTATTGCGCCCCTGGTGCAGGACCCGGCACTTGGCCTTGTTGAACTTCATGCAGTTGACCTCAGCCCATCGGTGCAGCCTATCCAGATCCTCCTGCAGAGCCTTCCTACCCTCGAGCAGATCGACACATGCGCCTAACTTGGTGTCATCTGCAAACTTACTGAGGGTGCACTCAATGCCCTCATCCAGATCATTGATGAAGATATTAAAGAGGACCGGCTCCAGCACTGAGCCCTGGGGAACGCCACTAGTGACTGGCCTGCAGCTGGATTTGACTCCATTCACCACGACTCTTTGGGCCCGGCTACGCCGCCAGTTTCCAACCCAATGAAGCGTATGCCATGAGCAGCCAGTTTCTTGAGGAGAATGTTGTGAGAAATGGCATCAAAAGCCTTCCTGAAGTCCAGGTAGACCACATCCACAGCCTTTCCCTCGTCCACCCAGCACGTCACTTTGTCATAGAAGGAGATCAGGTTCATCAAGCAGGACCTGCCTTCCATAAACACATGCTGACTGGGCCTGATCGCCTGCTTGCCCTGCAAGTGCTGCGCGATGATACTCAAGATAATCTGCTCCATGAGCTTCCCTGGCACTGAGGTCAAACTGACAGGCCTGTGGTTCCCCAGGTCTGCCCTCTGACCCTTCTTGTCGATGGGCGTCACGTTTGCTAGCTGCCAGTCGACTGGGACCTCCCCCGATAGCCAGGGCTGCTGATAAATGATGGATAGGGGCTTGGCCAGCTCCTCCGCCAGTTCCCTCAGTATCCTCGGGTGGATCCCATCTGTCCCCATCGATTTGTGCACATCCAAGTGCCGTAGCTGGTCACCAACTATTTCCTTGTGGGTTGTGAGGGCCACATTCTGCTCCCCATCCCCTTCCACCAGCTCAGGGTACTGGGTATCTGGAGAACAACTGCTCTTGCTGCTAAAGACTAAGACAAAGAAGACATTAAGCACCTCAGCCTTTTCCTCATCTCTTGTCACTAAGTTTCCCTCCGTATCCAGTAAGTGATGGACATTCTCCTTAGTCCTCCTTTTTGTGTTAATGTATTTATAAAAACATTTTCTGTTATCTTTAACAGCGGTAGCCAGATTGAGCTCCAGATGAATCCTGCTGGCCTCCATTTCTGGTGCAGGCCAGGATGCCATTGGCCTTATGGCCACACTGCTGGCTCATGTCAACCAGCACCCCCTGGTCCTTCCGTGCTGGGCAGCTTTCCAAACACTCTTCTCCAAGTGTAGACCACTGCAAGGGGTTGTTGGGGCCCAAGCACAGCACATGGCATTTAGCCATGTGGAATACCAGACGACTGGTAGGCCTCAGCCCATAGGCCTAGCTTACCTAGACCCACCTGCAGAGTCCTCCTGCATTCAAGCAGATCAACGCTCCCATGAAACTTGGTGTTGCCTGCAAAATGTCTAAGGGTGCAGTCGAACCCCAAAACCTCCTGCATCCTCCTTCCTGTCCTTCTCACAGAACAGAGGCACATATGCTAACCTGCAGCCAACCTCCAGATCTCCCTGGTTAGTCAGAGCTGATGGTATATGATTGAAAGTGTCTTGGTGTGCACTTCTGCCAGCTCCTTCAGTACCCTTGGATGGATCCTGCACAGCCCCATACACTTACAAACATTCAGAAGATGGAGGGACGTCACTGATAGTTCCCATTGTATGACAGGGGTTTCATCTTGCCCCCTGACACCACCTTCCAACTCAGGGGGCTGGGTACCCTGAGAGCAATTGGCCTTGCTGATAAGGAGTGATGAAAAAAAGGCATTAAGTACGTCAGTCTTATCCTCATCTTTTCTCACTAGGATGGAGATTCCACTTAGTCTTCTATTTGCCGTTTTCCTGCTGAGGTATTTATGAAAGTATTAATTCTTGTCTTTTACTGCACTAGCCAAATTGAGTCCCAGGCTTTGGCCCTTCTCATTTTCTCCCTGAACAGCTTGACAATAGCTCTGTGTCCTCCTGAGCTGCCTGCCCCTTCTTCCAGAGTTCATAAACTCACTTTCCCTTCCTGAGTTCCCAAAAAAGCTCTCTGATCAGACGGGCAGGTCTTCTCTCCCACCAGCTCAACTTTGGGCACGCTGGGATAGCCTGCTCCTGAACCATTAAGATTTCTCCCTCGAAGAAAGTCCTGCCTTCCTGGAGTCCTTCAGGATGTGGAATTGCCTAACAGGGGACTGTGTCAACCAGATCTCTAGACAGGCCAAAGTCTGCCCTCTGGAATCCCAAGGCAGCGGTTCTGCTAAGTGCCTTCATTCATTCACCAAAGACTTAATGTTCTATTGTTTTCTGATTGCTGTGCCCAGCACAGTCGCTGACCATCACAATATCTGTGGGGGGACACTTACCTGTTGCATTTGTCCTCAGGAGCCGTGTCAGCAGGACGGTGCTGGGGGGCACTGAGATGGTGACGTTATAGTCAGTGAAGGGCTGCAGATGGTCACAGGTAAATGTTCCATTCTGGCCGTGCAGCATCTCCTGTGCCGTGACCTCCTCAGCCTCACAGGACGGGGAGGAAGGCCCTGCCAGCCTGCACGTGGCCTGCATGCGCTGGCAGGCATCGGGCAGACTGCAGGTCCAGTTCAGTTTGATGCTGGTGGTGGAAACCTCCAAGGTCCCAGGCACGACCTGGAAGGCCTCTGTGAAGGAAGCATTGAAGAGGGTCACTGCCTTGCCTTCCCTTCCCCTGGCCCCTTGCAAGGTGCTGCGGTCACAGCCCTGCTCCCACCCAGCAGCAGGGAGAGGAAGGCGGAGGTGACACTGCCCACGGCAGGTCTCCAGCTGCAGAGCTGGAGGAGTCTGGATCACTGGAAGCTGGGCGTGAGCTTTGCATCACCTCTCAGTGCTCGAGGCAACTGCTGGTGGGAGCAGACCCCTGGCTCCGTTCCCTTGCTGCCTGGCAGCGGGCTCAGCCCCTCGGGAGGGAAATGCTCCCATGGGCGCTGGCCCTCTCGCCACAGAGCGCACCCGCACCCGGCTGGCAACCTCCATGCGTGCCTCTGAAACAGGGCCAGCAGCACTCTGCCATCGGGACCACCCTTCCCTCTTAAATGCACCTCCTCACTCACCCACGCACAGCCAGTGATCTACAGGCTGCCAGTAGTCAGTGCTTTTATTCACAACCCAGGACCTCTGAAGAGTTGGAGAGCTTTGGCCTGGGATATCTACACAGGCGATCTTCATGGGAGGAGGCCAGTACCCTTCAGGGCAGCTCACCATCACCACTTCACTGAGGACGTAGGATGCCATGTCTGGGACAAAGATTAATCTGGGGTCCCAGTGGGGCTTCTGGCATTTTCCTGCACCAACAAGAAGGGAAGGTGCTAGCAGGGCAGGGGCTGGCCATGCAGGGCAAGGCAGGGGACGTGGCAGGAGATCCCTGCCCTGGCACGCTACGGTGAGGGATGGAGCTGCGGGACACGATGTGGAGCAGCTTCTGCAGCACGGCCCCAGGAAAGGGATGAGGGCAGGAAGGGTCAGCTCCAGCCACTGCCCCCGGCCGGCTGCCACAGCCCCTCCTGCCAGGACACTCGGGCACAGAGGCTGCCACCAGCCCCCTCCCCGCCCTGGCACCCCTGGGGATCCAGGGCAGGCGCAGGGGCTGCCTCCCACTGCCTTTGGCATCTCCCCCTACATCCCCCAGCACTCAGGGCCCCAGGAGAGCTCCTGGCACCTCTCTTACCCACACACTGCACCATGGAGCGAATGCGGGTCCAGGCACCTCCCGTGCCCTTTCCCTTCCAAACTTCTCTGTACACAGGCTTCCCAGTGCTGATGGACTGGTCTTCTCTTGAACATTTGATGTGGGTGAAAGATGGCTCGAAACCCTCAGGGCAGCTCAGCGTCACTTCTTCATTCTCCTTGTACTCCTCCTGCTCTGGTGCCAGACGGAGCCTTGGGTCCCACGAGGGCTTTCGGCACGTTTCTGGCAGACACAAAAGCAGGTGAGACACCTCCTGCTCCCAGGGACACTGCCCCCTCCATGGAGCGTGACAGCCCAGAGCTCACAGAGGCTTTCCCAGCACACTGAGCCTTGCTGCCCTCCCTCCCCAATCCCAGCTGCACCCCACCCTGCTACAGGCATCGCCTCCAGCCCCTGCGGTACAGCTGCCGCGTGCTGCCGTGGCTGAAGATGCTCACCAGAATTGGAGCTGAAAGAGCAGAAAAAGCTTCTCCTGCAGAGAGGAGCGGACACTTCTTACCTGGTTCCCGGGGTGCTCCTTGGGTCTTGGGACCAGTATCTTCCTGTGTTCCCAGCAGCGGGACGAGGACCAGGAGGAAGCTCAGAGCCAGCAACTGCAGGGCCATGCTAGCATCCAGTGCCCGGGCACAACTCAGCCCTCAGCCCCACTTGCTGCCTCCAGGCACTGGCAGCTGTGATTGCAAGAATTGCAACCAGAGGAAGGAAGCAGCCGCATGAGCAAGTCGTATGTGGTGAAAGAGCCTTCCTCTTTGAGGAGGGATCCTCCCATCGGTGTCAGCACTGCTGCCTTTTGCTGCTTTCCTTCCCCACGGACACCCTGGCACTGGCACTCCCCAGAGCCCCAGCCACCAGGATCCCAGAGCTTCACCCCACAGAGCTCCTTGCTGCCAGAGCGCGTTCACCAAACGCCACTCACGTTCCTGAGGCTTCTGCCACACGCTTCCCAAAGCCTCTTTTAGGAGATGTCACACTCACAGCACTTCCCCTCAGTAATCACAGCTGTTTGATGTCTTCCAAGACACGGTTAGAAGAGCTGGCGAGAGCCAGGGGTAGGAAGGAGAGGGGAACTGAGAGGAGTCCCTCAAAACCCTCACACAAAGTTCCTTCAGAAAGACACGGCCAACAAACACCGCGTGTTGCCCTTCCCCTCAGCTCTGTCCCCAGCTGCCTCCTCCTCCTCCCCCTCAGCAGGGAATATTGTCTGTCCCCATCCAAGCAAGCACCCTGCCCTCCAGTGCCAGCTGAATGCCTCAGGAAACCCTCGGAGCTGCTCAATCCTCCCTCCCACTCCTAAGCACTACTGCTTTTCTCTTCCTCCAGAAACAGGCCCCCAGCCGTGTCCTGGGGATCACTGGGATGTTGTCTGTGGAAGACAGCCATCTCTGCTGCTTCTTCAAACGGCCCCGTTCACCACCAGGCTCTGAGCCCTGCTCTTCAGCCCGTTCATCACCCAGTGCAGTGTGAACATGCTCAGCCCATCCTCCAGCAGTGTGCTGCTCAACAAGGAGAGCCTCTGGGCTGACCTTCCATGTCTGGGATGTTCCAGGCCCTGGTGTCCGGGGGGGAATAGGGAGGACAGAAAGCAGCTCCTCACCACAACCAGAGCTCTGAAGATCCTCAGGCCTGCTGCTGAGGGGTCTCAGAGGAGCTTAGGAAGGACAGCTCTGGGCTCATCTCCCACGTCCTGCGGGTGATGACTTGAGCCAAAGGGGAACAGTTGGGCCTCCATCACCACGCAGGCAGACAGCCCGCTCACAGCCTTCTGCAAACCACAGGCCTTTATTGCTTGTCCCAACAGAGCGGGCAGAGTGGGGTAAAGCATGTGGGCACCCAGGAGGTGGAAGGAGCACAAACCGCCCCTCAGTTTCCCCATCTCACAAACCCGCTCATTCCCCGTTGGCTTGAGCCCACCCTTTCCCTCTCGGCCCGATATCCATGGGGAGCAGCTCCAGCAGAGCACGCAGGCCACACCAACAATGTGCTTGGTCCCAGAGGCCGGACACACTCCCTAGGATGAGGGGCAGATGCATCCAGAGCACTGGAGGACACCCAAAACCTGAGAAGGACCTGGGAGTGATGGTTGATAGTCGGCTGAATATGAGCCAGCAGTGTGCTCAGGTGGCCAAGAAGGCCAACGGCATCCTGGCTTGTATCAGAAACAGTGTGACCAGCAGGGCTAGGGAGGTGATCGTCCCCCTGTACTCGGCTCTGGTGAGGCCGCACCTCGAGTACTGTGTTCAGTTTTGGGCCCCTCGCTACAAGAAGGACATGGAGGTGCTCGAGTGGGTCCAGAGAAGGGCAACGAAGCTGGTGAGGAGCCTGGAACAAGTCCTACGAGGAGCGGCTGAAGGAGCTGGGCTTGTTTAGCCTGGAGAAGAGGAGGCTCAGGGGTGACCTTATCGCTCTTTACAGATACCTTAAAGGAGGCTGTAGTGAGGTGGGGGTTGGCCTGTTCTCCCACGTGCCTGGTGACAGAACGAGGGGGAATGGGCTTAAGTTGGGCCAGAGGAGTTTTAGGTTGGATGTTAGGAAGAACTTCTTTACTGAAAGGGTTGTTAGACACTGGAAAAGGCTGCCCAGGGAGGTGGTGGAGTCACCATCCCTGGAGGTCTTTAAAAGACGTTTAGATGTAGAGCTTAGGGATATGGTTTAGTGGGGACTGTTAGCGTTAGGTCAGAGGTTGGACTCGATGATCTTGAGGTCTCTTCCAAGCTAGAAATTCTGTGATTCTGTGAAAACACGCCTTCGCTGGCACAGGCCGTGGGCAGCTCCTGCCCTGTAGCAGAGGGTGCTAGTGACAGACGAGAGAGGAAATGGGAGGGGAAACAATAACCCAGCACAGGCTGTACGAGGTCCTGCTTACAGCTGGGGAGCACCAAAACTCGAGAAAGGGCCATGAGGAGGCCTCCAAAATGCCAGGCCCAGGAGCACCCAGTGCCTCTTCCCACGGTCAGACTGGGAAGCCTCTCGCACCGCTGCCTGTCCAGGCAAGGCCAGGAGGGCTGAAGAGGGCAGTGTCTTCGTGCCCTGAAAGAAATGGCTGCAGTCCTCTTGCTCTGGTTGCCCGGACGAGACCCCCAGTGCTGGTCACAGTCACATGAGAGACGGGGTCCTGGCAGCCACCAGCACTAAGCTGGGGTCGTCCTCCCCGCGGTCTCTGCTCTCTGACACCCGCCGTGGTCTCCCAGCGTCCTGCGCAGGGACGGGGACGGTCGCTCTCCAGCCCGGCCACCTCTACCTGCGGACACCAACAGCACCCAGGGCAGAGGCTGCTGCCAGCCCTCGGCAGAGCTCACGCTGCCACAGCCGTGAGGGTCTGAGACAGGCCGGAGCGCTGGGCACTGCCTGGCACCGCCACGGCCCTTTCCTCGGGTCGCTCTCGACCCTCTGCCCCATACATGTGTGGGGGCCATCTCCTACCTGCTTCTTCTTCGGCCAGAAACCTCTCCTTGATCACACAGTAGTGGTCCGAGTTTTCATAGGGCTGGAGCTCTGCAGGGGACAAAACAGCCTGAGGGACCCAGGGCTGCAGGAGGAGGAGCAGCGCAGACCCGGGCAGGCAGCGGCACAGGGTCCGTGGGGGTCTCCTGGCAATGACCTGTCCTCCTTATACCCTGGCCCCGCTGCCGTGGCCCTACCTGTGTAATGGTCCTCCTCGGCTTTCCTGGGCAAGGCTTTCCTCCTCCTGGGAAGGCAAAGGGGTGTCCTGAGGCTGGGCAGAGGCTGATGGGGCTGCTGACTTGCAGACCCAGCCAGGAGCCCACCAGCCAAGCCACAGTAGCACCAGCTGCAGCCCCCATGGCACCCAGAAAAGAGTGAGAGCAGTGCAGAAAGCCCCCTCTGTCACCAGCCACCCCGCTAGCCCAGCATGGCCTGAGGCAGAGCAGTGACTCTGAGTTCCCTGCCTCCTCACCTGCACATCACAAACCACAGGATCCCAGCAGACAGCATGACCATCGCTGACAGCACAGCCACCACGGTGACCGCAGTCCATGGCCAGGGGCCTGGAGGCTGCCCTGAAAAGAAGCACACAGCCAGCAGTGGGTGCCACAGCCTGGGTCATGAATCTGCAATGGCCCCAGTGATGGCAACGAATCTGTGCAAGGGTATAGAGGTGTCTGTGGGCTCATGTACTGTGTGGGATGGAGGATCACCTGCACTTATGAGAAAAGAAAGGTGTCCTGTGCCCCACAGGGAGCTCCTGCACTCACCAGCCCCTGTCCACAGCAAGGTGCCAGGCTGGGAAAAGGGAGGACGTGGCAGAGAGCCTCGGGTACAGGGCGCGGGGTGAGCCAGCCCCTCCGCGGAGGAGCCCACTTACCACTGCTATCAACTAGTGACTTATGGCTTCCAAATGGGACACTGTGCAATCCCCTGATATCTGGCCAGGTGGCCAGGAGATTAAGGAGAAGAAAAAAGAAGCTGAAGGATGGCTAGGAGACAAAACTTGCAGGGGACGCTGTGTAAGCTTTTGACATGCTGCCAAGGAGTACAAAGGGAAGGACAAGAAAAAAAAAACTGAGAGGAAGACTACGAGCCTTCAGCATGAAAGACCCCCAGAGACCCCCAGGGAGACCACCGGAGACTGATGCGCATGCTCCAGTAGGAGGGACTGGGTTTGGATTCTGGAAACTAATTATAATAACCCAGTCTTTTTTAGAAGTAGTAATGAGTATGTATTAGTCTAGGAGCATAAAAATCAGCTACTTGATGTAGCTGGTGTGCGTACTGGTGGAGTGGAGACTCCCGGCGCACCCAGCGCTGTTTGCTTACCTCTATTCTTTTAATAAATTGTGAACTTTGATTGTAGTCCTGATTTGAAGACTGAGCCATTTATAACAGAAGGAAGCATTGAAGAGGGTCACTGCCTTGCCTTCCCTTCCCCTGGCCCCCTTGCAAGGTGCTGCGGTCACAGCCCTGCTCCCACCCAGCAGCAGGGAGAGGAAGGCGGAGGTGACACTGCCCACGGCAGGTCTCCAGCTGCAGAGCTGGAGGAGTCTGGATCACTGGAAGCTGGGCGTGAGCTTTGCATCACCTCTCAGTGCTCGAGGCAACTGCTGGTGGGAGCAGACCCCTGGCTCCGTTCCCTTGCTGCCTGGCAGCGGGCTCAGCCCCTCGGGAGGGAAATGCTCCCACGGGCGCTGGCCCTCTCGCCACAGAGCGCACCCGCACCCGGCTGGCAACCTCCATGCGTGCCTCTGAAACAGGGCCAGCAGCACTCTGCCATCGGGACCACCCTTCCCTCTTAAATGCACCTCCTCACTCACCCACGCACAGCCAGTGATCTACAGGCTGCCAGTAGTCAGTGCTTTTATTCACAACCCAGGACCTCTGAAGAGTTGGAGAGCTTTGGCCTGGGATATCTACACAGGCGATCTTCATGGGAGGAGGCCAGTACCCTTCAGGGCAGCTCACCATCACCACTGCACCGACGATGTAGGATGCCATGTCTGGGACAAAGATTAATCTGGGGTCCCAGTGGGGCTTCTGACATTTTCCTGCACCAACAAGAAGGGAAGGTGCTAGCAGGGCAGGGGCTGGCCATGCAGGACAAGGCAGGGGACGTGGCAGGAGATCCCTGCCCTGGCACGCTACGGTGAGGGATGGAGCTGCGGGACACAACGTGGAGCAGCTTCTGCAGCACGGCCCCAGGAAGGGGATGAGGGCAGGAAGGGTCAGCTCCAGCCACTGCCCCCAGCTGGCTGCCACAGCCCCTCCTGCCGGGACCCTCAGGCACAGAGGCTGCCAGCCCCCTCCCCGCCCAGGCACCCCTGGGGACACAGGGCGAGCCCTGGGCAGGTGGAGGGGCTGCCTCCCACTGCCTTTGGCATCTCCCCCTACATCCCCCAGCACTCAGGGCCCCAAGAGAGCTCCTGGCACCTCTCTTACCCACACACTGCACCATGGAGCGAATGCGGGTCCAGGCACCTCCTGAGCCCTTTCCCATCCAAACTTCTCTGTACACAGGCTTCCCAGCGCTGATGGACTGGTCTTCTCTTGAACATTTGATGTGGGTGAAAGATGGCTCGAAACCCTCAGGGCAGCTCAGCGTCACTTCTTCATTCTCCTTGTACACCTCCTGCTCTGGTGCCAGACAGAGCCTTGGGTCCCACGAGGGCTTTCGGCACGTTTCTGGCAGAGGCAAAAGCAGGTGAGTGGCAGTGGGGGTGGGGCTGCCCAGGGGTGGGTGAGGCTGGGCCACCATTTGCTTGGGCACTGGTCTCAGGCATCAAACCCAGGGAGACCAAGGGATGCGCTCAGGTATGGGGAGCATGGCCCAGGACACGGTGGGGATGTGGGAAACGCAGAGAGGCATGGAGGGTAGGACTGGATGACAGGGCTGCAGAGAAGGTAATTCCTGCCAACCCACGTACCAAGGCACTGCACAGGCCCCTCAATGTGAATCCAGACACCTGTGCTCTTCCTCCCCAGCCAGGTAGTTCTGTCTACAAATCCAGAATGTTCTGCTGTCTGCACTCCCCCTGCACATCTGATGTGGGTGAAGGACGGCTTGAAACCCTCGGGGCAGCTCAGCGTCACTTCTGCGTTCTCCTTGTACACCTCCTGCTCTGGTGCCAGACGGAGCCTTGGGTCCCACCAGGGCTTCTGGCATGTTCCTAGGTGAGGCAAAAGTGGATTTAGTTGGGGTGTGGGTGCTGAGGTGGGGCAGGGTACCACCAGCTATCGGCAACCACCAGCAGTCCCTCCAGACACCAAAGGGAGACAGAAGGAGAGCCGTCCATGTGCCATGACGTGCCCCCCAGCAAGCCTTGCTGGGAGGGAGGGGGCTCCCCTTGTCACTTGCCCACAAAATCCCTTCTCCACCCCATTTCCATGCTCGCGCTTTGCCCCCCACCACATCCCACGGCCGGCAGCTTCCCAGGACAATCCCACCTGCAGCAGGAGACCCCCTGCAGCCGCTCTCTGGAGCTGACCCCAAGCCCAGCTCAGGCTGCCCTTCACCTCGCCGTGCCCTGGCACCAGAGGAGTCGCAGGGCTCCAGGTGAGGCACCTCCTGTCACCCCACTTACTGATGCACTTTGTGGGGCTCTGAATGGGGACCCATTGCCCCAACTCGTTTTTCTGTGTCCAGGTGCCCTTGTGCTCCCCTGTAGCCACAGCCTGAGGTATCCATGCGCATTTAGCCTGCTGGAAGGGGGGCTGGAAACCCTCTGGGCAGCTCAGTGTCACTTCTTCGCCCTCATTATAAACCTTGCGCTCTGGTGCCAGACGAAGGTCAGCGTCCCACTGGGGCCTCGAGCATTTTACTGTCAAAGGCAAATTTGTGTGAGAGTTGGGGGGGATATGCAGGAGGCTCGGGGAGGCCAGAACCAAGGCCGTGAGGAAACCCGAGGGGTGCTGAGCCCAGGACAGCAGCGTCACAGGGAGCAGTGGGGAAGGAGGGTGCTCTGAGGGGGGAGCTCCTCAGCAGCCGGCAGGGCACCGCAGCGCCAAGCAGGGGCTGGGGCGGGAGTGTGAGGGCAGAGAGGGGACGGGGAGAGCTGCCCCGCGTACCCACGCACGCTACGGGCTCCTCAATGCGGGTCCAGGCGCCTCTGTCTCTCCTCCCCCACCAGCTGTCCCCATAGACAGGTTGTCCTGAAGTCACTCCTTGAAATTCCCTCACACATTTGGCACTGATGAAGAAGGGCTTGACAACTCCAGGGCAAGACAGCCTCAGTTCCTCATTTGGTGTGTAGCTGCCTTTCCTTGGGACGAGCACGACCCTTCTGTCCCATTGGGGTTTCTGGCATGTTCCTGCAGGGGAGAAAGCGTGACAGTCCTCCTTGGGGACGGGGTGGTGGGGCAGGAGGGGGCTGAGGCTGGACCACGACTGCCTGCGGGGTCATCCGTCAGCAGAGCCCCTGGGTGCGGGACAGGAGCCCCGCGGGGCTGTGAGGTGCTCAGAGCAGCAGGGCTGAGGGCAGGATCTGGCCACAGCTCAGGCAGGGCAGAGGCAATGCCGGGCCCCGCTGGGGGCTCCTGTCCCGGCCCAGCTCGGGGGCTGCTCCCGGCCGGGGCCATCCCAGAGCCGAGCCCGAGGCATCCCACAGGCACGGCGAGACGCCAGGGGCCCTGCTGATGGAGAGGAGCCCGCGGCAGGGGAGAGCTGCTGCCTCCGAGTTACCTGTGCAGGCCTGGTACATTTCAATGCTATGCCACCTTCCCCACTTGTCCTTCACCTCCCAGTCATGTCCCCAGAAGATCCATGCAACACATCTGATCACAGCGAGAGGAGGATCATCCTCAGTGAGGCAGCTCAGTGTCAGCTCCTCCCCGTTATCATAAGATGTCTTCTCTGGGACAAAGCGGAGGCTTGAGTCCCACTGCGGCTTCGGGCAAACTGCACAGAGAAGAAGGAGAGCGTGTCAGCGGGATGGGAAGAGCCAAAGCTGATGGACCTCTCCAGGGGTTTGTGCCTCGTTGCAGGGCACATCCCGGCAGAGGCAGGGGTAACGCTGCACAGCACGTGGGGCTGGCCCCTTCCTCCAGGCTGGAGCTCCGGGAGTGCTCCGAGAGAGCAGGGAAAGGAGCACTGGGCTTCCAGCCCTGGAGGGATTCACAGCATGCCCGAGCACGGAGGCACTCAGAGACACACACCGGGGCCATGCAGAGAGCTGCGCATAGGCCCCAGACACAATAAAGCGTCCAGGTGAAGCTTCAGCGAGGCCAACACCGTGCAGGAGGGCAGCTGGCAGGCTTTGAGCAGCAGGAGGTGAGGTTGGTGTTTCGGGAAGCTGTGCTGTGGAGCGGGAAGTGGCAGCACGGGGCAGCATGCAGCTCACAGCCGGGGTGTGCGGCCCCACGGGGCTCCTCCACGGCCTCCCTTGGGCTTTCGCTGCCCCAGGATTACAGGCGTTGAGGAAAGCTCTGAGAGAGCCGTGCAGAAAGACAGCCGGGGGACAATAGGACAAAGGGACAATGCCGCCTGCTCAGCGCAGGGAGCAGCGCTGCGCCACACGCCCCGACCACATCCTCTGCCGGCAGCGTTGGCACCGCGCACGCAGCGCTGCCTCCTCCCCAGTGCTGGGACGCAGATTTGTCATCTGGCTTCCTCAGCGCGCCCCCAGAACCCTGCCCGCCACCCCCACTCCTTCGCTCCCAGCCGCATCGCCTTGCCTGCGGCTCTTCAGGTAGCGGAGCTCAGAGCTGGGGCACGCGCGAGGCTGGCCCAGAGGATTTGGCACACGGGAGCTCTGCTGAATGGGGACAGCCTCCTAATAGGAACATAATTGGAAATGCCTATGATTCCTGCAGTCAGCAGCCTACACTTCTGGTATGTAGATAAGGAGCACTTCCCTATTCAAGCCTGTCTCAGATCCTTCAGGTCCTACAGAATTTATGCAATGAACTTCCTTAACATGACGTTGGAGAATGATCGCATCTCATGAGTTTCACATCATCTGAACAGAAAAGAATGGATATAAATATATATATGTATATATTCAGTTAGAGAAGGCAAGGGTTGGCCCGTCACACCACGTATCCTGCCCCCAGGGTCTCCAAGAGGCAGCAGGTGTCCCAGCTGGCAAAACTCCTTAGGTGTCCCCCTGGTCTCCAGCCCACAGATCCAATAAGCACCAGCACCAGCACCAGCTCCCCAGCAGAGAGGACATTGCCCTTATCGTCCCAGGAAGGCCACATGCTCAGGCTTTGTCTACATGCCATGCGGTGAGAACCAGACACCTCTTTCTCCCAGGGACACTGCCCCCTCCATGGAGCGTGACAGCCCAGAGCTCACAGAGGCTTTCCCAGCACACTGAGCCTTGCTGCCCTCCATCCCCAAACCCAGCTGCACCTCCAGCCCCTACGATACAGCTGCCATGTGCTGCCAGTGGTAAAAGGCACATCAGACTGGCAAATGAAAGAGGAAAAATTTCTTCTCTTTCAGAGAGAGGAATGGGCATTTCTTACCTGCTTCCCAGGGTGCTCCTTGGGCCTTGGGACCAGTATCTTCCTGTGTCTGTATTCCCAGGAAGAAGGTCAAAGCCAGCAACCGCAGGGCCATGCTAGCATCCAATGCCTGGGCACAACTCAGACCTCAGCCCCACTTGCTGCCTCCAGGCACTGAAACTGTATCTGATGGTTTTTCTCAACGGGAAATCACTTTGAACACAAGAGCCTTCCTCTTTGAGGAGGGATCCTCCCATCGGTGTCAGCACTGCTGCCTTTTGCTGCTTTCCTTCCCCAGGGACACCCTGGCACTGGCACTCCCCAGAGCCCCAGCCACCAGGATCCCAGAGCTTCACCCCACAGAGCTCCTTGCTGCCAGAGCGCGTTCACCAAACGCCACTCACTGAGTCTGAGGCTTCTGAGTTCCTGAGGCTTCTGCCACACGCTTCCCAAAGCCTCTTCATGCACACGTGGCTTCTGGAGATGTCACAGGTCACAGCACTTCCCCTCAGTAATCACAGCTGTTTGATGTCTTCCAAGACAGTATTAGGAGATCTGGCAAGAGTCAAGGGTACAAAGGAGAGTGGAACTGCAAGGAATCCTGCAGAGTGTAAAAGAGAGAGCAGAACCAGAGTGTTGCACAACTGATAACACAAATAACTCCTTTGTGTCATCAGAGAGAAAGAAAAAGACATCATTATCCCCAAGCCATAAAGCCTGGATGCAACTACACCGTGATTGCCATGTGCTGTTCTAGGGCCTGCAGCTCCAGGAGGGCAGGCACAGAGGGCAAGAGTCATGGCAATGACAGAGGGAAGGAACTGGCCTCCAGATTCACTGTTCAGAATCAGGTACTCATCTCCAAGTTGGGAGGGAGGTCTGTGATGGGAGGTTACAATATCCTGAAGGCTAGGGTAAAGATGGATGTGGAAGCACTGTTCCCCCAGACCTGCTAGAACAGATGTAGGAGGGTCACCCCCATACAGGGGTGACAGCTCTTACCTTCCTCTGGTCACCGAGCTCATGTCTGGGGTATGACAAGAGGATAGCTCTCACCTGAGGAAGCAACTGGTTCCAAAATGAAACAGGTCTGCTCTTCTCAGGGAGCAGAGTCTCAGACTCAGGGGGGGCAAGGAGTCACGCTTGTTGACGATGCCTGGTGTTAAAAACAGAAGCCAGCTGTGACAGAACGCTGCAGAATGAGAGCAGACTCCAATGACTGGCAAACAGAACTGCAGATAAAATGCAGCTTAGGTAAACAAGGAACAATCATACTTTTACAGCAAGATGTTCTCCTCAGAGCCATGAGAGCACAAGATCCCAAGTACTAGAAAGTCTGTCAGAGGCAGCTCAGGGCCCACTGCCTGTTACAACACGTACGCCTACCAGGACAAATGAGAATACAATACCAGATAAATCCATGGTTCACCTCTTTTTAGTTCACCTGCTTCTTGAACACCATGTGCAATCCTGCACCCCCATTTCCAAAAGGATATGGGAAAATAGGGATGTTCAGAGACAGGCGACTGAGCAGGCACCTGGGATGCCTTCTGGATGGGGAGCACCCAGCAAGCCACAGCTCTTCCTGCAGGAAAAAGTAAAATGGAAGCAGGATATGGCAGCTGTATAAAATGAGGGACTCAGAGAGGAGGGAAAGGGAATGCCTGCCATTCGATTTTCTCCATAATACTGGGAGGGAGGAGCATTCAAAAGGTGGCAGTTTAGAAACAAAGAAAGGAAAGGGGATCTTTATGCAGTGTCAGGTGAAACTGGAGAACTCCCTGCCAGTGTACAGAGTGCATCCTAAGGCTGTTGTATTATCCAAAAGAGGTTAGACAAGCTCAAGGAAGAAAACACCATCAAAAGCCATTACATGCAAAGATAGCCCCTCTGACTCAGGGAGTCCTTGACCTGCAAACTGCTGGAAGCTGAAAAAATGTCCCTGAGAACTCTTTTTTTTTTTTTTTTTTTTTAAACTCAGCCCTTGGCTCCCATGACCTGTCCCTTCTGGGAAGAGGTGCCAGAGCCACATGCCCTGGGAACGACCGGCCTCCCCCTGCCTCGGGTCCTTGGCTATCTTTTGGGATGAGCTGTGCGGCTGTCAGGTTGCTTTTATAGCCTGCAGCATATTGCAAGAGGTACACAAGGCTCTTGTGCAAAATTGTTAGGCAAGGATGATGTGCTGATATCTGAAGGGTTTCCTGCTTGCAGTGCCTAGAGACACCTTGTTGCCTGTCAGTCCCACACCAAGCAGGGATTTTCCTATTGCTCCATGTCTCTCTCAAATGTTGGCATTCCCCAAGACTGGCACAACAAACACTGAACCCTCCCACCATAGCTTGTGCCACTTTATTCTCAGACCCACCTCTGCAACCAGAGAACAAGTCAGACCAAGAGACCACAAGAGTCACTTACTTGTGCAGATCTGAGTCAGCGGATGGTGGTAGATGCTAACAGGAGAAACCCCCCAGGCGAGGGACTTCCCAGGGGATGACTTCAATAAAAGTACAGCACAGCAAGCTGGCACTCGGCTGCTCATTTTGGCTGTCAGGAAGGGGAGTGCTCTGTGAGTTGGAAGACATGCGAGAGATGCTTCCTACCATCTGGGATGGCAAATGCAGACAGGCACATCTTGCAGGCTTGGGAGGTGCCACATCAACCCAGGAGACTTGTGGCATTCCCACAAGGGGAAAAGATCACAACCCAGACCTTGCAGAGGTGCAAGGACAGGGAGACAGCCTCAGTCTTACAATCACAGGGCATCTACTGCATTAACTGCCAGGGCAGGACTGGAGTCTCAGCACTACTCACCACCACTCACCACGCACACCTACGCAATGGCCTGCAAGGAGAAGCAAGCATCGGGGTGAAATGATGACATCTGGCTCAAGTGGATTCTTCACAGCAAAGGGAAAAGCTGCTGCACAACAGCAGCTGGGAGAGAAGAGTGAGAACTTGGCAGAGAAACAATCCCACCAAGGCTGCAGACCAAGGGGCAGTGCAGAAGGAAGGCAGGAGGTGTTCCTCCCGCATGTCCCTCCCTCCCATCGTGGCTGCATTTTGGGGTACAAAAAGCACATCCCACAGTTTTTCACAGCCCATTCATGACGGCCCGTGTCCCCAAGGACAGGAGGAGGACATACAGACATCTCAGCCTACCCACAGAGCTGGAGAAGACGGCGGCGATCGTCCCTGCAAAAGCCTGGGCCAGTCTTCTTTGTGAAGATTCACACAGACACAGCTTTCACACACACAAAAGGGAGGACTCATGGCCAGGTGGATGCCGTAGTGGGGCAGGCAGCCCCCTGCAGACCACACTACTTTATTGGTTGTTTGGATACAACAGAGCAGTTGAGAGGGCAGCAAGCTTGGGCAAAGCTCAGGCAGAGTCCTGGAGTTAGATGGGGATGGGGCTGCAAAGCAAAGAGGGGCTGGGAACCCAGTGGGGTGCTTTGGTCTCAAATGACACTTGCAAGCACCAGGTCAGGATGGAATAGCTGAGCCAAAATACTGGAGGACACAATTTTGTGGGTGCAAGCGTTTCATCCCATGCCTTGGGCTGCTCCTGGTGTGTTACAAAGTGTGCAGGAGCTTAATGAGGGATGAAATATGGGGGGTGGGGGACAGTAGCACAGCACAAGCTGTGAGGCCCTGCTTCCAGCTGTGGAGGACCAAGAGACAATGAAAGTGCCACCAGCACGGATCCGGGGACATTCACCCCATCTTCTCCTCTCCCTCACTGCTTTGTCTGATTCCTGAGGACTCCAGGATGGGCAGGGGCAGGGGCAGGGACAGGGATGGTCGCTCTCCAGCCCGGCCACCTCTACCTGCGGACACCAACAGCACCCAGGGCAGAGGCTGCTGCCAGCCCTCGGCAGAGCTCACGCTGCCACAGCCGTGAGGGTCTGAGACAGGCCGGAGCGATGGGCACTGCCTGGCACTGCCACGGCCCTTTCCTCGGGTCGCTCTTGACCCTCTGCCCCATACATGTGTGGGGGCCATCTCCTACCTGCTTCTTCTTCGGCCAGAAACCTCTCCTTGATCACACAGTAGTGGTCCGAGTTTTCATAGGGCTGGAGCTCTGCAGGGGACAAAACAGCGTGAGGGACCCAGGGCTGCAGGAGGAGGAGCAGCGCAGACCCGGGCAGGCAGCGGCACAGGGGGCTGCAGGGCTCTCCTGGCAATGACCTGCCCTCCTTATACCCTGGCCCCACTGCCGTGGCCCTACCTGTGTAATGGTCCTCCTCGGCTTTCCTGGGCAAGGCTTTCCTCCTCCTGGGAAGGCAAAGGGGTGTCCTGAGGCTGGGCAGAGGCTGATGGGGCTGCTGACTTGCAGACCCAGCCAGGAGCCCACCAGCCAAGCCACAGCAGGACCAGCTGCTGCCCTCTCGTGTGAGAAACTAAGTTGTGTTTTTGCAGCAGAGAACTAATTTTCTGTATTCCAAGGTGGTTGTGTAGTCATAACAAGGAGAAATGCTACGTAGATAAGTGGACAGTAGAAGGCCTCGCTGTTCCAAAATAAGGTGGAAAATAAGTTGAGATAAACAGGATGAGCAGCGTGGGAACAGTAAAACAAAGATCACAGGTTCTCAAAACGTAAGAAAGGAGAAATTAAGCAGCTGAAAAAAAGAAAAATGGTTCATATATGGTACAGAGGGGCGTCGAGTAGCTTGTGAACCTTTAGTACTAAGCCAGTGATGAAACAGAGAAGGTGAGCAGGTGTTGGATAAGAGGGAATAAAAGGTTATGATTTGTTTACTAAAATGCACTCCTGATTGACAGGACGCCTGCCATTGCAATCACATATAAAATAACTTCACAGAAGATCCTGTCTGAAGAAAATTATTTGAGATGTTTCTCACACATGGCACCCAGAAAAGGGTGAGAGCAGCCCCCTCTGTCACCAGCCACCCCATTAGCCCATCATGGCCTGAGGCAGAGCAGCAACTCTGAGTTCCCTGCCTACTTACCTAGACAGTGCAAACCACAGGATCCCAGCAGACAGCATGACCATCGCTGACAGCACAGCCACCACGGTGACCGCAGTCCATGGCCAGGGGCCTGGAGGCTGCCCTGAAACTAAGCACACAGCCAGCAGTGGGTGCCACAGCCTGTGTGGGTGCCCAAACATTGCCTTGGGGTGTGTGAATGTGTGCGTGCGTGTGTCCAGGCTCTGCAGTCCTGGCTCCATGCAGGGACAGGTAGTGAGGCACAGCCATGTCCTGCCTTCAGGTGAAACAGGCAGGAAGGATCTGGAGTGACAAGAAGTGTCCCATCTCCAGGAAACACCCACAGGGACCAGAAACCTGTCCAATGCAGTCTGGATAGACTGAGGGCACACAGTCCTAGGGTTGTAGTGCTCTGTCCCCACAATTCTGGGGCCAAGCTGCTATCTTATATGGCACAGGGTGAACAGACAGCAGCCTAAGCAGGCCCATAGAACAGAAACCTTTACCTGAGACATAGGCTTGAAATTCCAGGTAGGAAGCATCCCCAGCGCCAGCGGCTGTCAGGCCCTGGACTGTCACTGTGTACTTGCTGCCGGGCATCTGACGAGGTGGCGTGTACTGGGTGACAGAGCTGTTCACTGTCACCTGCTGGAATTCCAGGAAGCTGCCGTCCTGCGCGCTCCTGGCCGTGACGTTCAGCTGCAGGAAGGACAGGAGCTGATGGGGACCAGCACCCGGCTCCCACACTGCCCCGAAGGGGACAGCAGGGTCCTGATCTCACCACAAACACCCCTCTCCCTGCTGCCTGCATCCCACTCCCCTGGTACCTGGTACCCGAGGATCTCCCCTTTGCAGGAGGGCAGCGCCTGCCACTGCAGCGTCCCCGTGCTGGCATCCAGCCACAGCCGCTCCGGCTTCTCGGGCACTGCAAGCACAGCGAGAGGGGGTCACGCACAGGGACACCCACCTGGGGCTGAGTTTTATGGGAGAAAAGCAAAGATACCTTGACAGGCAGGGGACACTTACCTGTTGCCTTTGTCCTCAGGAGCCGTGTGAACAGGATGGTGCTGGGGGGCACTGAGATGGTGACACTGTAGACAGTGAAGGGCTGCAGAGGCGGACAAGTAAATGTTCCTTTATGGCCATGAAGCATCTCCTGTGCCGTGACCTCCTCAGCCTCACAGGGAGGGGAGGAAGGCCCTGCCAGCCTGCACGTGGCCTGCATGCGCTGGCAGGCATCGGGCAGACTGCAGGTCCAGTTCAGTTTGATGCTGGTGGTGGAAACCTCCAAGGTCCCAGGCATGACCTGGAAGGCCTCTGTGAAAGAAGCATTGAAGAGGGTCATTGCCTTGCCTTCCCTTCCCAGCCCTGTGCAGGCCTCCCTCACTGCCACGTCCCCAGCAACGAGAGGCCGAGCCCATCCTGCCTTCTCCCCCACGACATTTGGGCACTGCCTGCACTTTCCTCTGGGCCTGGGGTGCTCCCAGACACGCTGGCAGAGGACAAGGCCAGGTGCTTGTGGTCCCTCTAAGTCTCCACCACAGGCCTAGCAGCTGATTTGTGACTGCTCCCTTTCACTCTGACAGGGACAGACACAAACCCTGCTGCATTAGCAGCTCTTTTCTCCACAGCGAACACCCACACCATTCCCGCACCACCCCAAGCACAGGGCCTTGGTGCCTTAGGGCTGTAGGCTGTATCTGGCACCGCTTTCCCTGCCTGGGGAGAACAGAGTGGCTGCTTCACTCACTCACCCACACAGGTCATATTCCCCTCTACAGGCTTCCACTGTCCCGTGCTGTCCTTCACAAACCAGCCGATCTGAGGAATCAGGAAGCGTTGCCTTGGGTTGAGTTTCATGCAGGCAACCTCAGGGCTGGATGACCAGTACCCTACAGGGCATGTCAGTGTCAGCGTCTCATTGAGGTCGTAGGAACCACGGTCAGGGGCAAAGAGAATCCTGGTGTCCCACTGGGGCTTCTGGCATTTCACTGCACCGACAAGAGGGGAAAGCATTAGCAGGATAGAGGCAGGACCCACAGAGCTTAACAGGGGACAGGGCAGGACATGTGGGGAAGGGGATCCTGTCTCTGGTCCGCTCTGGTGAGGAATGGAGCTCCAGGACACGATATGGGTGAGCCCCAGACATGCACAGGAGCTGCCTCCCACTGCCTGTGGCAGCTCCTCCTGCTTTCCCCAGCACACACAGGCCCCAGAATTGCTCCTGGTGCCTCCCTTACCCATGCACTCCACCTTGGAGCGAATGTGGATCCAGGCACCTCCCGGGTCCTTTCCCAGCCACTCCTCGATGTACACAGGTTTGCCATGAATGTTGGGCTGCACTTCCCCTGCACATCTGACATGGGTAAAGGGTGGCTGGAAACCCTCGGGGCAGCTCAGTGTCGCTTCTTCGTTCCTGTGGTACTCCTCCTGGTCTGGTGCCAGACGGAGCCTTGGGTCCCACCAGGGCTTCTGGCATGTACCTGGGCAAGGCAAAAGCGGGTTTAGTTGGGGTGTGGGTGCTGAGGTGGGGCAGGGTACCACCAGCTATCAGCAACCACCAGCAGTCCCTCCAGACACCAACGGGAGACAGAAGGAGAGCCGTCCATGTGCCATGACGTGCCCCCCAGCAAGCCTTGCTGGGAGGGAGGGGGCTCCCCTTGTCACTTGCCCACAAAATCCCTTCTCCACCCCATTTCCATGCTCGCTCTTTGCCCCCCACCACATCCCACGGCCGGCAGCTTCCCAGGACAATCCCACCTGCAGCAGGAGACCCCCTGCAGCCGCTCTCTGGAGCTGACCCCAAGCCCAGCTCAGGCTGCCCTTCACTTCGCCGTGCCCTGGCACCAGAGGAGCCGTAGGGTCACTGGGCTCCAGGCGAGGCACCTCCTGTCACCCCACTTACTGATGCACTTTGTGGGGCCCTTAATTGCAAATTCAGGTACTTAAACTGTTTTTCCTTGTCCAGGTGCAAGGCAATCACACCCTGCACAACAAAAAGGTGGGCACTGTTATTGTTGCCCAGATAAAAGGTCCAAGTGTGCACTCACAGAAGGATAGATACCATACTGCAATTACTTTGTTCAGGGAAAGTAATAAAACCCTCTGCCTCCTGCAGGAGCTACAGAATAGCATGGTAACCAAGCCCTACATGCATGCCTTGCTGCCTCTGATGCCACAACTCACAGATAAAAAGAACAGATATTCATTTTCTGACCTGTCTTCCTAGCACAACCTGTGATTCCTGCAGACTCCTCATATGCTCCCTGCTGTTGCCAGAATTAGATGTCAGAGAGGGGCCAGCTCTGCTAGTGCAAACCCAAGCAGGGGCTGAAGCAATGCCACAGAGGCATCCTCTGGGGCCAGGGCACTATCTTGTATGGCACAGGGTGGACAGACAGACACCAGCCTAAGCAGGCCCATAGCACAGAAACCTTTACCCAAGACACTGGGTTGAAATTCCAGGTAGGATGCATGCCCGGCACCAGCAGCCGTCAGGCCCTGGACTGTCACTGTGTACTTGCTGCCGGGCATCTGACGAGGTGGCGTGTACTGGGTGACAGAGCTGTTCACTGTCACCTGCTGGAATTCCAGGAAGCTGCCGTCCTGCGCGCTCCTGGCCGTGATGTTCAGCTGCAGGAAGGACAGGAGCTGATGGGGACCAGCACCTGGCTCCCACCCGGCCCCGAGGGGGATGGCAGGGTCCTGATGTCACTACAAACACCCCTCTCCCTGCTGCCTGCACCCATGGGCAGCCCCCACACCCCTGGTACCTGGTACCCGAGGATCTCCCCTTTGCAGGAGGGCAGCGCCTGCCACCGCAGCGTCCCCGTGCTGGCATCCAGCCACAGCCGCTCTGGCTTCTCGGGCACTGCAAGCACAGCGAGAGGGGGTCACGCACAGGGACACCCACCTGGGGCTGAGATTTTGGGGAGAAAAGCAAAAGTACCTTGACAGGCAAGGGACACTTACCTGTTGCCTTTGTTCTCAGGAGTCTTGAGAACAGGATGGTGCTGGCAGGCACTGAGATGGTGATGCTGTAGAAAGTGTAGGGCTGCAGGTGGTTGCAGGTAAATGTTCCATTCTGGCCGTGCAGTGTTTCCTTTGCCGTGACCTCCTCAGCCTCACAGGAGGGCGAGGAAGGCCCTGCCAGCCTGCACGTGGCCTGCATGCGCTGGCAGGCATCGGGCAGACTGCAGGTCCAGTTCAGTTTGATGCTGGTGGTGGAAACCTCCAAGGTCCCAGGCACGACCTGGAAGGCCTCTGTGAAGGAAGCATTGAAGAGGGTCACTGCCTTGCCTTCCCTTCCCAGCCCTGTGCAGACCTCCCTCACCCTCACCCTTCTCTCACTGCCATGTCCCCCCACACCTAGTGTCTGAGCCCATCCTGCCTTCTCCCACACAATATTCGAGCACTGCCTACAGTTTCCTCTGGCTCTGGACCACTCCTCAGCACACTACAGGTGCTGCAGTGTCTGGAGAAGATTTGGGTTGGAAGGGAAATTTTTAGACCCTGTAGTCCACCCTGCTGCCACTGGCAGGGACATCTTTCACATCCATTGATGAGGCATCCACAACTTCTCTGGGCTGTCTTGCCAGTTTCCAGTGTCTTGCTACCCTCTTTGTATATTTCTTTTGTGTGTGTGTGTGTGTCTGGACACACACAAGGGGCTCTTAAGATGCACAAAGCTAGCACAGAGATGGATGGATCAGCATTTGATCCCAGGGTCCTGTGGGATCCTTTAAGAGGCCAAGGCCTTAGGAATTGCCCCACAAAGGCAGCAAGGTGAAGCACTCAGGGGGCATGCATCAGGACACCTGGAAAGATTGGGCTGTGCATGGAGCTGCCCCTGCTGGCTGACTGCAGAGTGGCAGAGAAGAAATATCCCGTTCCCCTCCAATTTTGTCCCCACTCTCCTGGCACCCAGGATGGCTCCTGGTGCCTCCCTTACCCATGCACTCCACCTTGGAGCGAATTCGGATCCAGGCACCTCCCGTGCCCTTTCCCAGCCACCCCTCGATGTACGTAGGTTTCCCGTGAATGTTGGGCTGCACTTCCCCTGCGCATCTGACGTGGGTGAAGGGTGGCTGGAAAATCTTGGGGCAGCTCAGCGTCACTTCTTCATTCTGGCTGTATTCCTCCTGGTCTGGTGTCAGACGGAGCCTGGGGTCCCACAAGGGCCTTTGGCACGTTTCTGGCAGAGGGAAAAGTGCGTTTAGGTGGTGCGGGAGGTGCTGAGGCGCAGCAGTGGCTGAGGAATCACTAGAGATGTCTTTTGGGTCCCAAACAGAGAGGGGAAGGTCTTGCAGCTGTCATGGTGTCACACCTCAGCCAGGACAAAAGGCAGAAGCCCGGCCTTCTGCTGACAAGGCACAACTGACCACAAAGCCTCAAGATGAACCCATCCAGCTCTTCTGCCTCCCAGCGGATGCCGTCCATGGGGACAAAAGCATCCAGGTCCTCCTGGACAGCCGTGTCACGGAGCCACCAGCCCAGGGCAGTGGGATCAAGGTGCTGCAGGACTGTGCTTACAGAGGTGCAGGTGGTCTTCTTGTTACACAAGCTCTGGGTGCCCCTGGAAATGCATCTGGGGGACCGGTGGGCTGTAGTTCCTAGCGCAGCTCAGCTGGATCAGCTTGCTCAAGGCATAGCTGGTCTGGCCAGGGGTAAACTGCAGCCTGGGGTCCCTGTCGGAGGGAGCTTTGCATCCTCCTGAAGGAGGGAGAGCCCAGGGGATCACAGGGCGATGGCAGTGCCCTCAGGTGTGAGCAGGTCCCATCAAGAGGGCTGCTGGTCCTCCTTATTCAGAGCTGAGCACCTCCCAGGATGAGGCCCCTAATCCCCACTCGCATCCCCAGGCCTCACAGCCCACTCAGTGCACCCACCCTTTTCCATGTGTTTCACCCAAAATGAGCCCGTCTTGCCCTACCTCACCCAGCTTCCCTTCCCTTGTGGTGGATTCTCACACCCTGCTCCTTCGTATGTGTTACCCAGGTGGGAAACTTCATCCCCTTCAGCTGGATCCCAGTGCCCTCACACCAGACAGCCAAAAATCTTGACAGACCTTAGACCTCAGTCATCCATCTGCCTAAACCTTGTCCATCGCTGCAAGAGCAGCATCGCTCCAGCCACCAGAGATGGTTAGCATGATTCACGCCCCATAGGACAGCTTGGCAGGCCACTTCTGCTCACATTTCCCTGCAGAGATAATGACTCACGCCCCAGGCTCCCCATCCCCTGCTGCAAAGAGCAACAATTCCTGCCGTGCCGCAGGGGGAGCTCGGCAGGTACCCCCAGCCCCAGGGTACAGTACATGAGAGCCCAGCACAGCCCTAAGGGATGCCCCTAGCTCTCCTGCCATGGAAAAAGAATAAAAAAAAAAATAGAAAAAAAAATAGAAAAAAATGTTTGAAGGACAATCCCACCAAAATACAGACTGGACAACCACAGGGACTGGAGAGAGAACAAGTGTCCCAGCCAGCACAGGGCTGGGTCTCGCGGCTCCCCAGGTCTTTGCTGGGCACTAGCACCCATGTCTACAGCAACGGGCGATTTTTTTGCTATTATCACCCCAGAAAGGCCATGTGCTCAGGCTTCCCCTGCCCAACACACAGTGAGAACCAGCCACCTCCTGCTCCCAGACGTGCTGCCCACCCCATGGAGGCACGGAGGGGGCTGTAGTGTGGAGGCATTTCCAGCACACCGAGGATCACTGCCCTACATCCCCAAAACACAGCTTCACCCCACCACAGCCTGACATGCCCAAGAGGCTCAGGACCAGTATGGATACTGGGTTTAGTCCTCTCCAGCACAGCCACCATGTGCCAAGCAGTGGAAAGCCGCAAGGACGACTTGCAGGGAGACGAGCAGCAAAAGCTTCCCTTGAAAAGAGAGGAGCAGCCAGCCCTTACCTGCGTCCCTGGCTCCTCGTCGGGCTCGGGCAGCAGGATCTCTCTGTTCCTGTGTCCCCAGCAGAGGGCTGAGGACCAGCAGAAAGCCCAGAGCCAGCCCTGGCAGGGCCATGGTGCTGCCCAGCACAGGGCAGGACCACAGCTGGAGCCCCACTGATGGGGAAAGGTGTCTGCGTGACCGAGCACCGGAGGGAGAGGTGCAGACGGAGAAATGAAACAGACACCAAGGGAAATCATGCCTGGCGTGAGGAGCTTCCCCTTTGGGCAGCCAGCACCCACAGACCCGCTCCTCGCTCACACGCACTGGTGTCGCAGGGGTACCTCGGTCCATCCGCTCCCATGGCTCCTCCAAAGCCTCCCCGGAGCCACTCTGCTGCCCCAGGGAAGCACACGAAGGGTGTGCAGTACCGGGGGCAAGGGGGTCTTCCTGGAGCCAGATGGAGAAGATTGTCCTGGGCTAGTTCAGGCTTTTGGGTAGGTTAGGAAACTCCCTCATCTTGGCCCATAACCCCAAAGCTGTATAACCCAGACTCCCCAGGCCTCCTCCCAGACATCACCAAGTTCTTCCCTGAGCCATCTTCCAGGCCACTCGCTGCTGCCAGGCTTCCCCTGCTGCTGCAGCTCTCCTGAGCAGCCCCTTCCCAGCCCCACAGAGCTCTTCACCACCCCACTGATGTATTTCTTTTCCTTTTCCCTGCCCTGAGATGCAGTCTGTACTGGTCCTCCTTCTCCTTAGAAATTCATCCTTTTTTGTTATTGTTATTTTTATTTTTTTTTTCAGTGTATAACAGGCAGTAGAAAAACGCTGAGGACCTGCTGAAAGCCACAGCACGCAGCCACATGTCTGGCCCCTGCACAGTGTAACATCAGAGCTGCTAAACCGACTGATGATGCCTTATTTCGCCGGGATCCCTACGGGGTTCAAGCAGGAGATGGTTTCCAAGGGACTGCTGAGTCACACAGCAGTTCACAAGTGCGTGATTTATGGGAGCTGATGAGCTCCAGATCCATGAGACCACCCTCTGGGCCTGTGATGTCTGGGCTGCTAGTCCTCCACATGCACTGCCCTCGCCCTTGCCATGGGAGTAAATCTCACTGACTCATCTCAATATCTCTCAGATGCTTTCTACTACAGATTTCCTGCTGTAGCATTCAGAGAGTGTGTATTTTTTATTTTATTTTTTTCTAATAACAGAGCTACCCAGCCACATAACCTCCCTTCAATTGGGGTGAGACCTCGGGAGTTTTGATTTGACCATCATGAACATGATTGATGGGCCGTTTCCCGAAGGTTTGGTTCAGTTATCAATGAACTAACAGCACTCGAACCATCAGATTGATAGGGGGAAAAACCCAAACCACCTATAATTTACAGCCAGTTTTACTTCTGACGGGGAAGAGCATTTAGGGCCCAAAACCACCCACAGAACCACAGAGAAAAGAGAAGTAGCTGTGGCTTTTGGAGATCCGGCTTTGTGGAAAACACTGCTAACACATCCACCACATTCTCCTACAGTAAACTCTATTTCCCATGTCATGCTCATCCTCCTGGCATCCTCTGGACCCGCTCTAACAGCCCCACATCCTTCTTGTGCTGGGGGACCCAGACCTGAACATGGCACTCCAGGTGGGAGCAGAGGGGCACAATTCCCTCCCTCCACCTGTGCCTTCTTGGCTGCTGTCTCCTGTCAAGCTTTTTGTCCTCCAGAGCCCCCAGGTCTTTCTCTGCAGGGCTGCTCTCAGTGGATTCTTCTCCCAGCCTGTGCTCATGTCTGGGATTGCCCCAGCCCAGGTGCAGCACCTTGCACTTGGACTTGTTGAACCTCATTTGGTTTACGTGGTCCCACTGCTCAGGTTTGTCCAGGTCCCTCTGGATGGTTTCCCTTCCTTCTGTTGAGTCAACTGCAGCACTCAGCGTGGTGTCATCTGCGAACTTGCTGAGGGTGCACTTGATTCCATCGTCTATATCGTTGCTCAAGATATTATAAACAGCATTAGTCCCAAGAAAGACCCCTAGGGTTCATTGCCAGTCTCCACCTGGATGTAGAGCCATTGACCACCAGAACTTTTGAAATATGATGGAGAGAGGCTCGGCAACTCCATCAGCCAGTTCCCTCAGGACCTTGGAATCCGTGCCATCAGGCCCCACAGACTTGTACCTCTTCAGTTTCACCAGGTGGTCTCCAGCCTGCTCTTCACTTACACCAGGAGGAACTTTTCTCCCCCAGCCCTCACCTGCAGATCAGGGGCTGGAGGGATGTGGGAAGCCTGACTGGCAGTGACGGCTGAGGCAAAGAACCTGCTGAGCACCTCAGCTTTCTCCAGGCCTGTTGTTACCCGTTCTCCCTTCTTGTCCATCTCACACACACTCTCCTTGGCCCTCCTTTTCTGGCCAATGTACCTACAGATCCCTTCTTGTTATTCTTTGCATCCCTTGCCAAGCTCAGTTCCACCTCTGCTGTGGCTTCCCTGATGTATCCAAACATATCCTTTCCCTGCGTATCCAGACAGCAGCCCCGTGCTCTTCCCAGGCCACATGTCCCTGCCTCCCCTGCCTGTGCATTTCCTTTCCACACCTCCAGACTTTGGCAGAAGGAGGGTTGGGGGATCCCCACAAGTGCCGGGGTGCAAAGAAATCCCTCCAGCACCCTCTGTCCAGGGGTGGAAGCCGGACCTTCTGCCATCTCAGCACCTTTCCCTTCACACTGCAGCCTGCTCCCATCTGGCTGTGCACTTGCTGACCACCCCGAAAGATATTTTTAGCCCCAAAATCGGACGTAAGCATTTTGCAGCCGGGAGCAGGGTGAGGTAAGGCAGGAGGGGCGTGGGTTTGAAGGAGATGTGCTCAGAAATGGGGTTTCCAGCTCCGAGCAGCTCCACATCTGTCCCAGCCCTTCCTGCTCCCCTCCCTGGGGCCGCCCGCAGCTCGTCCCACCCTGGTTCTTGGACAGGCAGCACGGATAAACCCTGGAGGTGGGGAAATGTGAGATGGTCTCCCTTCTCGCATTCCTCAGGCCTCTGTGCTGCTCCCCCCAAAACGCTCCACCCATCGCCCCACACATCACAGCTCGCCTTCCTCGGCAGCTGATGGACTGCATGTGTTTGGCAGAGCCTCTCCTTCCACACACGGGGCTTAAATAAAGGGCTTGGCATTTCCCCTTTTCGGTTCTCAGCCTGCACAGCTTCCAGAGGAAAGCCAATCCTGTGCCACCCAGGGTAGCTGGGAACAGAGAAGTGCCCAAAATATCCCGAGCCCGGGAGGAGCCGGATGAATAGGGGCGAAAAAGCCACGCAGCTGTTTCCCCATGAGCTGCAGCCAGTGGCCTGGCGGAGGGGGAAGGTGGCACAGCTACTGGAGCAAACTGGGCTTCTGCAGGGTGCACAACGCTTCGTCCTGCCTGCCCTGCACCGATGGAGCCTTGGAGGTGGCCGTCACCTTGCCACCAGCAAGATCCGAGCTGGAAGAGCCCCTGCCTGAGTCAGCCGTGTGCTGGCTGTGGGGTTGCCATCATCACGGGTGTGTCTGTGCCTCCTTTCACCACTTTCTTCCATTTGAGCAGCCGGGGAGCCTGCTGGTTTTTTCCCCTCGCCTTCAGGACAGGTCGGGACATCTGGCCGCGTTGTGTGAGCTTGTTCCCCACAAAGGAGAAGGAGAGAGAAGGGCACGGTGTCCTGGTAGGTCGGTGCAAGTGGTGAGCATGGCACGGTGCCCAGGGAGCAGCTGCCCTTTGTTGTATAAATACGTGCACAAAGCCACGTGTGCTTCCAGCCCGGGATCCAGCCGGGATCCCTGCTGGGAGACTGGGGAGGGAAGGCTGGTGCTGGACACAGTGGAGCTCAAGCCTCAAATCTCTGGAGGAGTTAAGAGGAGGGTGCCTCTCACCCCTGGGGATTTCGGCAGGATGTTGCCTGTGATGGTTCTCCATGAGAACCCAGGCTCCGGGGCACCCCGCAGGGAATGTCCCCACCAACATGGGGACATCACGGCGTGACTTACAGCCCGTGTCAGGACTGGTGGTGACACACAGCTCACCCACAACCTCCTGGCTTTCCCAGGTCCCTCCTGGCTGCCAGCACCCCAGGAGACCAGTTCACCCAGCGCTGGCGCAACCAGCCACCGCACAGCCAGGCAGGGTGGGGTGACCGGCCACCCTCACACGGCTGGGCAGAAAGTAGGACACCGTAATCAAGGTGATTAATGGCTTGGGGTGGCATGGGAGCAGCTCAGCGCCCTGCTGGGGCCACCGGTTCGAGGTGGCACCGTCCCCACCTGCCCCAACTCCTCACCGCTGGCCTGGGTTTGTCCTGCAGGGCTGCAGGCAGGCTCCGTGCTGAGCCACACACACTCTCCCCAGCCTTTCCCTGCTCCCCGCAGCGACGCCAAGCCCGGCAGGATCAAAGGGCCAAGCCCCACGGAGCCTCCCAGCCCTGCTCCCCTGCAGCTGGCAGCGCAGGTCGGCCAGCACAGGGCTGGGCAGCTCTGATGTGTCCCCACGCTGCCCAGCAGCTCCAGCTCCTCAGCATCTCTTCTCCTGACACACGTACGGAGAGCCACAAGCATTTTGGGGATGCTGCGCTGTGGTTATTAGCGTGGCACACGTTGGGAGATCAGCCTCTCAGGAGGGGGAGATGCTGGAGGTGGTCGTGTGCTCCTACCTGCCCGGCACAAGGTGACCAGCTCCCGGTGACCAGTGAAGCTTCTCTGCAGTGCTGGATCACTGCAAGGACGTGGTTGTGCTTACACGGCTGCGTGTCACCTCGCCAAGGTCACAGGGCTGCTTGTCCTTTCTTTTCAGAGCGTTGGGCTGAATTTCTTCATATATATATGAAGAAATATTATTATTTTTCCCCACCATTCCCGTGTTTGCAAACACACAGCCCTAAGTGCTCCCACTGGGTACCCACCCAGCCAGACTCAGAGTTTCTCAGCCCCCTGGCACCCCGTCGTACATCTTGGCAGGGCTCATGTGAGCAACCTTGAATCACTGCCCACCGATAAGATTTGGGCTGGGATGCGGATGCTGCCCCAAAAACCCACAAACGCCGTGATACCGGCACCCAGGTGTGAGCAGCATCAGCAGGAAACAAGAGGAGGGGGTGAGCCAACGCTGCCCGGCTGCTGTGCTGACTCTGCTCGCAGAAAATTACTGATACAACAAATATTTGGCCTTCATCCTTGCAGCTGGAGGGCCGGGGAGCAGGGCAGCACTGCGCCTGCACAGCAGGGACCGCGGCAGCCCCTGCTCGCAGCCGGAGGCGGAACGCTGCAGCTCGCAGCCACGGCACTGGGCGCCGAGCACGGGGACAGGCAGAGCTCTGGGAAATGTAGTCCTGCTGCGTCACCTGCCCTGGGTGCTGCTGGGCACGGCCTGGCTGCACGTGGGTGGCCCCCTCGAAAGCAGGGAGCTGGGGAAAAGGAGGGGAAGCAGCGGGTTGGGAAGGCCACAGAGTGTGGGCAGAGGGGACAGGGGGAGGAGAGGACACTGGGGCTGACTGAATCAGGAGATGCTCCCCTGTCCTGCGCACCCTGGGTCTGCACCTCCAGGCTGGAAATCCCTCCCGTGTAGCTTCCCAGGACCTCTCCCCACAGCAGCCCCAGCAGGCAGGGCAGGGGGAGGCGTTTGCTGAGCCCTCAGCCTTCTCCCTGAGAAGGGCAAAGAGGACACAGCCCCCTAGCCCCCCTCCTCTACCCTGCAGCTCCACAGGGGAGCTAAGCACAGCCGGGAAGCCCCTCCTGCTCTTCTAGCCAGGGCTTGAGGGGCTTAATTCGGGTTTTGCAGCAGGCTCAGCCCAGCCAGGCTTTGCACTGGAGGGCACCTGATGGCACCACTGGAGGGCTGGTGGCCCTGGGGACCCGGGCTCACCACTGCTGTGCCAGGCAGGAGCAGATCGGGGTGGAAATGGCACAGAAGAGTTACCAGCACTGATGAGAGAAGGGACCATAAATCCTGCAGCAACAATTTCCACAGCCAGGGCTGTCTCCGGGGCTTTCATTTATTCGTTACAGCTTAATTGGATGTGAACTCAGCCACTTGTAAGCAGCAGGAGCCCGGAACGGGCTGCGGTCCTGTGAGCTTCTCTCTCTGAGATGCCTCTCCGGGCCTCTCCATCACTGCCTTGGCCCTGCTGGGGCTGCTGCTCGCATGTGCTGAAGGGAAGGGCAGGGATGGGGAGGCCTGGCTGGTTTTGCTCGGTGGAGGAGGGAGCTGCTCCCACTGCAAAGAGATCAGAAGCTCGGCTCCCCTGCCCTAGGTTGTCCTCCCCTCCTGGGATAAGGAAGAAAACCTTGTGTTTGTTGTACCTGGAGCCAAGCACCGGCCAAAAATGCCATGCTGGGGGACACCCCGTGGGGCTGCGCTCCCAGCAGGGACAGGAGGGGCTGGGGCAGGCAGGCAGCTGGAACAGAGCACGGACAGCCCGGCTGCATGAAGGACCGTGCAAATCACCCACGGAGCAGGGAAAAAAGAGCAGCGAGGAGGAGAACAACGGGGAGACAGCGGGGACCCCAGGAAAGGGGCGCGGGGGGCGTCTCGGCTGCGCTCCCCGCTGCCGGGCAGGGCTGTGCGCGCAGGGAGAGCCGAGACCCCGGCCCCCAGCGCCTCTCCCCGAGCCCCTGGGGCTGCCAGCAGGCAGCGGGGCCGCTGTCGGCAGCCGGCAAGGAGTTAAGGGGCTGAACCCGCCCCGTCTCCGCCCCGCCGGTGCCTGCGCTCGGGGCGGCGGAGGCGCAGCGCCGGGCCGCGGCGGGGGTCGGGGCTCCGCCGCCGGGCCATGAGCACCGCGCACCTCGCCGGCACCTCGTCCCCGCCGCTTGCAGAGCCGGGCAGAGCCGTGCCGGGCCGAACCGGGCCGGGCCGAGCCCGGCCGGGCGGCGGCGGAGGAGGAGGAGGAGGAGGAGGAGGAGGAAAAGGCGGTGGAGAAGGAGGAGGAGGCGGCGGAGCCCCCCCGGCGCCGTGCCCCGGGGGGATGTGAATGGCGCTGGGGGTGCTCGGCGGGGCCGAAATGGAGTGGGAGAAGCTGCCGCGGAGGCCCGGGCTGGCACCGAGGGGGGAACGAGCCGAGGAAGGCGAGGGGGAGGCGGCGGGGCCGTGGCCGGGCTGCGGGAGGCTGCGGCCCTCCTCGTACCGGGCGCTGCGCAGCGCCGTCTCCACCCTGGCGCGCATCGACGATTTCTACTGCGAGAAGATCGGCGCCGGATTCTTCTCCGAGGTCTTCAAGGTGGGCGCATTCGCCACCCCCCAACCCTCAGGGGTCTGCGGGGAGGGCTCCGGGGGTCCCCGGTACCGCCGCGGTGTGGGTTTTTGGGGGGGGGTCCGTGGGGATGCTCGGGGACCTCACCAGGCTGCCGGTGCTGTTGTTGCTCCGTCGGAGGGAGCAGGCGAGCGGCGGATCTGATCCCCACCATGGGGGGACACAGCCCCCCGGGGGGGTGACAGCCCCTGGAACCCGCTGTGGGGTCCGGGCGTGCCGGTGGCAGGAGGTGCAGCCACTCCGGGGTGACCCTGGTGGGGTTTTTGGGGAGCCCACAGCGGGTGAGCGGGGTGGGGAGAGCGGGGTGGTGCCGCACAGCCCCCCCGGTGCCACCCCCCTGCCCTCCGATGCTCAGGGTGGGTGGGCGAGGGCAGTGGGCGCGGGGATGCTCAGCCTGTGGCCGTGCCCGGGTTGGGGTCCCGGTGGTGCCACCCGCCCGCTGTCAGCACCCAGCCGAGGGGCGGTGCGTGCACGTGTTGTTTTTGTCCTCGGCGTCGCTGCAGAACGCAGGGCCAGAGCCGCCCTCACGCTTCCAGCGGCTTCGAGAGCCGCTCTGCCCAGCCAGGACCCTGCTGCCCTCGCTGGGATCCCGCCTGGGGGAGAAGCAGCCCCCAGGGAGGGGGGATGCAGGGTGGGGGGCACAGAGGGGACCTCTCTTTCCATGAGGCCGTGGCCTCCCCGCTGGCCGGGCTCCTGCTATCGATCCCTGGCTGGGAGCACCCGGGAGCAGGGGGGAGGCATTTAATAATGCCAGGCGTGGATACGGCTCGTTAATAATGGATGCTGCCACGTCTCTGCCAGGCCACGGTGTCTCCTTGCTCGCTGTCTCTGCTCCCCTGGCCCCTTCTGGGAGCTATGCTGTGCTCCTTGTGCTCCAGCACCGCTTGCCCTGGTGGTGCCGTGCCCACCGCGGTGTTGGGGGCTGGAGCAGGCAGGGGCAGGAGGAGGCCAGATGGGGCTTTGTGCCGTGCGGTGGGTTGGGGCCAAGATCTCAGCAGGATGGTGGGCCGCCGAGCTTGGGGTTTGGGGCTGGCGAGGCTGACGAGGAGGATGCAGCTTGGCAGGGCAGCACGGAGCCCCTTTTCCTCCCACCTCCCTTGTTCCCGCAGCGCTTTCCATGGCCGTGGGTGCTCGAGGCTCCCCCCTCCGAGCGCTCACTGGGTCCTGCCTCATTCCAGCCATGGTGGGTGGGTGAGAGGGGACAAGGAGGAGACCTGGACCTCGGTCCCCATTCCCTGGCACACTGATGGTGCCAGTGGCTGTCTGATGGCATTCCTGGGATCACCCCCGGTGCAGCCAGGGCCCGAGCGCATCTCTCCGAGAGGCCGCACAGAGCAGGCGGAGCACTGCTGATGGAAAGCTGCCCTCATCCCCAGGGGCTGCTCCCTGCCAGGCCGAAGCTGGGCCTGGTTTCTCTCCCCGTGTGCCTGTTCCCTTTGCCTTCCCCATGTGATTTTGGAGGCACCAGGCCCCCTGTTCCCTCGGGTGCACGGACGTTGCTGTGAGCCGCCCCTCCATCCCTCCGACAGACGGAGCAGACTGAGCCCGGCGTGTTTGTGCCAGGCGTTTTCTCCAGCCCTTACACCACCCTTGCATCTCATCCCCGGGTCCCGTGCTCGCTTCTCCAAGTGCCACCCGCAGCAGGGGCTGTGCTGGGACATCGCCGTCCTCACGCAGGCGCCGGCGGCGGGGCGCAGCCCTGTGCCGTGCCTCGACCTCGCACGAGGGCTGCGGCACGGCGCCCGCCTGCCCGTCTCCACCGGCGTTCCCTGCCAACCTTTGAGACCTGCTGTTTACTCCTGACCCAGCGGCGCAGCTCATGACACGCTGGCTCTTATCTCGTGCCCTTCATCGGCGGACCTTGCCTCGTTTCACAAAGCAGGGTGGAGCAGCGTGGCACAGGCGGCACCGGCAGGGAAACCGGGGCAGGCGGGGAGGAAGCAAATTCACAAAGGCCGGCCTGGGAGCAGCCTGGTTGTTTTTTTTTTATTCCTCGCACGATCCTCCTTTCCCGTGTGATGAGCAGCTTTTCCAGTCCCGCCCGGTGACAGACCTGTTGCGCTACTGGGATCCCTGCGAACTCAGGCACAGCCACCCTGGGGTTGCCCGCAGCTTGGTGTGTGTGTGCTCCTTCTGCCCTCAGCGCCTTCCCACACGGCTCCCCGGGGAGCAGGGGTGCAGGATGCCCCTGTGGGACTGTGCTGGGCTGGGGGCACTGGGTACCGAACCCCCCCTCCTCCCGGGGGGCTTCGCCCTGCGTCTAGACAGCAGCAGCGGCTGCAGGGAGGGCCCAGGCCGTCTGCTCGCTCTGATTAGCATGCTCTTTAAATAAGACTCTAATTTCCGCTGTGAAAAGAGCCCGGATCCCTCGTGCCCAGGCTGGGGCCGCAGCCAGCCCCGTCCCTTCCCCCAGCCAGGGCAGCAGATGGGATGGGGATGTGGGATGGGTGGGGTGCCCCTCCATCCCCGGCCAGGCGCACGATGTGGGGGGCTCTGCAAGGTGCTGGGGGGCTTTAACAGGGGGCGAGGGTTGGCTCCCGGGTGGGGGACAGAGGGCTGCTGCCTCCCCCAGCACCCGGCTGAGCTCAGCTCTGGGGAATGTGCTGGGATTCCTGGGCGCACGGCCAGGGCGTGGAGAGGCGAGGGGGACCCGTGCTGCCCGGGGGGGGGGGGGCTCTGCTGCCCACTCCCTTTGATGCTGGCATTTGGGAAGGTCGGGAAGGGGGTGGAAAACCCCCCAGTGTGGGCCTGTGTCGCCTGGGGTCGTGGCTTGCTGTGTCTTGGGGCTGCCACTGCTTCCGGAGGGCATCCGAGGTGCTGGGATGGTGCCAGCCCCTGGTGGCGGTGGGCTATGGGGGCAGTGCCTGTGGGAAGCCACCTGCCAGGCCAGGGGGCTGTCACCCCTTCCCCTGTGTGACCAGGGGTGTCCTCCAGCCATGGAGCAGGCAGGACAGACACCAGGACAGCTTGTGAGTGTGCTCAGGGTGCCCGGTGGCCCCGTGGGCTCGTGGATGGGGCTGTGCCAGGACCCTCCTGCCCCTGGGCGCAGAGTACCAGGCCCAGTGGGCTCCCTGGGGGAGCCACCCAGCCCTTCCCACGGCACAGAGCCACCAAGGAGCACCACGGAGCATGCCACCAGGCATCCCCATCGCAGCCACTCAGCACCCCCATGCCTTGGAGCCCCGTGGGGCCGAGCAGGGTGCTGGTGCCGAGCTGTCCCCCCCAGCCCCGTGCCCTGTGTGAGGGCAGCACTGCCGCCGGGATGCGCCGGGCACGGGGATCTCGTGGGGCTCCCGTCTGTGCAGCACGTGCTCGGGGAGCCCCCGGTGTTTTTGCAGACGCCGTCTGTGTTTGGCCATGGCAAGGCTGGCCGGGGGGGGGGGTGGAAGGGGGCACGTGGGGAAGGCCAGGGGCTGGCAGCGGCGCAGCGGCTGCAACCAGCATCGACTAAAAAGGAGAAGAGCAGCGAGCTGACGGCAGCGCCGAGGAATGCCTGGGCTCCCCGCCTGCCAGGGGGGGGCAGCTGGGACCAGCAGGGTGCCCCCCTCCCATGGGGTGCTGTCCCAGGGTCCTGTCCCGACCCCTGTGTCTGCTGAGGAGGGGACCCCCCCCCAGTGCCGTGCTCTGCCCCGTGCCCGTTTCCTCGCCCCCCCCTCAATGCAGGGTGGGGGGTCCGGGGGTGTCCGTGCTTGGCCGCCTTCCTGGCTGCTGTTCCTGGCAGGGGGCCAGCCCCCCGGCTCGTGTGACAGCATCGGGCTGGGGTTGGCTAAATATACGGCCTCGGCCACGCGCCGTGCCCCACGGGGATGATTTGGGCAGGATGCGACCCCTCTGCCCTCACGCCCACCACCACCACCAGCTGATTGGGGTCTGGCTGGGGTTGTGGTCCTGAGACAAAACAGCCAGCTTGTGCTGCCCCCTCCCCCCAGTCCTGCACCCCTGGGGCTTGCAGGAGCTGCCATGGTATCTCCAGGGGTCTGGGCACGTGCTGGGGGGAGCACAACAAGCGGGGTGTCCTGGGGAGAGCGGGGTTGGGTGTCATGGGTTGGGAGAGCACCCCTGTAATGCTATCGGTCCCTTGGGTGCTGAGCCCCCTCTCGTGCCCCCCCACAGGTGCGGCACCGCCAGTCGGGGCAGATCATGGTGCTGAAGATGAACAAGCTGACGAGCAACCGGGGCAACATGCTGCGGGAGGTGCAGCTGATGAACCGCCTCTCGCACCCCAACATCCTCAGGTGGGGCCCGCTCCATGGAGCCTGGGGGGGGTTTTGGGGGCTGCCACCGGGGCTGGGCAAGCTCCTGGGTCCCCCCCGGTGCCACCCTCAGCAATTCTTTGTCCCGCAGGTTCATGGGGGTGTGCGTGCACCAGGGGCAGCTGCACGCGTTGACAGAGGTGAGAGCGGGATGGTGGCCACGAGTCCGGGGGGAAATCCATGGGGAGGGGGTGAAAACGTCCACGGGGACACTTCCTTGCCTTCTGGGGGTGGCTGTGCCATGGGGTGGGAAGAGACCCATGCGCAGGGGATGGAGACGGGGGGGTGCAGCGAGGCGGTGTCTGTCCCATCAGTACATCAACGGTGGCAACCTGGAGCAGCTGCTGGACAGCCCCGTGCTCCTCTCCTGGTCCACGCGCATCCAGCTGGCCCTCGACATCGCCCGGGGGCTGCGCTACCTGCACTCCAAGGGCATCTTCCACCGCGACCTCACCTCCAAGGTAGGGGCCGGCCCGCTGCCCTCGCCTCCCTGTTCCTCGAGGTGTGCCCGAGGTGTGACGGGGTCCTCCCTGTCCCCCCTCCAGAACTGCCTGGTGCGCTGCGAGGCCAGCGGCTACACGGCTGTGGTGGGAGACTTTGGCTTGGCGGAGAAGATCCCCACCTACAGGTGTGTGGAGCGTGTCCGTCTGTCCGTCGCATTCTTCAGAGCAAGGGGATCCAGCTCGCTGGGAAGGGGGGGATTTTGGGGTCCAGCTGGAAGGGCAGGGATGGGGGTGGTGGGGACATATGGGGCTGGATTTGGGGATGGAGAAGGGTGTGATGGCGAAGTGTGGGTGGCCTGGTGGAGAGAAGAGTCACGGGGTGCATGGAGGAGAGCTGGTGTAAAAAGGGAGAGGGAGGTTTTGGGGGGTACGGGCACGGGGGACAGGGCCCCTGACATCCTGCTGTGTCCCCCCCCCAGCGAGGGCAGCGAGAAGGAGCCACTGGCCGTGGTGGGCTCCCCATACTGGATGGCGCCCGAGGTGCTGCGAGGGGAGATCTACAACGAGAAGGTGACGCCGTGTGGGGCCGTCTTCAGGGTTTGCAGCCCTGGGGTCAGCTGGGCACGTGGAGGGGCACGGAGGGATGGGGACGGGTGTCCCTGGGGTGCCGAAGGGGCTGGGACCCGGTGCTGCTGTGCAGGGAGGGCTGACAGAAGTGGGGACACATCGCAGGACCCCCCCGTGACTCCTCTCTCTCCTCAGGCTGATGTGTTTGCCTACGGCATCATCCTGTGCGAGACTATCGCTCGCGTCCCCGCGGACCCCGACTACCTGCCCCGCACCGAGGTGACCCTGGGAAGGGGGGAGCGAGGGTGGCACCTGGTGGGACCGGGGCTGGGGACACGTCTCCAAACGAGGGGGACTGACATGCACAGAGCAGAGCCCCCTGCGTATGGTAGAGGTTTTGAGGAGCTGCCCCACATCTCGGGGTGGGGGTACCACATCCCCAACGTCTCCTGGCAGCAAGGGGGATGCTCTCTGCCCATAGCCTGTCCTCGGGGCCTGGGGGCAGCCCAGGCAGGAGGGTGGGTGCCTTCAGACAGGGAGCAGAAGGGATTTATGCCCAGCACCTGCAGCCTTCCCCCAGCCTGGGTGACCCCAGGGTCCCCTCTTCCTTTAAGCAGCCCCATAACACCTGGCCTCACCCCCCCCCCCATCTCCCCCGTGCAGGATTTTGGCCTGGACGTCACCGCTTTCCGCACCATGGTGGGAATCGACTGCCCGGCCGCCTTCCTCCAGCTGGCTTTCCACTGCTGCAGTGTGAGTCCCAGCCCTGGGGATGCCCAAATTCCTGGCGTCCCATCGGGGATCCCCTTCCCTGCCCGTTGGAGCCTCTTCCAGGCAGTGCACCCTGAGGGTATGGGGAGGGGACACAAACCTCACCATGGACCTGTCCTGCCTACAGATGCAGCCGACCTCCCGCCCCTCGTTCCTGGAAATCACACAGTGCCTGGAGGGCGTCCTGCAGCACCAGCTGGGCGTGGAGGGCGCTGGGGCCACCCTCTTCAGCATCAGGGACAGCCTGCCCGCACCCGGCACCACGCCTGCGCTCAACGGTACGTGGGTGTCTGGGGGGGTTTGGGGTGCCCCTTCCCCACCCCAACAGCTACTGGGGAGCAGGCTGGGGTGGGAGGAGGTCTGCAGGATGCAGCCCTGCTTCTCACCGCCCGGCTGCTCCCCGTTTTGCCCCGTGGTGCCGGGGGGCACCCAGGGCACCGGTGACCCCCCTGTCCTGCGCCCCTGCCCAGGGGTGGCCGGGAGGGCGCCCAGCCGTGCCGAGCAGTCGCCCCTGCGCGAGCTGGGGACGCAGCACCTGCAGCCGGACCAGCGCCTGTCCCGCAGCCAGTCCGACGTGTTCCCCCCCAAATCGCCCACCCCGCCGCGGCCGGCCGAGCCCTGCGTCGGGGCCAGGACCAAGGAGACGCCGGCGCGCGTCAACCCCTTCTCCCAGCGCGAGGACCTGAAGGGGGGCAAGATCAAGCTCTTCGACACGCCCAGCAAGTCAGTCATCTCGCTCACCTTCGACCTGCCCCCCCCGGCCCCGATGCAGCTCGGCACCCCTGTCACACCCGAGCCAGCCGTGGAGGTGCAGTGTGACTTCTCGGCGCCCGCCGCGGCCCCACGCAAGTGCCACTCGCTGCCCGCCTCCCCCGAGCTGCCCCGCCGCGGGGGCCTGGAGCTGGGCGTGGGGTCCCCAGCCCGGCCCCACAGCCCGAAGCGGGGCCAGGAGGATGCTGAAGAGCTGGAGAACGGGGTCCGTGCCTCGTCTCTCAGCCCCGCGGCGGAGGAGCAGATGGACTGCAGCCCCGACAACCCCGAGCCGCCGCCACCGCGGGTCCCCGCGCCGGCACCCGCCACCAGCAACTTCATCCGCACGGCGGCCTCGGGGGCCCAGCCCTGGCACCCGGAGCCGAGGGCACCCAACGGGCTGCTCTTCAACAACAACCACGTGGTGGTCAGCAAGCCGCACGCCTGGGGCAGCGAGCTGGAGCGAGGCTTCTCCGAGCTCAGCATCCCCTGCGCCGCTGCGGCGCTGGAGCGGACGGAGCGCGCGGCCATGCTGCCCGGGCACAGCGCCGGCACCGTGCTGGAGCAGGACGAGGTGCTGCCCTGCCCCGGCTGCTGCTTGGGGCCTTTCAGCTTCAGCTTCGCCTCCGTTTGCCACCGGCCCGCGCCCAGCCCTCCCCGCTACCAGAACCTCAACTGCGAGGCCAAGAGCCTCCTCTGCCACGAGCGCGGCCGCCTCCAGAAAGCCCCGGGGCCGATGCTGGCGGAGCCCAGCCTGAAGCTGCCGGAGGCACAGTCCTAGTGCTGGGGACCGTGGCTGCGGCCAGGGGTCCCCAGGACCCCCCCCTAGCACATGGGGTGGCTCTGGGAGCCTGGGGTTTTGTGTCCCCCTCCCCGAGTCTGTCCTCGCGCTCGCCCGGTGCCTGGTGGCCACGACGGCGCTGCCGAGGTGCCCGTCCCACTGGGATCGGCCTCGGGGGGCTGTGGGGAGCCCCGAGGTGGGCTGGGTCCTTGCGGGGGTCCCGGTGGGGCTAGGCTGAAGTGCAATAACACCGCTGCCCCGGGCAGCAGGGCTGGTTCCCCGCAGGGCTCAAGCCGTGGCTGCGGGACCCCCCCTGTCCCCAAGGGCTCGCCCCTCGGCGGGCACTCAGAGCCCCCCAGAGAAGGGGGAGAGAAGGGGGATAAGCAGATTTTTTGGGGGGGAGGGTGGGAAGGGGCAGAGCAGTCACGTGTGTATGTGTGTATTGGAGGGACTATGGGGATTTTTTGGGGTGTCCTTGCTGCCTCCTCACAAGGGGGGGGAGCATTCCTGGTCCCCCACACGCCAGAGGCACTGTGGTGTGCAGAGGGGCGATGCCGGAGAGGCGCAGTGTGCAGGTGGGGGGTGCCAGCTCTTGGCACTGAGCCCCCTGGCACACTGGGCCCCCTCCGGCCCCGCCACCACACCGGTGTCGGGGGGACACCTCCGTGTCACCTCCCCTCAGTGGAGGGCAGCCTGCGCCCCCCAGCACCTCCCGAGTGGCCGGGAGGGCACTGGGGGGGGGGGATACCCAGCACAGGTGGGAGCCGGCTTTCCTCCCTCCCGCACCGTGCACTGGTGAATGCAGAACTCTTGTGTTTTTTGTTTTTTTCTTTTTTGTTTCTGTTTTTTTAATATTAATAATAATAATTGCTAGTAATATATACCCAGCTTATTTAAAGTGTTCAATAAAAACTGAATGTCCCAGCGAGCCGGGCTGCTGCTTGTGTCTCTGGGGGTGCGCTGAGCGGGGTGGGGAGCCCGGTGACAAGGACGTGGTCTGGCCGTGTCCCTTGGGGGCTGGCAGGATGAATCAGCCCTGCCACAGTGCCCCCAAAAGTGTCTGCCTCAACTGGGGCAGCTTTGGTGAAATTCCCATTTCTGTTTGGGGATGATTGGGTTCCGCTTCGGGGTGGTGAAGGCAGAGGCAATCAGCAGACAAGCTCTTTATTTGCTACAAAGTGGGTTCAGCCGGTGGGCAAGACAGAGCAACGACACGTGCGCCTCCAAAACCCGCCTGTAACAGCCCTGTGCTCTTCAAACAGGGTGATTTACATACCAATTAATCGGCTATAAATGGCACGCAGGGCCCGATAATAAACCCGAGAGCATCTTTGCCTGGTTGAACATGACTTCCTCTGCTCTCGCCAGGCTGAAGGTAAATCAGGGCCACGCTGCACGTGTGGCAGCTATTAAAATCCCCGGTGGCTCGTCTCGTGTCCAAGCACCGCGAGTGCCGGCGCTGCTTGGGCCGTCAGAAGGCTGCGATCCTAAAGGTCACTGCGCTGCTCCCTAATTAGCAGAAGTCCTAAATGCCAGCGCTGGTGATGGCTCCATCCTCGGGCTCTGAAGCTGCCTGAAAGCTGCGGCCATCCTAAAAGCCTAAAAGTGGGGTGGGGGCAGGTGCCGCCGTGCTATCCCCTGCTCCAGCCTCAGGGCTGGGGCTACTGCACGGCGGCGGTGGCGCTGGCCATGGGGGCTCGCTGCTGGGGGCATGGGGCTGGCTTTTGGGGCTGTGCTGCCCCGCTGTAGCACCTCGTTTGGGGTCGGGCAGGGCTCTGCAGCACGGGAAGGGGCTGATGTGCGTGGGGCAGGCTCCATCGCGGGGTGCAGCAGGGCTGAAGCAGGGGTGCGGGCGCTGTGAGGGAAGGCAGAGGGGGAGTGCTCAGCGGACGGCACCCAGGGATGTTTTTTTTTTTCCCCATTTTTCCCCCTTTGCCTCCCCTCCTCGCACACCCCCGGGGGCTGAGCTCACCGTGGCCAGCAGCTGCCACCCATCACATGAAAGGGCCGCTCGGCCCCGCCGCCTTCTCGCAGATCCAGAGGTGCAGGTCGTCCTCAGCCTCGCACGGCGCCGGCTTGATGTTCCCGCGGCTGATCACGGCACAGGACCCGTTCAGCTTCGACTGCCAGGGCCTGGATGGACAAACACCAACATCGGGGCTGCATCCAAGCCCCGCTGAGCCTGCCGATGGCCAGCACCAGCAGTGTTTTGGGGAAAAGCCCGAGGGTGCGAGGGGCAGGGGCCGGGCACCCGGCCAGACGAGGCCGTTCCTCCCCACCGGTTCCAGACACCGCAAGAGGAAGCGGTGCTGAGACGCACGTGGCGGGGAGGAGCCCCGGACCCCCGGGGTGGGAAGCTCTGATTTCCCCTCAAGGATGACCGGGGAGGCAAGTGGGAGAAAAGAGTGGTGCCCAAATGCTTTGTCTCGATCCCAAATAAAGCCTGAGGTTCCTTTTGTCCCCCCTCGCAGAAAGGGGTCCGGGCAGGGGGTGCCAGCCCGGCCGTGCCGTGGGTACCTGTCGTAGAGCGAGCCGTCCACCCAGAACCAGGCGTCCGTGATGCCGTCGCTGTCCGGCTCCCCTTCCTCCAGCCAGCCGTAGTCATACCAGGGGAAGCTGGTCTTCTGCAGCCCGATCCAGTACACGGTGTCCGCGTTCTTCAGGAAGGTCTGGGGAAGGAGCAACAGGGTCATTCTGGGGCTTTTTCGTGCTGTTTTTTGTGCTGTTTGAGTTCTTCATCTCCCCACCAAAGCTGACCAGCCCTGGTGCCCCGCTCCGACCCCGTGCCACCCGATGCCCCTGGGGTGCCCCAGCTCCATACTGGCACGGTCCAGCGACTCCAGGACTTGGTGATCAGGAGCTGGGAGTATTTTCTCTCGCACTCCGCTCTGCTGTCATCCCACGTCTTCTTCTCCGAGGACACGAAGAGGCACTTGCCGCGGTACAGCAGCCAGCCCGAGGGGCAGCAGTCTGGGGACAGGGGGGCACCGCTCAGCCACCCACCAGGCTGCAGATTCATGGGGGGGGGGGTGCACCACACCCCCCAAAACCCAGCACCCGTGCCTCGGTGCTGCGGCCACCCAGAAGTGCTGGGGCCGCTCCATCACCATACCTACAGCCGTGCAGGAGCGCAGCAGGCTCACAGTGCTCTCACTGGTGTTGAGCCTCCCCTGCACGTCCTGCAGCTCTCTCTCAGCACCAGCCAGGGCTATGGAGACGCGTGCCAGCTCGGCCTCCTGCCTGCCCAGCTCCAGCAGGCTGCTGTTGCCCTCTCGCCACGCTCGCTGCAGCTCCGTGCGCGCCTGCGCCAGCTCCCGGCGCGCCTGCTCCAGGCTCTGCTCCCACGCCCGCGCCTCCTGCGAGAAGCGGCCGCGCTCGGCCGCCTGCTCCAGGGACGTGTCCCGCAGCTCGCGGGTCGCCTGCCAGTCTGGGGAGGGTTTGGGGTGAGGTGGGACGCGGGGCATGGGGTGTGAGGGCAGGGAGGTGTCCTCGCCGGGTGGGAAGGGATGGGGGAGGCAGGGAAGCGTGGAGGTGGCAGGGGAGGGCAGGGCAGGGGCAGGAGAAGGAAAGAAGAAGATGGTTGAGGGAGATGCGCAGGATGTGAGAGAGACGTTGGCCAGCCAGGGGCAGACAGGGCAGGGGGACCCACAGACACACACACAACCTGATATCCGCCTGTGGCACCCACCCCGTCCCCTCTCCCCTGTCCCCATGCCTCGTTACCGCCCCGTCCCCACTCACAGCAGGCCCCCAGGACCACGGCAGCCACCATCAGCAGCAGGCAGGTGACCAGCAGCCCCGCAGAGACACAGAGCCGCCGGGAGCAGCGCCCTGCAAGACACGAGGAGCCCCAAGCATCACCCACCGCCACCACCACCACCCCAGGCCAGCCCCGCGGTGGCAGCAGGGTGGCACAGGTGGCACGGCGTGGGCGCCTCATCTCTCCAAGGGGAGATGGGGAGCACCCTCAGGCACCACCCACTGCCCACAGCAGGATGTCTCCAGGTGCCCTGTCCCCCTCTGGGCGCTCACCTGGGCTTTCCAAGGTCCCTTCCCCAGCCGGCCCCGCGGGTGCCGGCCCCGATGCCATGTTCTCGTAGGGGCTCTCGGCCTCGTCCATGCCTAAGGCTGCGGGAGGAAGGCAGGGGGCATGGAGCCAACAAATCTGGGCACGGCACAGGGCAATGTGGGGGTCCTGCAGCTCTCACCTGCCTCCAGTGCCTGGCTGGCCGTGCCACGGCCCCCCGGCCCCTTGGCGAAGCGCAGGTCGGCGTAGAGCACGCTCTGTGCCATGCGGGAAGATGCCGGGCAAGTCCCGATCCCTGCTGGCTCCCGCCCGGCTCTGTGGGGTGCCTGTGGGGTGGCCCCGCTGCCTGGCGGTTGCCCGTCTCGGGGTGCAAAGGAGAAGTGAGGCCGGCGCTCGCAGAAGCAGAAGTTGGCTGCGAGCCGTGGCAGATGGGACCAGCGAAGCACGGCCGCGGGGACCGGCCCCCTCCCCGCGGCCCCAGCGCCACCAGCACGTCCCCTCCCACGCCCCGAGAGCCGTCACGGGCCCCTGGGTGCACAGTGGCGTGGGGCTGAGCCCTGGGGCTCAGCGGGGTGAGGGGGGGACCCAAATCTCCTGAGCAGGACCGGGTGAGGCAGCGCTCCCCCAGGCAGGCAGCAGGGGTGGAAATGTTCGCCCTAAAGGGGGCTGCGGGGGGCACCTCGAGCTCCTGCACCTCCTCGCATCCCAGGGGCTCCTGGGGAGAGCTGGGACCCCGGTGCCCCTCCAGCCACCCCCAGGTGGAGATGGACATTTGTGATGGGTATTTATTTGTGCCAGGATATTTGTGCCAGGATATTTGTGCCAGGTCCCCCCAGCTCATCCAGCACGGCCCCTTGCTCTCCTGTCCCCACCAGCCCATTTTTCCATGTCCCAGCCCTGAAGGGTCACGGTGCAAGGCCCCCATTGCTGTCCCCGTGTCCCCAGCCCATGGGGACACTTGTTCCCAGAGCTCCTTCACAAATCCCACTCAGCCAGCACTGTGTCCCCCCTGGTCACCACGTGCCCCACAGGATGTGCTCCATCTCCTGGCTGAAGACTGGGGGGAAGCTGCTGAAACTTTCTCTCTTCAGACTCCTCCTTGGCCCCTCTGAAGGTGGCCGTGGCTCTCCTCATTCCCTGGGGAGAGATGGATGTCAGCACAGAGGAGGAGCAAGAAGAGGCTTTCCCTAAGCCCCAGAAATTTGGGCTCACCTCTGCCCTGCCCGTGCCCCCACAAACCGCTGCCCGAGAGCCGCGGTGCACCCAGGGGACGCTGTCGGCTCTCGGGGCGTGGGAGGGGACGTGCTGGGGCTGCTGCTGCCATGGCAAGGGGCCGGTCCCCATGGCTGTGCCTCGCTGGTCCCATCTGCCACGGCTCGCAGCCAACTTCTGCTTCTGCGAGCGCCGGCCTCACTTCTCCTTTCAGCTGCCGCGGGTGCCGCATGGCGCACAGCGTGCTCTACGCCGACCTGCGCTTCGCCAAGGGGCCACGGGGACACGGCATGGCCAGCGGGGTGCTGCGGGCAGGTGGGAGCCGCGGGACCCTCCCCATTTCCCCGTGCCGGACCCCTGCCCACTGCCCCCTGCCTTCCTCCTGCAGCCCCCGGCATGGATGAGGCCGACAGCCCCTACGAGAACGTGGCACCGGGGCCGGCACCCGTGAGGCCGGCTGGGGAAGGGACCCGGCACAGCCCAGGTGAGCGCCCAGAGGGGGATGGGGATGGGGGTCTCGGGGGGCTGCCGGGGTCCCCTCTGCTCCTCGGCACCGTGGGTGACGCCGCGGCCGCTCGTGTCTTGCAGGGCGCTGCTCCCGGCGGCGCTGCGTCCCCGCGGGGCTGCTGGCAGCCAGCCTGCTGCTGCTGGTGGCCCTGGTGGCCCTGGGGACCTGCTGTGAGTGGGGACGGGCACAGCGGGATGGGGGGCTCCGGGCAGGGGCTGGGGGCTGGGGGGAGCCTGGGGATGGGGGCTGGGGGCTTCTCGCTGGGTGCCCTGCGCTGTGCCTGGCTGGGACGGCTTCCAGTGCCTCTGTCTGCTTCCCAGTGCCTTCCCAGTGCCTTCCCAGTGCCTTCCCAGTGCATTCCCATCTCGATCCCATTACCTCCCACCCCTTCCCACTGATTCCCTTCCTTTCCACCACTTCCCATCACCTCCCAGTGCCTCCCATTTGCTCCCAGTTGCTTCCCATCTCTTCCCACTCTTCCTCATTGCCTTCCCATTGCCTCCCACCGATTCCCATTGCCTCCCAGTTGAAGTCCCACTCCCTCCCATTGCCTCCCCTTCATTCCCACCACCTCCCATTAACCCCCAGTTGCACTCCCATCACCTCCCAGTGCCTCCCATTGACTTTGAGTTGACTTCCCCACACCTCTCCCTGCCTTCCCAGTGCCTCCCATCACCTCCCGGTGCCTCCCATCGGCTCTCCATCACCTCCCACTGCCTTCCAAGAGATTTCCCACTTCCTCCCATCACCTTCCATTACCTCCCATCACTTCCCACTGCCTTCCAGTTGATTTCCCATTGTCTCCCATCACCTCCCATCACCTCCCACCACCTCCCCATCGTCTCCCCACTGCCTCCCTTCCCCTCCACAGCCTCACCCCCCACACCCGGCCATGCCCCGCGTCCCATCTCACCCCAAACCCTCCCCAGACTGGCAGGCGACCCGCGAGCTGCGGGACACGTCCCTGGAGCAGGCGGCCGAGCGCGGCCGCTTCTCGCAGGAGGCGCGGGCGTGGGAGCAGAGCCTGGAGCAGGCGCGCCGGGAGCTGGCGCAGGCGCGCGCGGAGCTGCAGCGAGCGTGGCGAGAGGGCAACAGCAGCCTGCTGGAGCTGGGCAGGCAGGAGGCCGAGCTGGCACGAGTCTCGGGGGCCCTGGCCGGCGCCCAGAGGGAGCTGCAGGACGTGCAGGGGCGCCTGGAGGCCGGCGAGCGTGCGGCCAGCAGCCTGCGCGCCTGCCTGGACGCAGGTAGGGCCACGGGGCGGCGGGCATGGGGCGGCGCGGCCGGGGGCTGGCGAGCGCCTGAGCGGTGCCCCCGTCCCCAGACTGCTGCCCCCCGGGCTGGCTGCTCTACCACGGCAAGTGCCTCTTCGTGTCCTCGGAGAAGAAGAACTGGTGGCTAAGCCAGGACGACTGCAAGGGGAGAGCCTCCCAGCTGCTGCTGCACGACGAGCGGCAGGCGTGGGCGCTGCCGGTACGGGGGGGCTGCGCTGGGGAGGGGGTGTCCCCGCTGCCCACAGCCCCCAGCCCCGTGCCCGTCCTGCTGCAGCACGGCCCCGGCACTGCCAAGCGTGGGGCAGGCCCTGACGGCCTCTCTCCCGCAGCCTTTCCTGCACACCAGCGGCTCCAAGTACTGGGTGGAGGAGCAGATTGCCAGCGCCGCCGGGTTGGTCGTGCAGCAGGACGAGGAGCTGTATGAGATGTAAATACAGCCATCCCTGGCACGGGCACCACGCCCTCAGGTTTCCCTTTTACCCATGCCCAGGAGGTGCTGCTACCCCCCAGGGGAGCCTCCTCGGAGGGATGCCCCAAAACACCTTGGGTACAACACGTTTTTGGGGTGCTGTGCCCATTCCCCAAGCGGGGATGCGCATCCCTGGGGCATGCAAAGCACCAAGTGCCCAAAGCCTTGTGAAACCAGCTCTGCTTGGCTCCTGGAGGGGTTTTACCCATGCCAGCATCCACGGGAAGAGATGGTTTCAATGGGGACTCTGTCCCTGCCCCACTGACCCATGCTTTCCCCCCTAGGCACCCTTACCCTGCCAAGTGCTCGCTGTCAGCAGCCAAAGGCATTGAGCGGTCATCATGCAGGAGGTACCACCAGTGGATCTGCGAGCAGCCCCCGAGGCTCAGCAGCGTGTCCAAGGCCCTCGCATCGCTCCTGGACGAGGAGTGACCGTGCTGCCACCCCCCCCTCTCCGTCACAGGATGCTGGGGGTGCCCCCAGAAACACCCCCCCACCGTGCACACACTGCCTGCGCCGCATGGCAAAGCGCTGGGAAGACGGGCTGGGAGAGCTGAGCGCTGTCTGTGTTGTAAAGCAAGGAATACAGACCTTGTTCCCCTCTCTCTCACGCATGCACGCACTCGTACCACCCTGCTCCTGCCCCTCAGACCCATGCTCGTGTCCCCATGTGCCCCGGCCAGCCTCCCATTCCCTGGGGCCAGCAAGGAAGCCCCGAGATGTCGGGGGAAATGGGGGTGCAATGGGGGGCCCTGAGGCCGTGGGGGAAAAATTGGGGAGCCCTTAGGGCCATGGGAGGAAACGGGGGTGCAGTGAGGATCCTGAAAGCCATAGGAGGGATGGGGGAGGATTGGGAAGATGGGGGAAAGGGGAGAGCTCTGACACTTCGGGGGGAAGATCTCCAAGACCATGGTGGGACCAGTGAGGGGGGACAGCCTGGGGGGACAATGAGGGACCCCGGGGACAGCCCTGACCCTCCCTGCTCGCTCAGGGCTTTTGGGAAATGGCACCTCCAGAGAGGTGGTGGAGGCGAGGACCACTTTGGACCTGGACCTAGGCAGCTCCTGAGAGAGGAGAGGTGTGGAAGGACGCTGGTGGAGCCGGGCCACAGCGTGGTGAGGCTGGAAGAGATGAGCTGGGAGGTGCACCAAGAGCTCAGCTCAGTGGGAAACGAGGACTTGGTGTGTCTGTGCCTGTCCGGATGGTCCTGGGCAGCCCAGGGGCTTCCCCGAGCTCCAGCCACCGCAGCACCACCATGCCCTTGGGTGCTGCCACCACAGGGAGTCCTGCACAGCCTCCTGCTCCTGGGTCCCCGGGGCCCCTCCGACACGGCTGCCTGCTCTCCTGTTCCCACCAGCCCAATTTCTCAGTGTCCCAGCCCTAAAGGGTCACAGTGAAAGAGCCACGTTGCTGTCCCCGTGTCCCCAGCCCAGTGCTCCCCGTGGTGGCAGGCAGGCAGGTTGGGCAGGTGCCACCTCTCCTTGGCAAATCCCAAGTCATCGACAGCCGGCGATGGAGCAGCCGATAAAACCAAGGGACTCCCCCAGGGGGACAGGTTGGGGACACCGATGGCACCATCGCAGCCAGGTCCAGAAGGTGCAAGAGGTGCCTGCCGTGCAGCAGGTGCGAGCAGGGCTTGCTGTGTGCTCACAGAGAGCCAGGAAAGGAGGGCAGGGGGCTGTGGGCATGCGCGGCAGTGAGACTCAGACAGCCAGGCTCTTCTCCACAAATCATCCTTTAACTGCCCAACACCTCCGTTCCCAAACTACACCCCCAGAGAATGGGTGCCGGGGTCAGCCCCTAGCCAGGAGAGGAGAGAGCATCTCGGACAGGTTGCTGAGCTTGGGGGGCTGCTCGCAGACCCAGTGGTAAGACCTGTAGCAGTATGTGAGATCCACAATCCCGGAGCCCATCAGTGTGCATTCCCAAAGCCACGTGTACCTAGAAGGAAAGGAGCATGTGAGAGGGACAGGGTGGCGTGTGCCACCGTGTCCCCAGCCCGCTGCCAGCCCCAGGCAGGCCAGAGCAGCCCCTGCCCGAGCATCAGTCCCCAGCAGGGTGAGGTGCAGAGGGGCAGCTTGCCCCACTCACCCACCCAAAGTCCTCCTCCGTCCTCACAGCATTTTTGGTCCTCGGCTTCACCCAGTACTTGGTGCTGCCCTCGAGCAGGAAAGGCTGCGGGAGAGAGGCCGTCAGGGCCTGCCCCACGCTTGGCAGTGCCGGGGCCGTGCTGCAGCAGGACGGGCACGGGGCTGGGGGCTGTGGGCAGCGGGGACACCCCCTCCCCAGCGCAGCCCCCCCGTACCGGCAGCGCCCACCCCTGCCGCTCGTCGTGCAGCAGCAGCTGGGAGGCTCTCCCCTCGCAGTCGTCCTGGCTCAGCCGCCAGCTCTTCTTCTCCGAGGACACGAAGAGGCACTTGCCGTGGTAGAGCAGCCAGCCCGGGGGGCAGCAGTCTGGGAACGGGGGCACCGCTCAGGCGCTCGCCAGCCCCTGGCCGCGCCGCCCCGTGCCCACCGCCCCGCGGCCCTACCTGCGTCCAGGCAGGCGCGCAGGCTGCTGGCCGCACGCTCGCTGGCCTCCAGGCGCCCCTGCACGTCCTGCAGCTCTCTCTGGGCGCCGGCCAGGGCCCCCGAGACTCGTGCCAGCTCGGCCTCCTGCCTGCCCAGCTCCAGCAGGCTGCTGTTGCCCTCTCGCCACGCTCGCTGCAGCTCCGTGCGCGCCTGCGCCAGCTCCCGGCGCGCCTGCTCCAGGCTCTGCTCCCACGCCCGCGCCTCCTGCGAGAAGCGGCCGCGCTCGGCCGCCTGCTCCAGGGACGTGTCCCGCAGCTCGCGGGTCGCCTGCCAGTCTGGGGAGGGTTTGGGGTGAGGTGGGACACGGGGCATGGCCGGGTGTGGGGGGTGAGGCTGTGGAGGGGAAGGGAGGCAGTGGGGAGACGATGGGGAGGTGGTGGGAGGTGATGGGAGGTGATGGAGGCACTGGGAGACAATGGAAAATCAACTGGAAGGCACTGGGAAGTGATGGGAGGTGATGGAAGGTGATGGGAGGAAGTGGGAAATCTCTTGGAAGGCAGTGGGAGGTGATGGAGAGCCAATGGGAGGCACTGGGAAGGCAGGGAGAGGTGTGGGGAAGTCAACTCAAAGTCAATGGGAGGCACTGGGAGGTGATGGGAGTGCAACTGGGGGTCAATGGGAGGTGGTGGGAATGAAGGGGAGGCAATGGGAGGGAGTGGGACTTCAACTAAGAGGCAATGGGAATTGGTGGGAGGCAATGGGAAGGCAATGAGGAAGAGTGGGAAGAGATGGGAAGCAACTGGGAGCAAATGGGAGGCACTGGGAGGTGATGGGAAGTGGTGGAAGGGAAGGGATTCAGTGGGAAGGGGTGGGAGGTAATGGGATTGAGATGGGAATGCACTGGGAAGGCACTGGGAAGGCACTGGGAAGGCACTGGGAAGCAGACGGAGGCACTGGAAGCCGTCCCAGCCAGGCACAGCGCAGGGCACCCAGTGAGGAACCCACAGCCCCCACCCCAGGCTCGCCCCGTCCCCCAGCCCCTGCCCGGAGCCCCCCACCCCGCCGTGCCCGTCCCCACTCACAGCAGGTTCCCAGGGCCACCAGGGCCACCAGCAGCAGCAGGCTGGCTGCCAGCAGCCCCGCGGGGACGCAGCGCCGCCGGGAGCAGCGCCCTGCAAGACACGAGCGGCCGCGGCGTCACCCACGGTGCCGGGGAGCAGAGGGGACCCCAGCACCCCCGCGAGACCCCCGTCCCTGTCCCCATCCCCCTCTGGGAGCTCACCTGGGCTGTGCCGGGTCCCTTCCCCAGCCGGCCTCACGGGTGCTGGCCCCGGTGCCACGTTCTCATAGGGGCTGTCGGCCTCATCCATGCCGGGGGCTGCAGGAGGAAGGCAGGGGGCAGTGGGCAGGGGTCCGGCACGGGGAAACTGGGGGGGGTCCCGCGGCTCCCACCTGCCCCCAGCACTCCGCTGGCCATGCTGTGTCCCCGTGGCCCCTTGGCGAAGCGCAGGTCGGCGTAGAGCACGCTGTGCGCCATGCGGCACCCGCGGCAGCTCCGTCCTATGGCTGCCGTGTGGCCCCGAGGCACGTCAGGTGGAGGAACTTCTTGATATGTAGGAAAGCAGAAGTAATCACTTCATTTGCAAGATGTGGTTTTTATTTCATGGGCAGGACTGTTCCGGGAGGGGAAACTGCTCCTCTCCATCCCACGCAGTGCGCTCTGCCCCATGCTGCATCATTTACGCACAGCTCTGGGCGCATTTTGGCCACCCTGGGCTACCTGGAGCCCTGGCCACAGCTGGACCATTCTCCCCCCATGTCCCTTTCCCCATCCCAGCACCAGCTCAGTGATCAGGCAGAAATGAGGAGGGGGCTGCACCTGCCTCCCGTGCTGGGAGGACACCCGGGGTTTTCCATGCGGAGCTGTCAGCGTGGGGCACCTCCCACCTGAGACAAACCCCAGGCAGCCCAAACCCCAAGGACACCCACTGCACCCACGCAGAAGCTGCTCCACGTGGCCACCAGGCCATGGGGACACTCGGATGGCTGCTGGCTCTGCCCCCCAAACCTCGTCCCCCCAAAAAAGAGCCAGACAGTGTGAGTGCCAGAGTTTATTGGCAATGCGCAAACATGCCAGGGGGAGGGATGGAGAGGGGGCACCCTGGGGTGCCTGTGCTCGGGTCAGACAGGGCTGTAGGAGCACCCAGGCTGTCCCCAAGGCCCTAGGGCCCCACGCAGGTGTAGGTGGTGTTCCCCCAGAGGAAGGTGGGGATGGAGGACGGCAGCCACTGCAGGGTGACCGCGCTCTTCTCGCAGACCCAGCCGAGGGCTTCCCCGCACAAGCCAGCCGACAGCCCCGAGCTGGACACCCTGCCACAAGCCATGAAGGAGCTGCTGGGGCGCTGGAAGGGGAGGCGCCTGCAGGGGGGAGCGAGGAGAGGGGGGACTCAGTGGGGTGTGAAGGGCTGGCCCACCCCCAGCTCCTCCTGGAGCCGAGGCTGTGGGGGTGCCGGGGGGCAGAGCGCGCCCTCCCCGTGCCCCTGGTGAGGAAGCGAGCTGTGATCCCTGCACACCCAGCCCCTGCTTGTCTTGGAAATCCTCTTTTTTGGATCCCAGGAATGTCCTGAGGTGGCTCAGCACCAGCTGCGCCGTGCTGGGAATTTGGTTTTGGGAGACCCCTCCCCCCCCAGCCCCTCATCCAGCCCCAAGCTCGTCCTCAAGCAGGGCGCAGGCACTGGGTACGTGTCCCTGTTATCTTCCCTTCCCTAAAACGCCCCCGTGCTGCTTTGGGAAGCAGAGGGATGGCCAAGAGGGTGACCGTGTCCCTGCCTGTAGGCTGACCGTCCCCCTGTCACCTCCCGGAGCCCTGTTTTTGGGTTTTCAGCAGTGCTGGCAGGGGACAAGCTGCGAGCCTCACCCCCTCATCACGGTGCCGTCCAGCCACTTCCACTCAGGTCTGGGGTTGTCCCGCTTCAGCCCCACGTGGAAGGTGTCCAGGTGGGCCACGCGTGTCAGGAAAGCCTAGAGCAGGAGGGAACAAGTGAGGGCTCCCCGGGGACACCCAGCCACGCAGGGGGCTGTGCGGTTTGGGCACAGCATCGCCAGCTCCCCGCTGGGGTTTGGGCAAAGGGGCTGGAGCTGGGGAGCTGAAACGATGCTGGTGGTGACTGGGGAGCCACTGGGGGGACCCTGAGGTGGTGATCAGAGTGAATTGATGACCACGGGGGGGTCGGGATGGCCGGGGCAGGCGGATGGACTCACCAGGGTGCTGTTGGCTCGGGCAGTGGCCAGTTGCGCCCCCCTGGAGCAGCAGTCGTCTTTGCTCTGCTCCCAGCCCTTCTTGGCAGAGGAGAAGTAGTAGCAGCGCCCCGCGTCCCCCATCCATCCGGCCGGGCAGAACTGGCAGCTCTCTGCACACCAGAGGCACGATCCTGCAGGGCTGGCCGGGACGGGGCTGTCCCCAGCCCCCAGCACCGTGGGGTGACAGGGGACAGACAGGGTGCCACCAGGACAGGGAGCCCAGGAAGGTGTCTGGAAGCCCTCCTACCTCGCAAAGACTGCTGCACGTAGCTGAGGCTCTTCTCCTCTCTCTGGGCACAGCTCGCCTGATGGGCTAGATCTACAAAAGAAAGGCACAGGAGCGTCCCCACCAGGGGCTGTCCCCCCTCATGGTGCCGTGCCAGCCCAGCTGGACAAAGCCCTGGCGGTGTGTGCCGTGGCTGGGAGCCCAGCACATGGCAGGTTTCTGCCTTTTGGCCCCAGCGTCACGTCCTGTCTGCACGCAGTGGCCAGCTGACGGAGCGGGGTGCCCCGGCGCCGTCCCCAAGCCCACGCTTTCCCCTCTCCTTCCTCTTCGGCGCTCCAGCCAGCCAGGCGAGGGGTGTTTTATTTTAACTCACCGCTTTTCACACTCACCCCACAGCCCAGAAACCTGCGGTACCGTCAGCCCCAAGCAGGAGGGTCCCCAGCTCGGGGGGGCTGCTGGATGGGGGGGGCGCAGGGAGTACTCACAGTGGAAGCTCAAGCCGACCAGGATGACTTGCACCAGCAGGAGCAGCAGGGACAGGACTCCCAGGCTGAGGGGTGCCCAGTGCCAGGGCAGCTTCACGGGCTGTGGGGGAGCTGAGAGAGGGAATTACCTCGTGTCCTGGGGGCTCAGGGTTGGGGGGAGAGCCCCCAAACCAGCAAAGATCGGTGAGCCCCAAGCAGGGCGCATGGGGGGGTCCCCAGGCTCCCCAGGGACAGCGGAGCAGTGGTGTGAGCAGGAGCTCACAGGGGGTGTCAGGGGGGTGCCATGCAGCTGAGGTGCAGTGCTTGTGCCCCCTCTGCTCTGAGAGCAGCTGCATGGGTGAGGAGGGAGCGGGGCTGGGGGCATTTGGGGAGGCAGGGAGGGATTTGGGGAGGGTGGGGGGCAGCGGGGTGCAGCGTGCCGTTACCTGGTACGGGGGGCAAGCGCAGATCTGCGTACGTGACCCCCTCTTCCATCCTCCCCTTGGTGTCTGGCCGTGCACCCTGCAGGTAAGGGGGGAGCAGCAGCCCCCTCCTGGCCCCCCTTTGGCAGCCGAGTGTGACACGAAATGGAAAGCGTCACTTCCCGGAGGGGTCCCCAGGGACACCAGCTGGGTCACAGCCCTGGGGGGCCCCAGCAGCAGAGTCACACGGGGAGAAGGGGAACCCCAGGCAGGAGGGACCCCTGGCACGGGGGCACCCCACGCCCCCCAGTGCTGTCTCAGGCGTGTATTGGGGACGTATCGAGGCTGATCCCAAATCCAGGGACCCCCAGCACCGTCGGGGTGCGGGGCTGCCTCCACGTCCCCAGGCTCTGCCTGCTGTCGAGCAGCAGGGCTGTGGTGCAGAGGTGGTTCCTGCCACCTCTTTTGCATGGGGCTGTTTAAATGAAGTCTCCACTCGATGTGAATTCAGGAAGAGTTATAAAAGGCGAGCAAACAGCGCTGGGAGCGTGGGGTCTGTGCTCTAACAACACGGACACATGAACATCAAACCTAAACATACAGAACATGGCTTTTACGTACTAAATGCGAGTGCACCCATATATCCTGTACATATGTACAACCAGAAAAGGCAAAAAACAATCCTTTAAGCCTATTACTATCAATGTCCTCCACAACAGTCTCCATTTTCCATTCCTTTTGAACAATATGTCCCGCTTTAAGTTGTCAAGCAACTCGGTCTTCAGGCCTTATGTATCCCGTTCTTCCCAGATCGAAGAAAAGCGTACCCATCTCCAGTGCGCCCATTTCCAGCGACTTTCTGTATGAGTTTCTCTGAGCAGTTTGCTGAGTCTGGCTGAACCCACATGTATCTTCATGAGGCGATCAGTGTGCCTGCTCCCGTCCTGGTCTCCGTTCTGCCAGCCTGCTCCTTTTCATCCCTTCTCTCTGCTTCTTTATTGATGACACAACTTCATCGTGTTGCTTTTTTTTTTATTATTATTATCTTGAGGGCATGCTCCCTTCTTATACCCTTTTCCCCACAGCAGTCCTTTTCAAAAACAGCTTTTCATTGGCCAAACAACTTTGCAAACAACAGCAAACAGCAAACCCCCAGCAACTTCCATGCCTTAATGGCTGGGGAACAAGCAACCCGAGACGGCGTGGCGTCTCCTGAATCACCCTTCTTTGTTCCCTCTAAACTCTTTACATTCCTGATGGCCTCATCGTTAAGAGCCTAATGTTACCCTCAACCACGGGGCTTTCCGACCCCCATGGCCACACTCCCACCTCTCCCCCTTCTTTATTAATACCAACCCTCTTCTTAACACGAATTACCACTCCATCGCAGCCCTGGAAAGCCGGGGGGAGGGGGGGCTGGGGCGCTGCGTCCCCTCCCTGCGCCCTGATGCGCACCCCTGCCGTGCCCTGAGGGTTTGGGGGGCAGCACCCTGGGGATGCTCATCCCCTGATGTGCCGGGAGGGGCAGGCACGGCCAGGACTACGTTTCCCAGCGGCAATTTCCAGGGGCTGCACATGCTCCTTGCGGCTCCACGGCTGCTCCCAGCAGCTCCCGGTGCAGCTCCCGGTGCAGCTCCCGGCGCAGCGCGCACCCATCCCCGGTGCAGCCCCATCGCGGGCGCACGGGGCTCCCTGGAGAGCGCGCATCCGACCCCCGAGGGCGAGCCCCGCCTGGCACCCACCCTCCTTCCCCCCACCCTAGCCACCCCAGCCACCCCACAGCATGCCCCGCGGGCGAGCCTGGACACCAGCGGAGGTCAGCAGCCTCCTGGCGCTGGTGGAAGGCTCCGGAGAGGCCGCCCTGCTGATGGCCTCCACGTCGTGGCCCAACGAGGCGCTGTGGCAGGAGATCTCCCGGGGGCTGGCGGCGGCCGGCTACGGCCGTAGCGTGGCCCAGTGCCGCTCCAAGTGGAAGGCACTGAAGCAGGCTTTCCACTCGGAGCGGGAGACGCGCCGCCGTGCCGGGCGGCACTCGTCGCGCCTGCCCCCGCACTACCGCACCATGAAGAGCATCTGGAAGGCGGCCGGGCGGCCCGTTTTTGGGGAGAGGCGGCTGCCCGGTGGGTGCTGGGGAAGTGCGGGCTCCCCGGTGTTGCACAGGGTCCGTGATGCCCTGATCTGAGCTTTTTCCTTCCCCTTGTAGAGCTGGTCAAGCCGCCCCCCAGGAAGCGCAGGTCGCTGGCCGCACGCTCGCCGGCACCGCCAGGTACCCACGGGATGGGGCAGCTGGAGGGGGGCTTGTCGTGGCCGGGGGGTGTCCTGCACCCCTCAGGGCCCCCTTGCTGATGCTGTTGTCTGCGTGCTGCACCCCAGCTGCTGCAGAGACCCCCGCCGTGCTGCTGGCACCGCTGCTGCAGTGCCCAAAGGACGAGCCGGAGAGCCGTAAGTACCGTCCTGCCCCGCCGCGCCGGGCTGCACGGCCACCGCCACAGCTCAAGCCTGTGCCAGCATGCAGGGACGGGGGGGCACGGGGGTTGTCAGGGGGCCTTTTGTCCCTGGAGGGCCCCACCATGGTGTGTTCCCTTTGGGATGCTCGCGGATGGGGTGTGGGAACTTCCCACCCCCCAAGTTTGGCTCCAAATCAGCCCTGCAGCAAGAGGGTTTGGGGTCAGCTGGGATGGGGGCGGAGGGGGGGTGTCCCTGGCTCGGAGCTGGCCTCAGGGCACGGCACGCTGCAGAGCTCTGGAGGATTTGGGACTGGGTGTGAGGGATGGAGCCGGGAGCATCCCCATCCTGCAGCGCACCCGGACGGTGCCGAGGCGATGCAGGATCCGTCCCTGGGCCCGTGTGTGCGGGCAGGTGAAGGGAGCGGGTGCTGTTCCCCTCACCAGCAGGGATCGGGGCTGCGGGGCGGACCAGGCGAAACACCTCCCCAAAAACAGGAGCAGAGAAGGGCCCGGTGCTGGGGAAGCCCCGGCTGCTGCTTCGTGTCCCCCCCCTTGGCCCCGCTGGCACTGGGGGAGCGAACCCCGGCATCCTGGCCAGCATCCGCACCGGGTAATTACGTTGTCTCCCTAAATTCCCCCTGCAGTTTCAAGTGGATGTGGGATTCTCCTTCACTTCCAGCCCTAATCTGTTGCGTAGCCTGGCCGTGCGCCGCTACGCAGCTGCTGCCTTCCAGCCCGGAGGTGGCTGCATTGCAGTGGTGGGTGAGTGACTCCTGCTTTTGTTCCTAGCTCGGGAGGCGCTTTGAGGCCCCGCAGGGCGCTGGGGAGCTGTGGCTAGGGCACGCCAGGCTGGCCGGGGCAGCGAGGCAGACCCCGGGCTGATGCCATCCCCCGGCGGGTGCCGCCAGACCCCGCGTCTCCTCTCTGCTCTCTCCCTGCAGCCCGCGGGGACCACGTCGATGGAGCATCGCCCGACCCCGCGGCCACCCCACGTAAGGCTCTCCTTGTCCTCATTTCCCCCCTTTCAACCCTGTAATCAGGCTCTGAGCCTGTTCCCGTTGCAGGTACCAGCTGCTGCATCCCTCCCCAACCCCTCCCGGGTGAGTACCGTGCCCCAGCCACCGAGCTCATGTCGCCGCGGGGCCGGAGCCATCCCCCGGTGACCGCTGCTCTCCCGCAGGCTGCCTGAAAGAGGAGAGCGCCGAGCTGAAGGCAGGTGAGTCTGTGCCCTCTCCCCGGCACAGGGCAGCGGGGACAGGCTGAGCGGGGATCCCCAGGACCCCGCTGCGCCCTCCGTGCCAACCCCTGGCCGCAGGTTTTCCTGGTGAGACGTCCCCAGGGATGGGGCGAGGAAACCCAGGCTCCCCGGGGATGGCTGCAGCGAGCGAGCACGCGGTGGGCGAAGACTCAGCGGACACGAGCCTGCAAGGTGGGTGCCCCCCCAAAGCCCCCCGGGGCGCATGGTGAGGGGTGGGCTTCCCCTGACCCCGCTTTTTGCTGCAGGCGGCGGCGTGGCGGGCTTGCTGCAGAGCGTGCAGCAGCTGCTGGTGCAGATCCTGCAGACGTCGCGGCAGCAGCAGGCGCTGCTGGAGAGCCTGGCCAGCGACACCGTCTCCCACCTCCACCTCCTCTCCCACAGCCTGGTGCAGGTGGGCGAGACCCTGCACCAGCTCCTGCTCCGGCCGCCGGCCCCCCACGCCCACTACGCCCCCCACGCCGCCCCCCTTTTCGAGGGCGACCCCCAGATCCCGCTGCTCCCCGGGCTCCCCCCTTGCGGCAAGGAGGAGTCCCAGGTGCCCCCCGACGCCGGCTGCGCCCCGCCGTGAGCGCGCGCACCCCCGCAGCAGATCCACCACTACCCCCCCGGTTATTTTAGACATTTATAGAAATTTACAGATTTTAATAACATTAAAAATAGCTTTTGTACCAGCAGTGCCCATCCACCAGTTCTTTTGCCTGAGCATCCCCGGGGGGGTGGGACACACACACACACACACACACGTTCCCTTTCTCGCTTTCGAGACGAGCGGAAGGGGAACTGGGGGGAACTGGGGGGAACTGGGCTATTTACAGCCCCCCAGGAACTCCCCGGCCGCCCCCCGTGCCCCCTCTGCAGCTGTGGGGCTGCATGGGGTGGGTGGCACCGGGCCACCCCTCCCCGGCACCTGGTGGCCCAGCTCCCGGCACGGCCGCTGGCTGGGAAAGCACCGGCACCGTGCCCCGTCCTACAGCGGGGGCAGAGCTCCCATGGGGGCACAGACCCTGCCCCGTGCCCCCCAGTGCCATGGGGGTGTGGGGGGGTGCTGGGGGCAGGGGGAGGCAGAGGTGTGGGGTATGGTGAGGTGGGGGTGGGCTGGGGATGTGGGGGGGGGAGGGGGGGCCTGCCAGGGGGTGCATAGGGGGGCAATGGGGTTGCAATGGGGCTGCAATGAAGTTGCAGTGGGGTTGCAAAGGGGCTGCAATGGGATTGCAGCGGTGTTTCAAAGGGGACACAATGGGGTTTCAATGGGGCTGCAATAGGGTTGCAGTGGGGCTGCAATGGGGTTTCAAAGGGGACACAATGGGGCTGCAATGGGGTTGCAATGGGGCTGCGCTGGGGTTGCAGTGGGATTTCAAAGGGGACACAATAGGATTACAGTGGGGTTGCAATGGGGTTGTAGTGGGACTGCAATGGGGTTTCAAAGGCGCCGCAGTGGGGACACAATAGGGTTGCAAAGGGGTTGCAATAGGGTTGCAACGGGATTGCAATGGGGTTGCAATGGTGCTGCAATAAGGTGGCAATGGGGTTGCAATGGGGTTTCAAAGGGGACACAATAGGATTTCAATGGGGTTGCAATGGGATTGCAGTGGCACTGCAATGGGGTTTCAAAGGCGCCACAGTGGGGACACAATGGGGTTGCAATGGGGCCACAATAGGGTTTCAGTGGGGCCACAGTGGGGTTGCAATGTGGTTTCAAAGGGGACACAATGGGGCCACAATAGGGTTTCAATGGGGCCGCAGTGGGGCACGCAGCAGCCAGCCGAGCAACCGGGTCTGTGCCGGGTTGGAGTGACAGCTCGGCAGCCAATAGGCGATCAGTACGGAGCGGGGGGCGTGGCCACCCCGAGGCCCGCCCCGCCTCCAGGGGCGGGGCCAAGGCGGCGCAGCCAATCAGACAGCGGGGAGGGGGCGGGGCGAGGGCGGTGGGGGGTTCCCGGTGACGTCATCGGAGGGGATTCCCCGCGCGGCGGGGTGGGGGAGGGGAGGCTGCCGGGGGGGGGGGGGGGGCGTTTTGGTGTCAAAAAGCCCGGATTTGGGTCTGCCAGGGCTCTGCCGGCACTGCGGGGGGGGGTCGAGGGGGAGCCCATCCAGGGGCTGATGGAGGGAGTGGGGTGTGCTCACCCCTCCCTTAATTAATGAGGCGCCTCCATTGGTTATAATTAATAATGAGCCGTAATTAGCCCCAGATTTTGGGGTGATAATTTCCGAGGAGGGAAATTATTAATTGTTATTATTATTATATTATTATTATATTATTATTATTTCTGGAGCAGGGGCAGGGGCCACGAGGGCTCACGCTGCCCCAGGCACAGCACCAGCGCCCACCCCCAAGCCCATCCCCAATCCCGGGGGTCTCGCAGCCCCCACCCCTCCCACCCCGAGCCTTTTCGGGTCCCAGTTGCCATGGGGATGCCGGAGGCACCTGGCTGCCATGGGGACACCGTCACCACGGCGACACGGCACAGGCAGGGATGGAGAGCACCAGAAGGATGCTCCTATGGGGGGGGGGGGGGTCCGAGTCGTGGGGACCCCAAATCCATGATGGGGGGGGGAACACAGTCCGGCCCCAAAAGCATCCCCATGGGGATGGGGCTGGAGGTGCTGGGAAGGGGGCGCTGACCCCTTCCTTGGCATCGCGGTGCCCGCTGACACTGCCGGGGAGACGCAGCTGGACGTGGTGAAGTGAGCAACGACTTTAATTAAAAATTAATCCTCACCCAGCCTGGCCGACACGGGAAGGGCTGGAGGATGATATCCTGGATGGCAGCCGCCAGTCCCCCGGGACCCTTTTAGCAGCCCCCATGGCTCGATGGGGCTCGCCGGCCCCAGCAGGGCTGCAGCCTCGCCATCCTATCCCCATCATCCCCTCCAGATGCCCCCCCCTGCAGCCCCCAGCTGGGGCCTGGCTCCCGGGGGACCGGGTTAATTAGATCTCAATCCTATTAGGGAGCCGCCCGCCCGCCTGCAGCTGGTAATCCCGTTAGGCATCCCCTAAATCCCAGCACGCCGGGGCTGCATCCCCAGGGAACGGCTCATGGGGGGGGGGGGGGGCTGGAGCAGCACCCCAGGAGCTGCCCCGTGGCTGTCACACAGGGCTTGGGGACCTGCCTGGCACCGCATCCCTGTCCCCCCCCCCCGCAACACCCCAAAAGGCAGCTGGAGGAGGGGGTAGGGGGGGGGTCCCAATGCATGCAGTGCCCCCTCCCCGTGCCTTGGTGGCACCAGCAGGGACGTCACCACTCCAGCCACACCCGGGGTGCCAGGAGGGGCAGCTCAAGGGGTGACCATCAGCGGAGTCCTGGTTGCTCCGGGGACGCACAGACAGACGGACGGACAGACAGACAGATGGACAGCCCCGGTTCTGCTCCCCCCCCATCCCCCACCCCCCACCCCAGGGTCCCCAAATCCGCTCTCCTGGGGGTGCCGTCACCCGGTGCAGATGCTGTTGATGGAGGCGACGGCGGGGTCGACCAGCCCCAGCTCCTCCTGCTCGTTGACGCAGAGCTGGTACCCGCAGCCCTTGCGGCGGGGCAGCGGCCCCAGGCGCCCGGCGGGTTTGGCGCGGGGGGGCAGCAGGAAGCCGACGCTGCCAGCGATCAGCAGGTGCCAGATGCTGTGGATGTAGAAGTAATTCTCCTCCGTCTCCACGAAGGCGTAGAGCAGCACGGCGCCCGCCGCGATCAGCGCCCCGGGGCACAGGTAGAAAGCCCAGCGCTTCCAGGTGGGGGGGTAGCAGTGGCGCCGGCGGATGGTGCGAGCTGTCTGCGTGGGGACGGCAGCGAATTGAGGGTTGGGGGGGGGCAGCCGTGTCTCCCCCCCCCTCCCCATCCCCTGAATTGGGGATGCGCCCCAAGGTCCTTACCCAAGCGATGGCCATGATGCCCAAGGCGAAGAGGCTGGGTCCCAGCAGGTTCCAGAGCCCGTGGCGGTCCATCTGCAGGGCCATGGAGAGCAGCATGGCCCCCAGCAGGTACAGCACCTGTGGGTGAGGAGGCGTCAGGGTGGTCCCTCGCCCACCCCCGGGGGGGGTGGGGGGGGACCCTTCCCCTGTCCCCGCACTCGCCTGCTTGACCACGGGCTGCAGCCGGGCCATGGCGATGACGGTGACCCAGACGGACATGAGGGAGCCCAGGAAATCGCAGAACTGCAGCACGTCGTAGTCCATGATGCAGAACACCACGATGCCCGGCTGGTCGCAGGCGTGGTAAAACTGGGGCAGGGAATGGGGGACGAAAGGAGGTGAGAGCCACCCCGCATGGCCCCCCTGCCCCCGGCCCCTCGCCCACCGCCCAAACTCACGGTGGAGAAGAACATGGTGAAGATGTAGACGGCGGCTTCCAGGAGGTAGTGGCTGCGCACGGCGATGGCCACGGGAGGCACGAACATGACGTTGCTGAGGCAGAGCAGCAGCGTGGAGAGGAGCTGGAAGCCGTAGGAGAACGCCTCGGCGTTGTCCGTGCAGCCCCAGCCGTTCCAGCCTGCGGGCAGGAGAGCGGCTGTCACCACGCAGCACCCACGGGGGGCGGCGGGGGAAACCCCCTCCCAGCAACCCTGGGGGGAGCCGGGCGGGGGGGACAGGGGGGTTATCTCACCGGCTTTGCACTCGCAGGCGGCGTACAGGTAGTTGTTGGTGCGCAGCAGCTTGCACTGCCCGTAGATGCCGCAGTCGTTGATGCAGGGCGAGAGGTAGGCGCGCAGGTAGACCTCGGCCGTCACGTTGGTGCAGGGCTCGAACCTGCCCCAGGGGTGGGGGGAAAATGGGGTCAGCAGGCACCCACCGTGCCCCTAAGGCAGCTCCCATCTCTGCCACATCCATATTGCCACGCAGCCAGGTGTGCACCCCGTGCACAAGGAGCGTACATGGCACCGTTTGCTCGCACCAGCACCAACCCCAGGTGTGCCCACACCCCAAATCCCCACAGGGACACCGGTGTGGCAGGGCTGGGAGCAGAGCCATAAACCTGGAGGGGTCCCACAGGACACCGAGCAGAGCCGGGGTGCGGTGTGGGCACCCCCAGGTGCGCACGAGCCCTTCCCAACCATGAGCCGTGGGGACCCTCACCCAGCTCCATCCCCGTGCGCCCACCCTGCGCCCCCGCGGAGGGCTCCTACCCGTGCTCCGTGGCGCAGAGCGAGCGCAGGCTGAGGTACCAGCTGCCCGTCTGTGGGTAGGGGATGCGCAGACGGCTCAGGCTGGCCGTGGCGTTGACGGAGAGGAGGAAGCCTGCCAGGGACTCTGCCGGCAGGGACAGCACCGGTGAGGGGACCCTCATGCTGGGGTACAGAGGGGTGCGGACCCCCTGGCGTGCAGCAGGAGGAGGGGGGCTGCCCAGCCTACCCGTCTCGCAGGTGACCGAGGCGTTGTCACTGGAGGCCAGCGGCACCTCGTGGTTCAGGCAGCCGAACACCGTCGCGTTCTCACCACGCAGGGAGCTCTGGTGGCAGAGGGGACACGGCCCCAAGCCATTTGGGGACACCCACTGCTGCCACAGCCCCCTCACCCGCCACCCACAGCACCCAGCCCACCACCACGCGCCCCAACCCAAAGCTCCCAAGCCACATCCATCCCCCCGGGAGCGCCCCAAACCTCGCTCTTGGTGTCCTCACCACGTTGAGCCGCAGCTCCAGGTTGAGCACCCCGCCGCTGTCCAGCACCGGCAGCAGGTTGATGACGAAGACGGCGGGGCGGTCGGGCGGCACCGAGACGTTGGGCCCGAAAAAGATGTAGAAGTGGACGGAGAAGGTGTCCAGCTCGTTGCGCAGCGTGGGGCGCACGGGCCAGCAGCGCTCGGCGGCGCTGGGGACGGCGGCCAGAGGGTGCCTGGTACCGTTGGGGCTGGCGGGAGGGGGGCTGTCGGCACCCAGCCCCAGCCCGCCCGCGGAGCCGAAGGAGTGGGGCATGTTCATGGAGGCGCTGGAGGGCAGGAAGGGAGGCCGGGACAGGCTGGGGCGGGAGCAGTCTGCAGGGGAAGAGGTGTCAGAGCCGGCACTGATCCCCTCTGCCTCCCAGCGCAGCTCCCTGCGTGCGTCCTGGCGCCTGGCAGTGTCCCCAAGCATCCCGGTGTCACCCAGCATCCCGGTGTCACCAAGCATCCCGATGTCACCACGCACCCCAGAGCATCCCAGCACCTCCCAGAATGTCCCCGTGCATCCCAGTGTCCCAGCACCTCCCAGAGCATCCCAGTCCTTCCAGAGCATCCCAGCATCTGTGTCCCAGCATCCCAAAGCATCCCCGTGTCCCAAAGCACCCCTGCACCTCCCAGCACTTCAGTGTCCCAGCACATCCCAGTGCCTCAAAGCACGGATCCCAGTGCATCCCAGTGCCCCAAAGCCTCCCAGCACCCCCGTGCCAGCACAGCTGGCTGCCCCCCCCGTCACCCAGACCCCACAAGCACCCCAAATCAACACCGAGGCCGCATCCCCTCACCCGTGAGCTGCACGATGACCTGGAAGGAGACGGTGCCCGGCACGCCGGGGTGCCTCTCCACCAGCACGTAGTACCAGTGCTGCCAGAAGGGCAGGTCCAGCGCCAGCTGGCAGGGCGCGTGCTCCCGGCAGTCCAGCGCCGTGGAGTTGTGCAGGGGGGGGGCCTTGGCCCGTACCCACAGCCACAGGGGGCAGCCCTCGGCCCCCCGGCACCGCAGCACCTCCACCTGCACGCGCGACGTGTAGCTGGGCACAAACACCCTGCGGGGACACGGAGAGGGGCTGGGGGAGGCAAGGCAGAGGGATGGGGGACCCCTGGGAAGATGACCACCCCCCAAAAAGGCTGGCAGACCCCCGTCGTGCTCACTTGTAGAGGCAGGAGCGGTTGTGGGGGCCCATGCTCTGCTCGGAGGCGTATCCGGGGTACAGCACGGCGATGTTGACCAGGCGCTGCACGATGAGCTGCGGCTGGAAGAGGTACTGGCACTCCTCGTAGAGACCCTAAGCCAGCAGGGAAATCAGCACGGGGGTTTGGGGGGTGCCCAGCAGGGAATTTGGGTGCTGCCCACCCCGGTACCCCCCCTCCAGAGCCACCCAGTGCCCCACACCTACCCCACGCACCGCCAGCCCCAAATGCCAGCTGGGCACCGTGCCCTCCCCAATCCCCACCCCACCCCAAAGCCCTGCACCTTGACGGAGATCTTCCCCTCATCCTTGGGCAGGTGGGCAGCCAAAAACCAGTCCCCGGGCAGGGGGCTGGTGACGTTGAACACCCCGGTGGTGCGGTTGGGCAGCGTCCAGGTGAGGGTGAGGGCGAAGGAGCCAGGGACGGCCGTGTCCCTGGGGAAGTGCGTGCGCAGCGGGTTGATGACGGAGGGAGCCCCCGAGCGGAAATACCTGCAGGGGGCACGGCGATTAATGGGGCGCAGCTTTGGGGGGGTGGCACGGGGGGACACACCGAGGAGGGGTCACCGCGGGGCAGTGCCCGCCAGCGGGGACACGCCGTGCGCTCACACGGTGATGCTGCGGTCCGGGCAGTGGTCCCCGAAGGTGCCGCCCTGTTCCTTGAAGGTGATGAGGTTCCAGACGGCGATGACGGTGTCCTCGGGGATGTGGAAGTGGAAGAGCTCGATGCTGGCAAAGGAGCGGAAGGGGCTGAGCTTGCGCGGCGTGCGGGTGAAGTAGTCGGTCACGAAGAGCCCGTCTGCGGGGGGAGACCCAAGGGGTTCTCTCAGTGGGGCTGGGACCCCCTCCCCAAGCTCTGCCCCGCTGGGCGGGGGAGGCACGGTGCACATATGGGGTGCGCACATGCACACGGGGGGTGCCGCCTGCGTGCACGGTGAGGCGGAGGCGTGCACACCCACGGGTGGCTGCGCACAGCCTGCAAGATGCTTCCTGCAGGGCTGCCCAAACAGCCAGCATCCCACGGGGAATTTCCAGGAGCCTGGGCAGCAGCGGGGATGCAGGCACGTCCCTGGAGCCGTAACAACTTTGCCCTGCCGCTGGGACGCCTGCCCAGCACCAGCCCGGGAATCCCAGGCCTCATTCCCCAGGGATGCACTGAGGATGGGATGCTCGTGGCTGCGGGATGCCAGCAGAGGGGATTCCAGCAGCCCCGGGGGGATTCGTCCAGCTGGGAATTGGGGGGGGCGGAGAGGAAGGGGCTGCTTCGTACAGCCTGTGCCTGGCCGGGGGTGCACGCGCGCGTGCGTGTGTGCCGGCGGGCACGTGTGTGTTGGTGCTGCGTGTGTGTGTGTGTGTGTGTGCAGCCCCAGCAGGCTGAGCCCCGACTTGCATCTGCTCCTGCATCCCTCTCCTGGAACAAAGGCAGCTCCCCCTCCCCTATCACCGGGCACCAAATGCCCGTCTGCGTGTAGGGTGCCCGACCCCAAATCCTCCACCACGAGCCCTCCCTGGGGGGGGACTCTCCATGGCACCCCCAGGGGACCGGAGCTCCGTGTTAGGGGGGTCCCTGGGGAGACGGAGACCACCAGGAGGGGTCCCCGGTGCTCAGTCCCCTGGGGTGAGGTTGGGGGGGGGTCGGGAACCGGGACGGAGCCCCCCGGGGCTGGACGCGCAGCCCCGGGGCTCAGCACCGCGGACAGCGCCCGCGGCCGGGGCTCAGCACCGGGGACAGCTCCCGCGGCCCCAAATCTCCCCCCCCCCGCCCCACAGACACCTCGGGACCCCCTCCCCCGACACCACCCCTCGCGTGTCGCACCCCACGGCACCCCCCCGCGTCCCCCTGGTGTCTATATGTGGGGTGGGGGTGGGGGATTTCTCCCCCTATTCCCCACCGCGCCCCATTGCGCGGACACCCCTCTGCGCGCCCCCATGCCCCATAGCAGGCAGCCACCGTGCCCCACACCCCCCCCTCCCTCTCCCCACACAGCGCAGCCCCCTGCCCACGCACCCCGCACCCCCCCCAGGCCCACCATACCCCCCTCTACCACCACCGTCCCCCCTATACCACCACCCCACAGCGTCCGTGCCCCCTTTTACAGGGTCGCTCCCCCCACTATAGGGTCGTGCCCCCCCCATAGGGGACCCGTGACCCCCCCCCCCCCCCCCCCAAACCCCCGACCCCCGGCCCCCGGGGCGCTCACCGGCGGGCGGCGGCAGGAGGAGGAGGAGGAGGAGGAGGAGGAAGAGCAGGAGGAGGAGCAGCGGCGGCGGCCGCAGCGGGGGGCGGACGAGGGGGTCCCGGCGCCCCCTCCCCGCGCCGCCCCGCCGCCCCATGCCGCCCCGCCGCCGCCGCCGGAGCCCGACGCGCGCCCGCGAGAATGACGTCACCCGGCGCGCCACGCCCCCTCCCCGCCCGGCCATTGGCCGCTCAGCGCGCCCATCGCCGCCCTCCGCGCCTCGGGCGCTGATTGGTGGAGCTGCCGGGAGGGGCGGGGTCAGCCCGGCGGCAGCGGCGCGCGCGCGCGCTCTGGCCGCGTGCGGGGCGGGGCGGGGTGGCGGGAAACGGGACCGGGACCGGGACCGGGATCGGGAACCACTGGGACTGGGATCGGAACTGGGATCGGAACTGGGACCAGTACCAGTACTGGGACTGGGACTGGGATCGGGACCCTCCGGTACCCGGCGCACCCCCCCGGTACCCGGTACCTCCCCCGCTCCTCCGGTGTCCCCATGGAGTTCCCCGCCGCTCTCTTCCCTTCCTATTTCGGCTGCGGCCCCCCCAAGGATGAGGCCGGCCCAGCACCGGCTGCCGGCTGGGGGGAGCACGGGCAGGTGCTGGAGGCCGGGAGTGGGCAGGTGAGAGGGGAGCGGGGGTGGGAAGGGGATTGGGGATGGGGGTACCGGGGCCACCCTCACCTCCCCAGTTCTGTCCCCGTACAGGTGCCGCCGCCGTTCGTGCCCCGCCGCAGCCGGCAGGGCGAGAGCTGGGAGCCCTGCGAAGCTGCTGCCGTGCCCCTGCTGCCACCCAACGACAGTGAGGACCTGGGAGGGGGGGGGGTTTGGGGTGCCCCCAGGCACCGAGCCATGTGCTGGCACCCGTCCCATCCCGTCCCCGCGGTGCCAGCCGTGCCCTGCTCTGTCCCCGCAGGCTGCTGGATGCCCCCTCTGGTCCCCCAGGACATCCTGTACCGCGGCGTGCTGCGCAGGAAGCTGCGGGCAGGGAGGTCGGGAGCTGCGCTGGACTTCACCAAGCAGGTACCAGCGAGGGGCTGGGGCACAGCCTGGTGGGGACCACGGCGTCCCCAAACATCCTGACCCTGCCTTTGCCAACCCGCACAGCTGGGACACTTCTTTGTGGATCACCCAGAGGACGCCTTCGGCTCCCTGGGGCAGCTGCTGCACAAGAACTTCCACCTGGGTGACTCCAAGCTGAAGGTCAGTGCCTGTTTGGTTTCTTTTTTGGGGATGGGGTCTCCATCAGCCCCCCTTCACTGCAGCCCTGACCCTTTTTTACCCCCACAGAAACCCTCCCGGGACACCACCATCCGCATGACGGCCCTGGTGGAGGAGCTCAACCGGCTGGAGGCCAGGCGGTGAGTGCACCCTGGGGACAGGGAATTTGGGGGGGGGGGGGGGTTCCTGGAGGACCCCCTCCCCGTGACACTGGCTGTCCCCGCAGCGGCTGCCCGCGGCGTCACTTCGTCTCCCGCCTGCGCTGGTTCTCCCACCTGTGCCGGGACTGGCTCTTTGAGGTGCCACTGGGGCTGCTGGCCGACTGCGTGCACGAGGAGCTGCTGCTGCAGTGGGCCGGCTTGCTCTTTGACGACAGCCCCACCGGGGGGGCACTGGCCTGGCTGCCCCCCCAGGAGGCGAGCGGGCGCGTGGGACGCCTGGTCTACCCCGGCGCGGAGGCCATGAATTACCTCTGTATCCTTACCTGTGGGGGAAAACGGGGAGGGGTATCTGCTGGGGAAGGTAGAGGGGGTTGTGGTAGTGCCCTTAGCTGCCCCCCTCCAGATTTCCAGGATGTGGTGCTGGAGGAGCAGCCCCGTGCCCGAGGGGCCCCGGCGCAGTTTGAGCTCAACGGGCGCATCCGGCAAGTGGGTGCCGCACGGGTGGATGGAGAAGGTGAGCAAGCCCCGGGACCCACAACCCTGAGATGACACCTTGGGGACCCTGCCCTCTCAACCAGCCACCTTGTGTGTGTGTGTGTGTGTGTGTCCCCAGATTTTGTGGGCGTCCGTTCCGACTACCACTGCGGAGTTTGGAGGGTGCCGGGCAGGGCGGGCGCTGCCCCCAGCCCGCTGCAGGTCATCCGCACCGACGTGCCGGCCTCCTGCCTCACCGTCAGGTGGGTGCCGGGGAAAACGAGCTCCTGGGGGGCTGTGCTGCCACCACAGACCCCCCTGTCCCCATGGTGATGCCGTCCCCCTGCCCCACAGCCCACACCTCCCAGGGGAGCTGGCTGTCTGCACCCAGAGCGGAGCCGTCTACCTCTGGAGCGTCGAGACTGGGTGAGTCAGGGCGCTGGGTTCTGGACCCCTCTGATTTTGGGGTGCTGGGTGGTGGGGAAACCCCCCTACCCACTGGTGGTGCCCCTTTTTCCTCGCAGGCTGCAGCGGCTCCGCCACGACCCCCAGACCCTGTTTTTCCGGGACCACTCGCCCTGGCGCTGGAGCGACTTCACCGCGCACCCACGGGTGCTGAGCTGCGCCGACCGCACCGGCATCCAGTGCCTGGACACCCGGGTGAGCCTGGGACGGGGGCGTGGGGTCAGTGGGGAGGGGGTCGGGCACCCTGGGGTGCTGATGGCACCCTGCTCTGCCTCCACAGGCCCCCTCCAGCTGCCACTTCGACTTCTTCAAGGTGGGCGAGGAAGCCGGGTGCCAGCAGGGTGAGCGCGTGGTGCTGCCCATGTACCTGGGCCGGGCTCACCCCTGCCAGCACCTCGTCACCACCCAGGTGAGTCCCCCCACGGCTGGGGGGCACAGCCCTGGACCCCCCCACACCCTTTTAACACTGCTGATAAGTGGCGTGCAGGAAGGGGAGCCCCGCTGAGCTGTGTCCCCCCCCCCCTCCCAGTTCGCCGTGTACCTGATGGACGAGCGCCTGCCGCTGGTGCCCGTGCTGAAGTGGGCGCACATGATGAAGGCCCCCCCTCTTTTTGCCCAAGTGGCGCCGGGGGGCCCGGGCAGGAGCCATAAGGTGGTGCTGGGCGCCTCCCGCATGCAGGAGCTGCTGCTGCTGCAGTACACAGGTGAGAGAGCAGCACGGGGGGGCACAGGGCTGACCTTGGGCACCGCGTCCCCCCCCTCGCCGTGTGGTGCCACGGAGGGACAGGGTGATTTTTTTTGGGGCACTTCGGTTTTGCAGGGGGCAGCAAGTCGGCCTGCCAGCTGGTGGGACCACCGCAGAGGCTGCAGAGCATCGCCAGCTGCCTGCCTCACCTCCCCACACAGCTCCCACACCGCCACCACTGGCTCCAGCAGCGCCTCGGTGCCCCCGCCGCCGGTGAGCAAAGCTGGGGAGCACGCGGGGGTCCCGGGGGCAAAGAGGGGACGTGGCCACTGGGTCGCTACAGGTGGCAATTGATGTGTTTGTCCCCACAGGGCTGGCCGCCGTGCAGCACCAGCAGGGCCGGCAGGAGGCCCTGGTGGTCTTCCAGCTCTCCGAGGCCGGGGATGTCTTCTACCAGGCACTGAGGCACGAGGCGGCGCCAGCACCCGCTCCCCGCCAGGAGGAAGAGGAGGAGGCCACGCAGGAGGCCCCGGGCTCTTCCCCGCTGTTCAGCAGCGAGGAGGAGGCGCAGGAGGAGGAGGATGAAGGAGAGCAGACCTTCTACCTCTCCAACCTGGAGGTGATCATCAACGACGAGGAGGAGGAGGAGGTGGGCACGCCGGTGGCCACGGAGGAAGCCGAGCCCCCCGCGGAGCGCCGCGCCAGCCCCCAGCCCCCTCCAGCCGTGCCCAGCCCGGCCGCTGCCCTGCGGTACCGCCGCTGGCTGCGGGCCCTGCTGCGGGTTTGGGGGGGCTCCCCGCGGCACGCCTGCCCCCCGGGACCCCCCACCATCAGCAAGCGGCGCCTCTTCACCCGCAAGGAGCTGGCGGCACCCGCGGCACCCAGCGCCCTGCACCAGCAGCTGCGCCAGCGGCTGCGCCAGGCCATGTGCCTCAGGGAGCGCATCCAGCGCTGGGATGCAGCCCCCGAGCCCCCCGGACCCCCGCCACCACCCCCCCAAGAGCCCGATGCCCTGAGCGCCCGGCTGACGGCAGCCTGGGGGGGCGAGTGGGGGTCTGGGGGCGCGGGTACCAGCCTGGCACAGCGGCGGCAGGCGCTGCGGGAGCGGCGGCGGCGGCAGAAGGCGGCACGGGCTCACCGCAGCCTCTCGGCCAGCTTCACCTCCTCCGTCACCTACCAGTCCGAGCTGTCCGAGCTCAGCGACGCGGGACCCCCGCGCTCGTCCCCCCCGGCCACCCCCTTGGAGGTGGTGGTGGGGGGCTCCCCGCCGGCTGCCCCCTCCCCGCCGCCCCCTGTGGAGCCCATGCTGTCCTCGCAGGAGCTGCGCTCGCGGGGGATCCCCAAGGAGCGGCGGCGCACGCTGCGGGACTACCTGGCCGTGTGGGCAGAGGGGCCCCAGGACCCCCCCGAGCCCCCCAGCACGCCGGGGGCGCCGCTCTGCATCCCCTCCTCCCAGAGCCAGCTCTCCTCCTCCTCCTCCTCGCAGCCCCTCCGCCGCAAGCGCCCGCACATGGGCTTCTGAGGGGGCAGGAAATAAACCCCTGATGGCACAGCCCTGGCTCTGGATTTTTTTTTAAGGGGGGGGACGCCCACGCGTGACCGTGGGGGGGGTCACCCCCAGCACCCACCATCGGGTGTGGGGATGAGTGGGGGGGAGCAATGCGCCCTGCACGGGTCGGGCTGGGTGCCTGGAGCGCGCCACGCGTGGGTTCCCCCCCCTCCGCGGTCACGCGTGGGCGCAGGGGGGAAGGGGCGCGGGCGCTTTAAGGACGCGGGGGGGGGCGTGGCGGAAGCCCGGGGGGGGGGCGGGGACGCGGAGGCGCGCGCCATGGCGGCGGCGGTGCTCGCGCGGGGGTGGGCGCGCGCCTGGGTGGCGGGGGCGCGCCTGGGGCAGGTGGGCACGCGTGGGGTGCGTGGGGAGGGGGGTGCGTGGGATAAAGGAGGAGGAAAGATGGGGGGGGGAAAGAGGGGGGGGAGGGGGCTTGGGGGTGGGTCCTGCGCCCGCTTCCGCACCCGTGCAAAGTCCACGAGTGGGCGTGCAAACGCGCACACACGCACAGAGCCCCCCTGCGGCGTGGGGGCCCACGCGTGGCCCCCACCTCGCCAGCTTAACCCCCCCCCCAACCACCCCCGTGCCCGTCCGCTGTTGCTCCCTGCATGTCCTTGTGTGTGTCCCCTCCATGTCTCCAAACCCACGGGTGTCACCCACCCACGCGTGCCCGGTTGTCACGCCCCCCCCCCCCCCCGTGTGTGCCCCCAGCGCCCCCTCAGTGGGCAGGACGGGGAGGTGGGCAAGGCGCAGCGGGCGGCCGCCGGGGCGGGCACGGAGCCCACCATCTTCAGCAGGATCATCGCCCGCACCGTGCCGGCCACCATCCTCTACGAGGACAAGGAGGTAAGAGGGGCAGCGGGGACACGCGTGGACCCCCCCCCCCCACCCGAGTGAGTGAGTGAGGGTCTCAGGGCGCTGCACCCCCTCCCCGCAGTGCCTGGTCTTCCGCGACGTGGCCCCCCAGGCGCCCGTGCACTTCTTGGTGATCCCCAAGCGCCCCATCCCGCGGCTGAGCTGCGTGGAACCGCAGGATGCCCAGGTGAGTGGGGGCTTGGGGACACGAGTGGGGACGGGGGACACGCAGGGCTGAGCCTCCTGCCCCCCTCCCCGCAGCTCCTGGGGCACCTGATGGTGGTGGCGGCGCGCACGGCGAAGGCGGAGGGGCTGGAGGACGGATACCGGCTGGGTGAGTGGGGGGGGTGGTCCCCTCCCCTGTGCCCCCCCACGGGTGACACCACCCCCACACTGACCCCCTGTCCCTCTCCCGGCAGTGATCAACGACGGGAAGCACGGCGCCCAGTCCGTCTACCACCTGCACCTCCACGTGCTGGGGGGGCGGCAGATGGGCTGGCCCCCCGGCTGAGCCCCCCGGGTCACCCCCACAATAAAGCTGCTCGGGGCACCCGCAGTGGCTTGCTTGGCTCTGTTTTTTTTGGGGGACAACCCCAGCGCTCTCGGGGGGGTGATGAAGGCTGTGCTGCCGCTTATCTGGGCCTCCACACCAGGCCTCCGCTGTGAGATCCTCCCCGTGCACACCCCAGAGCCCCCCGTGCACACACCATTGTGCAAAGGGTTGCACTGCACGCCCCAGATCCCCTGTGCAAGCACCACTGTGCAAAATGTGTTGCACACCCCATGCCTCCTGTGCAAACACAATGCACGACAAATTGGACACCCCAGAACCCCCCCATACATGCACCACTGTGCAAACCCTTGCATTGCACATCCCAGACCCCCCCGTGCATGCACCACCGTGCAGGACAAATTGCATTGCACCCCCCTGGACCCCCTGCACGTGCAAGGCACACACAGCCCCGTACCCACACGGTGGCACCGGGCCATGCAGCCACGTGCGGGGCAGCAGCGGGGCCACAGCCCCGGCATCCCATCGTCTCCCTGCCCCGTGCCTCCTGCTCCGGCCACCGCTAAATTTAGCAGGGGGCCGGCGCTGGCGCAGCACGCAGCCCACCTGGCACCACGGCGCGGCCGCCTGGGCCCCCGCCAGGCGCGCAGGGACCGCAGCCGCCGGGGATAATGTGGGGTCTGTTCGGCCGGGTGTCGCTGCCGGCGGCTCTTGGGGCCCGGCTGGGGGGCTCATGGAGGTTTGGGGGGGGTCCCTGCGCTCTGCAGACCCCTTGCAGCTTTGCAGACCCCTGCTCCGGAGCACCCCGTTAGTGGGGGCTCCCCAGAAGCTGCACATGAAAACACGGGGATGTGTGGAATAAGGGGGGGCACTGGCGTTGTCCTGGGGGGGGTCCCTAAAACATGCATGCAGGCTACATGAGCATTGTGCCCCCCCCCACACACACTTTGTGCTGGGGCGGGCGGGGGGCCCAGGGTTGTTTTCGTTCCCCAGCCAAGGACTATCGCAAATGACGCAAGTTCCCCAAAGACATCGAGGGGAAGGGGGGGGGGAGGAGAAGGAGCGGGGGGGGGGGGGGATGGATGTGTCAGCGGCACGCTGCGCCCAGATGTGCTCCAGCTCCCGCTGCCGGGCCCCAAGCCCTGGGCTCCCCGCAGGGTGCCCCGGAGCAAAGCCACATCCCCGGGGGGGCGGACACGGAGGGCACGGCGCGGGGGGGCCTCCCCCTCACCCCCAACCCCGGACACGTGTGGGCGCCCCCCCGGCGCTCCTCTCTCTCCCGGCAGCTGCTCGGCAGATGGGCTCGCAGCAGCCACAGCCCCGGGCCCCTCCGCGGGGCTGCCGGCACGGCCGGCCCCCAGCTCCCCCCTCCCCGACGGCTTGGCCTGGAGCCGAGCTCCCGGGGCGGGGGCCGTCCCCGCTGGGCCGCGGGGGTGAGACGCGAGGCCGGCCAGGATAAACAAGAGGCCCCAGCGCCGGCAGCGCGGTGGCTCGGCCGGCGCACACCGCAGAGCGCTGCAATAACAGCCCGGGGGCCGCCGCCGTCAAAGGGCCCTTCTTCTGCACGGCGCCCGTCGAGGCTGGAAGGGGTGGGAGAGGGGGGGGGCGGAGAGCGGGGCTGGCGTCCTGCAGGCTCGGGGGGGCGGTGGCCGGGCCCTGCCCTGCCCTTCCCGGGCCGCCCCCCGCCCCCCGCCCCGAGGCGCGCAGAGGGCGCACGGCGCGCCCCGGACGCCCCCTCGGGGCTGCGGCCGCGCACGTGGACGGAGCGCGCGCGCGCGCCGCTGGCCACGCCCCCTTCCCCCGAAACCACGCCCCCCTCGCCCATCTCCCGCCACCTCGCCCCACTCTGTCCCCGCCCCCCCCGAGGCTCTCCGCCAATGGGAGGCGCCCCCGCGCTCGGCTCCGCCAATCAGATGGCGAGGACGGCGTCCCCCGTCCCCATGGAGACCGAGGGGGGGAGCGCGGGAGAGGAGCCCCCGGGCCCGGCCATGGAGCGCGGAGCGCGGCGGGGGACGGAGACCCCCAGAGGGTGGGCACCGGGGGGCACCGGGGGGTGCACCGGGGGGGCACTGGGGAGGGGGCCCAGGGGTGCTGGGGAGGCACCAGGGGGGTGTTTTGGGGGGTTCCCGGCGGGGTGCTGGTGACCCCGCCTGGTGCTGGGGTCACCCAAAGGGCAGGGGTCACCAGGGGGGCACTGGGGGTCGTGACCCCGCTGTCTGTCCCCGCACGCAGGGTGGCTCTGACCGGCTGTGTGCCCCCAAAGCATGGGGGGGACCCCCGGGATGAGCCCCCCCCGTGCACCGTGAGGATGCGGGGGGACGTGCTGCTGCCCGTGGGGGGCTCGTGCCGGGGGGACGCGGCTGGGGAGCCCCCCGGGGTGGTGGTGGTGGACGGCGGTGAGGAGCCGGGCGCAGACGAGGAGCAGCAGGAGGAGCAGGAGGCCGCAGCCGAGGAGGTCCCAAAGGTGCTGGCTGTGGCCACGGAGCCCCCCGAGGTGCCGGCCCCGATGGCCGTGCAGGTCGTGCCCCGCGGGAGCTGCTTGATCCACAACTGGCAGGAGGAGGTAACCCCACAGCCCCCCTGCTCCTCAAATCGGTGCAGGGCACAGCATGTGCTTAGGGACCCCTTGGGGGGTCAATGCACCTGGGGGGCTCGGGGAGGGGTCGGTGCCATCCAGGGGAAGTGCTGGAGCCACGCCGTGTCCCCAGAGAGCCACCAACGACCTGGACCAGGTGCCGGTGCCGGAGATGGGCAGCGAGGGCTTCGTCCACCGGCACGGCCACCGCGGGCTGCTGACCCTCCAGCCACCAGCCCAGCCGCCCCCCAGCAGCACCACCAAGCAGGCCTTTCGCCCGCCCCACAGCGTCCCGATGCTGGCGAGAGGTGGGACCGGGGGTCCCCATCCCAAAATAAAATAACGGGGGGAGCGAGGTGCCGAGGGGCTCAGCCCGGTGCTGAGGGTGCCGGCTCCCTGCAGGGCAGCGGGAGGCCATGCTGGAGCTGATGCTCTACCAGAAGTACAGGTGAGACTGCCCCTCCCCGGCCCCAAGGGTGGTCCCCGTGCTTGGGGACCCCAAAATCGGGCAGCTGGGGGGGTGGTCCCACAGGCAGGAGCTGCTGGAGGAGATGTCCCCACCCCGTGCGCCCATGGAGAGCCTCTCCACCACGCACCGGGATTTCCAGGCAGGGGGCTTCCAGCCCACGCCGCCGCCCACCACCCAGGTACCCACCCCACACCTCGCACCCCACCAGGGATCCCTGAGGATGCCGCCCCCCCCTCACCGGCTGACACAGGGGCTCCCCTTTTCCACCGCAGCCCCACGACTACCGCACGGAGCAGCCCTGCAGCTTCTGGCTGGAGCAAGCCCGCAGCGTGCCCGTGAGCACCCCCAGCCCACCCTGCCCGTGGGGACAGCACCCCCTGCTCACGGGGGTCCCCGCGTCCCTCTCCTCCAGGGCGTCACCTGCATCCGCACCGGGGACAGCCCCTTTCGGAGGAACGCTGCCTTCTCCACCCCCATCACCGAGTACCTGGAGCAGCCCCTGCCCCACGTCGCCGAAAGCTACGGGGTGCGGCCGAGCAAGCAATAAAGAGCAGGCGGTGTCCCTGCCCTGGCACCCAAGGGTGTCCCTGCGACCCTGCGCACCTTGGCTGTCCCCTGTGGGGCAGGGGACCCCGATAACCACCCCCTGCTGGCAGCCAGCACCACCCCCAAACGCGGCACATCCCCGGGGATGCGTCCTCTCCCTGTGCCCGCGGTGGGTGACACGCGTCCCCGTCCCCGTCCCCATCCAGCCCCAAGCTCGGAGCCCCCAAAAGCAGACAGCGGCGCTGGGGGCAGGTTGTATTTCAACAAAATAGTCTGCGCGGACGCCTATATTTACACCTGGGGAGGGGGTATTTACAGGAGCCGGGGGGGGAGGGCTATGTACAGGGGAAGAGGAGGGGGGCACAGGTGGGAGCAGCAGGGTCTGAGCCTGCCCCGCTCCCTTTGCCCCCCCCGGGGAGGGGGTGAGAGGGGCGCAAGGAGGGGCTGAGTACTGAAAAGAGAAGGCAAAGTGCCCTGCGGGGCAGCCAGGCCCCAGGGGGCGGCTCAGAGCCCGCCGAGCCGAGGGGTTTCGGGGAGGTGGGAAGGGGGATCAGGACCCCGAGAGGCTTTGGGGAGGGGGGTGTTGGGGGTTGAGGCCGGTCCCCCCGCTCCGTGGGGCAGCGGGAGGCTCGGGAAGGCTTTGCTGGTGCTGATGGGGGGGGGACAGGCGGTGCCGTGGCCGCTGTGCCCCGCACGCCCCAAACCTGCTCCGGTGCTCCCCGGGGGCACGGGGGGGCTGGGGGCTGCGCCGGGCTCAGACGACTTTGGGGTCTTTCCTCTCGCCCAGCAGCCAGTAGGTCCGCATCTTCCCCTTGCCCTGGGGGTGGAGGGCGGTGGTCAGACCCCCCCACGGACCCCAGCCCGTGGAAAGGGGGGGGTGTAGGGGGGGGCCTTGGGGAAGGGATTCACCTTCATCTCCACGTCCCCGCGCAGCTCCAGCTCGAAGCAGCCGAACTCATCCAGGACTTCTTTGGTGGTGGAGGAGACGTGGATCTTCAGGGCTGGGGGCGCAAGGAGAGGTGTGGGGGGGACACAATAAGGATGTGGAGCAGGACGGGACCCGCAGTGCCCATCCCCGTCCCTGTGGCTCACCCTGCCCGTTGGACTCCATGCGGGACGCCGTGTTCACCGTGTCCCCAAAGAGGCAGTACCGCGGCATCTTCAGCCCCACCACTCCTGCACACACGGGGCCTGGGGAGGGAGAGGGGGACAGGGGACAGGGGACAGGCTCAGGCCGGGACGGGACGGGGACACAGGAGGAGGGGGAGGACACGCAGGCTGCATCCCCCAGGCTCACCGGTGTGGATGCCGATGCGCAGGCGCAGCTGGTCGTTGGGCCGGTGGCGGATCTTGAAGGTTTTGACGGCCTCCAGCAGGGCCAGCGCCATGCGGACGATCTCGTGGGCGTGCAGCTTGCCGTTGCGCACCGGCAGCCCCGACACCACCATGTAGGCGTCCCCGATGGTCTCCACCTGCACGGCACCGGGGACGTTGGGTGGGCTTGGCTCGGCTCGGCCCCCGTCCTCGCCCTCCCCCCCCCCCTTCCCCGTCCCCCTCACCTTGTACACGTCGAAGTTGTCGATGATGGCATCGAAGCACGTGTAGAGGTCGTTGAGCAGCGTCACAACCTGCAAGGAGCAGGGGCTGGCGCTGGTGGTGGTGGTGATGGGGGGACACACACACACGAAGCCCCCTGCCCACCCCCGTCCCCGCTCCCCACCTGCATGGGGGTGCTCTCGGCCGACAGCGCGGTGAAGCCCACGATGTCGCTGAAGTAGATGGTGACGCTGTCAAACGCCTCGGCTCGCACCGTCTCGCCATGCTTCAGCTGCTCTGCCACGGAGCTGCCAGGGGAAAAAGGGGGCGGTGGGTGCCGGGGGGCCACCACCACGATGGGTGCCCCTCTCCCCAAAATCCCACAGCCCATCCTCCCCTTGCCAACAGCGGCACAGGGAGCCGGTGGGCACCACGACCCTACAACGGGCACCACAACCCCACAACGAGCACCACGACCCCACAATGGGCACCCTGGCCCCATTTCGCCCCCGCTCACTGGGGCAGGATCTGGTACAGCAGGTTCTCCGCCTTGCGCTTCTCCTCCAGGTAGGCTTGCGTGCGCTCCTCCACCAGCTTCTCCAGGTTGTTGGCGTACTGCTCCATGCGCGACAGCAGGTTGTCCAGGATGCTGGTGCTGCCCTCCCTGCAGGGACACGGACACAGGCGGTGTGGACACGCACACCGTGGGACCCCCCCTTCCCAGCCCGCCCCAGGCCTCTGCCAGCACCCACTTGTTGAATCTGCGGATGAAGATCTTGATCTGCCCGAAATCGGGGCGCTCAGCCGGTTCCTGCGCCCAGCAGCGCTCCATCAGCACCGCCAGCTCCTCGCTGTGCACCCCGATGTCGATGGAGGGGCGGAAGAACGGCTTCTGGCTGTTGCGCACCTTCTGCACGATCTCTGCCCGAGGAGAGGGGACTGATGAGCACGAATCCCTTCCCCAAAACCCACCCCACCCTGTAACCCAGCCCCTCACACCTTTGGGGCTCAGGTCCATGCCCTCGATGTAGAAGGGCCCGTTGCGCAGGGCGATCTCCTGCACGATGATGCCGAAGCTGTAGACGTCAGCTTTCTGCATGCCCTGCGGGGGCAGACGACCCTTCTGCAGCAGCTCCGGGGCCGTCCACAGCTTCTCTGGTGGGACACGGCCACGGGATGGTGAGGCAGGGCCACCCCGTGCCCTCCTGCCACCCGCGTCCCCCTCCCCTGTGGTGTGCGCTCACTGGCGTAGAGCGCGTGCGTGTCCTCGCCGTCGCAGGGCGAGCGGAAGCTGGCGAGCCCGTAGTCGGTGATCTTCAGCACGAAGCGGCTGTCCACCACGCAGTTGGAGGACTTGAGGCTGCCGTGGTGCCCGATGATGCTGTTGTGCAGGAAGACCATTCCCTGGGGGCGGACAGACAGACAGACAGACGGACGGATGGACACGGTGAGGTTGGCACCCCCCTCCCCGTTGACCCTGCACCCCGTGCGCACAGCTCGGGTACCTTGACGATGTCGTTGATGAGCGAGTAGCGAAACATCCAGTCCAGGTTGATGCTCTCGTTCTCCAGGATGTCCTGGGGGAGGCAGCACGCCGAGCGCGGGGACGGTGGCACCGGCACCACCCTCACAGGGTCCCCATGGCCACCCCATCCCCAAAATTGGAGCCTCCCCCCCCCTTCCCCCATCTCGCCCCAACGCCCTGTGTCCGCCCCCCTACCTGCAGGCTGCCCCGCGGGCAGTACTCGGTGACGATGCAGATGTTGGGGGGGTCGATGCACGCCCCGATGAAGCGCGTCAGGTGGTTGAACTGGATGTCCCTCATCTGGGAGGGGGGGAACAGGCAATGTCTGGATGTGGGGTACCCCTGGACGCGGTGCTGCTCCCCATTGTGCCACGCACCATGGCCACAAAACCACAGGGATCCCTCTCTATCCCCCCACTGGGGGTGCCCCCAGTGGTGCCCCAGCCCCACCACCCCCAGGAGGGAACCCCATGCCCCCCCATCAGGGTGCCCACCCAAAACCTACGTGTTTCAGCTCAAAGAGCACCTGGCGCGTCAGCTCGATGCGCTTCTTGTTGACGTGCTTGATGGCCACCACGTTGCCCTGGGGGTAAGGAGAGAGAGAGCTTAGCACCCGCCAGGAGGATTTGGGGAGAGGAGCGAGGTGCCAGCATCACACCAGGGGTGTGACCGAGGGGGGATCGGGTGGTGGTGGCGCTCGGACTGACCTTGAAATGCCCGGTGTTGGCGAAGATCTGGTACTTGCCGTGGGTGGTCATCAGGGAGCCGTAGCTGGAGCCGCGCTGCGGGGAGGGAGGGTTAGGGATGGGGACCCCAAGGAGGGGTGGCAAGGGATGAATTGTGGTGTGTAGGGCCAGCACCAGGTCTGCACGCCCCGTACCAGGGGCTATAGGATGAGGTACGGGGCACGGATAGGGGATGGAAGAGTGCAGCTGATGGGTGCAACATGGCTGTGGTTTTGTAGGGGACGGAGGGCCATGCAGGGGCAGGACGGGGGGGACAGGGACAGGACAGGGGCAGTGTCCTGGGGGCTCTCACCAGGGACAAGGTGAGCCGGCTGCCCGCGCCCTTGTGGTAGCGCTCGGCGCTCCCGAAGTGCAGCTCGTCCCAGCGGATCCTCCACAGCATGCTGGCCAGCTCCTTCTCCAGCATCAGCTTCCTGGGGTGGGGTTGGGGGGGGGGACACACAACACGCACAGGGGGTCAGGCTCCTGCCCCCCAGCACCCAGGCACGGCTCCCCCAGCCCCGACCCACCTGAAGATGAGGAAGCTGGAGATGCCGAACATGACGAAGGTGAGGCCGGTGCCCAAAGCCACGATGGCCAGCGTGGAGAGGGGGGCTGCAGTGAAATGTGGGGGGGGTACACTGTTAGCACGCCACTCGAGGGGCCCAAAACCCCCCAGGGAAGGACGCTGGGCACTCGGAGACCCCATGGATGCCAGCACCGGGGGGGGGGCATGCACCCACTTTTATCGCAGGAGGGGTCATCCACGTCGAAGACGCAGGGCGGGTTGTCCAAGGGGGGGGCCCCCTTCACCCAGCGGATGGGACGGCCCAGCCAGCGGATCTGCTTCTCCGCGCCCGAGTAGTGTCCCACCACCTGGGCAGACAGACCTGAGCCTGGAACACCCCCTCAGCCCCTCCCCACCTCCCCCAGGACCCCCCCGTGTGCCGCCCCCCACCTCGTACTGCCCGCTCTCGGGGTCGCCCATGGCCCACAGGTTGAAGTCGGTGTCCCGGTCGTTGTTGCCGTCCATGCTCACCAGCCCCGTCACCCCTGCGGGGACAAGAGGGACCCTGGTGGGTGGGATGGGGACGGCGGGACCCGAGCCCCCAAGACCCATTGCCAACTCCCTCCCCCCTCCCCAAAAAAGCTACCCTGGAACTTGCGGTCCCGCATCTTCTCGATGAGGTGGGTGGCGTTCTTCTTGGAGCCGCCCTCCCGCAGGGTCTCGTTCAGCACCATGGCGTACAGCAGCACCCCGTCGTAGAAGCACCCCGCCACCAGGTTCATCTGCCAGGAGGGACCTCAGCACGGCACGCACCCCCCCCCGCGGCCCCACAGCCCTGCACTGGGACCCTGCACGCCTCCATATCCCCATAATCCCATATAGGGGCCATGGAAACCACTGCAATCCCATAACCATGCGCCAGGGCCATGCACACCTCCCTAGCCCCATAACCCCAAACCACAGGGCAATGCACACCTCTGCAACCCCATAACCCCAAACCGGGGCCATGCACATCCCTGAAAATCCACAACCCCACAGCAGGGCCATGCACACACCCTGCCGGGACGGCACCACACAGCCACCCCACAGCCCCCCCAGGGGACGGTGCCCCCGGCACGCAGCGGGAGACGCTCACCAGGGAGTAGTTGAGCTGCACCCCGAATTTCTGCTTGGCTCGCAGGATGAGCTGCGTTTGGAAGTGCTGGTACTCGGGGTTCTGGGGCTCGTAGTAGGTGATCACCAGCACGGTCTGCAGGACGGCACAGCGCCCCGTGTCACGCAGCGGGGCCACATTGGGCACGTCCCCGTCCCCGTCCCCATCCCCGTAGGGAGGCGCAGCTCACCTGGAAAGCCTCGCGCAGCCCCGAGTCCTGTCCCGGGCCCTGCTGCCAGGGTTTGAAGGCATCACGGGCAGAATCTCCCCGCAGGCTCTCCCCAAAAACGTCCACGTAGAAGAAGACGTAGTCGCCGTTGGTCAGGTTCTCGCGCTGCGCCAGCTGCATGATCCGGCGCAGCATCTCCGGCGGCCCGCAGAGGTACACCACTGCGGGGACACGGGGCGTCAGGGGAGCACCGCGGTGGGACCCCATCCTGGGACGTCCCTCACCCGCCCCAACCTGCCCACGCCACGTCAGGCACCCTGGAGAAAAAGGGGAGCTCCCAAAATCACTGGCACCCCCGTGCACCCCATCCCGGGGGACGCCACCGTCCCGGCACCGGCTCTGGGTAGGGGAAAAGTGGGTCCAGGAGGAGCAGCGAGGCCGTGCCCCCGGAGGCCGTCAGCCTCTGCCCGGAGGCCGCTGGGGAATCCATGCCGAGGAGAAGGACAAAAACATGTTTGGGTTTGCGGTCGGTCGTGCGGCAGGAATGTGCAGGTTCCCGGATTCCAGCACCTTCGGCGGGGCCGCGGCATTAATTGGAAACAGAGCATCTGCTGCCGCGACCCGGGCGGCAAAGGGGGTGCCCGGGCCCCGTCCTCACACCCCCCCGAGACCCCAGCCCCGCTGCCGGGGGGCTCCACCAGCCCCATTGGGATGTCCAAGCGGGTGACGCGTGGGGCTGGCCGCGGGCACCGTGTCCGTGGGGCTGTGCGCCCCACGGGCTGCGCCGGAGAGTGTCCGAAACCCCCCCGAGCGGGGGCCCTCCTCACCCTCGTGGAGGGCCAGAGCGGAGGCTCCTGCCACTGCCTCCTCCCTCCCCCCGGAAAACCAGGGCCCCCGCTCCAGCCAGCCTGGCTGGGAACCCGGGATTGAGCAACGGGGGAGGAGGCGGCGGGCGCCGGAGGAATGTCACGCTCAGACGCTGGCCCCGGCGCGCGGCCCTCCCGCCCCGGCCCCATTGCGGGCACCAGGGGGAGGGCTCGGGGGCAGCGGGGGCAAAATAATAATAATAATAATACAAAAATAAAGTAAAAACACGCACAGAAAAAAAAAAAAAACAAAAAACAACAACACTGGGAATGCAGCGGGGTGGGGGGAAATTGGAGGTGATGAGCGCGCCGGGAGCGGTGCTGGTGGCAGGGGGGCCGTGGTGACAGCTGGTGGCAGATGGTGGCACGGCCCCACGGCGGTGACAGACGCACGCCCGGTCAAAGGGCAGGGGGGCGAGGGGGGCGCACGGCACCCGAGTGGCTCCCCGTGTGGGATGTGGGGCTAACACAGGGCTGGAAGCATCAGGGGAAGGTGCCCGGGCCCCCTCCTCCTGCCCGCCCGTTCCCCCAGGCGGAGGACCTGCGCTCGGCGGGCAGATGCTCCGGTAATTCCCTGCGCCGTGGCTGTAATTATATCAGCGCTCTCACGAGCAGCAGGAGGGACGTGGGCCCCTGCACGTCGCCCAGGCCCCTGCCAGAGGGACGGTGGCAAGCACCGGGTGGCCGCACGCAGGCACGGGGCAGGTGCGTGGCCGCCCCGCTCTCGCTGATGGAGACCCTGCTCCTCGGGGCTGTGAGCAGCACGGGTGAGGAGCTCCGGGGGGACACGTGGGGCTGTCCCCTGCCTCGCCAAAGCCACGCTTGGGAGATGGGAGCTGACACCCTGCGGTGGCACCGAGGTCCTAAGGATGTGGGGTCCCTCACCCCAGGGGACCCCCATCCTCGTGTCCTCCGCCTCGATGCGCATCGGGGCGATTTAGGGCCGCATTCAGCCTCTCTCCCCGCGTGCTGCCTCGCCCCAATCCTACCCAAAGCCCCCCGTCCTCAGCCCCAGGGCACAGAGCTCCCCCGCTGCCCCATCTGGCTCCGCTGGCCCCGGCTCGATGTCCTCCTTAATGACACAGCATCTCAGGATCCATTAAGGAGCCGCGCGGGGCGGCTGCCTCCAGGATCGATACACCCCGCTCATCAATAATGGACGAGCGAGCGTCAGGCTGCCCTTGCTCTCCAGCTGCCTCCCTAAGCCCCTCCATTTCCTCCCGGCCCGATATAGCCGCTCTCCCGAGGCGACAAATTGATTTATACCCCCCGCTTGGCACCAGGGTGGGGCCGTCCCCGTCCCCATCCCCGTCCCCGTCCGTCTGCCACGGCCACAAGCAGGGACCGGCACGGGGCAGGAGGCTGCCACCTCCCCCCCGAGCACCTCGGCGTGCCGGCACCGCAGCCACCGCCAGCGCCACCCGACAGCCGGCCACGTCCACACCGTCACCCTCCGCCTCCCCGTGGTGCCCGGGTCCAGCCTGCCCCCGGGGACACCCCGACCCCGATGGCCCCCGGGCTTGGGACACGGAGAGGGCAGGGTGGCCCGAGCCACAGCGTGCCACCAGGGTGCCCCCATGTCCCTCTGCTCGCTCCTGTGCCACACATCCCACTGGGGAGTGGGGGGTCCTGCATGGGGTGAGGGTGGTGGGGGGCTGCGAGCGGGGGTCCTGGGCCAAGGGGGGGTCCCAAAGGGTTCTGCTGCCCCCTCAGCCCTGCTGTGAGCATGTGTGCTCGCCCCTCACCGTGCCCTGTAGCCGCAGTGTGCTCACAGCTCAGCGTGCCCCACAGGGGTCCCACTGCGTCCCCTGCCCCTCGCCGTGCCCCACACAGGTCCCACTGTGTCCCTGTCCCCTTGCTGCACCCCACACAGCTCCCACTGTGTCCCCAGCCCCATGCCATGCCCCACATGGGTTCCGATGTGCCCACTCCTCGCTGCACCCCACATGGGTCCCGCTGCACCCCCATCCCTTTGCTGTGCCCTTTATGTATCCCACTGTGTCCCTGTCCCCTCGCTGTGCCCCACAGCGGTGCCACTGCACCCCCATCTCCTTGCTGGGTCCCACATGGGTCCCGCTAGGTCCCCATCCCTTCATTTTGCCCCACACAGGTCCCTTGGCTCCTTGCTGTGCCCCACAGCAGCCCCACTGTGCCCACCCCTCGCTGTGCCCCACAAGGGCCACACTGTGACCCCAACCCCTTTGCTGTACCCCACAGAGGTCCCACGGTGTCCCTGTCCCCTTGCTATGCCCCACAGAGGTCCCAGCGTCCCTGTCCCCTTGTTGTGCCCTACAGGGGTCCCGCTGCTCCCTCGCTGTGCCCCACAGAGGTCACACTCTGTCCCTGCTACCTTGCTGCGCCCCACAGAAGTCCCACTGCATCCCCATCCCCTTGCTGCGCCCCACACAGGTCCCACCATACCCACCCCTTGCCGTGCCCCACACAGGTCCCACTGTCCCCCCACCCCCTCGCCGTGCCCCACAGAGCTCCCACCGCACCCCCCTGCCCTGTCAGTGCCCCACACGCGTCCCACCGTGCCCCACACAGATCCCACCGCATCCCCATCCCCTCTCCGCTCCCCACGGGACATTTTTCCCCCCCCTCACCCCACGCCACGCCACGCCACGCACCGCGCCCGCTGGCCTTGATGAAGTGGATGGCGGTGTCGGCGCCGCCCTCGTCGGGGGAGTAGATGTGGTGCCGGACGGTGAGGTTGCTGCCGTCCTGCAGCTCCTGGAAGACGCCCTCGATGGTGAAGTAGTAGGGCCGGTCATCCGTCTTGTGGTCCACGTAGAGCAGGGCGGCGCGGGAGCTCCAGTTGAAGTGGGCGTGCAGGTGGGAGACGAAGGCGCCCAGCTTGGGTGCCGAGGGCCCGGTGCGCACGGTGGTGCGGTAATGCTCGCGCTTCTCGCTGAAGCCCACCGCCACCGCCCCGGCCGTGATCAGGGGCAGCCGCCAGTGCGAGGCGAAGCGTCCCACCGAGGCGGCGGGGTAGACGCATCCCGGCCCGAAGAGCACGTCGGGGTCGTGGTAGAGCTTCAGGTCCACGGCTTTCAGCGGCGCCACGTACTCGGAGCACGCGCCCCCCAGCTCCGAGCTCATGAACTCGACGCGCACCGAGAAGGGCCGCGGCAGCAGCGGCGGCTCCCCACGCTGCAGCGCCTCCAGCGCCAGGCTCAGCGCCGGTTCCACGCGCGGCCAGGCCCACGCGTAGCTCACGTTGCGCTCCGGCAGCACCACGGCCACCGTCAGGTTGGCGACCGCCCCGTCGGGGGGCGCAGCCACCGCCACCGCCGCCGGTGTCCCCCGGTGCCCGCCGCCCCCCGCCGCCGCCAGCAGCGCCGCCAGCACCAGCGGCAGCCCCGGAGCCATGGGCCCCGCCGGCGGATCCTGCGCCCGCGGATCCTGCGCCCGCCGCCGCCGCCGCCGCCGCCTGCGCCTCCCCCGGGCGGGGCCGCCCCGGACCGGGCAGCGCCCCCCCGGACCGCCCCGTCCCGCCCCCGGAGCCGCCGCCGCCACCGCCCGCCCCCACGGGGAGAGGGGAGAGAGGGGAGAAAGGGGAGAGAGAAGGGAGAGGGGGGGGCGGCCCCGCCGTCGGGGGTTGGGGGGAGGTGGGGTTGGAGCAGGGGGTGAGTTGGGGTTGGGGCGCGCTGAAGGGTGGGGGGGGTGGGGAAGGGGTGTGGTGGCTCCCGGGGGGTCCAGAGAGAGGGGAGATGGGGGAGGGGGTGTCCAGTGGGAGGGGGTTGGGGAAGGGGGGGAACCGGCTCTGGGGGTCTTCAGCACGAGGGGGTTTGGGGGAGAGAGTGTGCAGGATCCGGGGGTCTCCAAGGTGGGGGGATTGGGGAGGGGGTGCCCCAGCTCCGGACATCTCCAGCGTGAAGGGATTTGGGGAAGGGGTGTACGGGATCCGGGGGTCTCCAGCACGAGGGGATTTTGGGGAAGGGGTGTATGGGATCCGGGGGTCTCCAGCGTGGGGGGATTGGGGAGGGGGTGCCCAAGCTCTGGGGGTCCCCAGCGTGGATGTGCCCAGGTTGCAGGGGTCTCCGGATCGGGGGTGTTGGTGAAGGGGTGTCCAGGCTCCGGGGGGCTCCAGCAAGAGGGGATTTGGGGGAGAGGGTGTCCACGCTCTGGGGGTCTCCGACGTGGGGGGATTGGGGAGGGGGTGTTCAGCATGAGAGGAGTTGGGAGGGGATGCCCGAGTGCTGGGGGTCCCCATTGTGGGGGGGATTGAGGATGGGGTGCCTGAATTCTGGGGGTCTCCAGCACAAAGGGATTTTGGGGATGGGGTGTCCAGGCTCTGGGGCTGTCCAGCATGAGGGGATTTTGGGGAAGGGGTGTCCAGTTTGTGAGTGTCCCCGGCACGAGGGGATTTGGGGAGCTGGGGGAAGGAGTATCCAGGCACCGGGGGTCCCCTGCATGAAGGGATTGGGGAGGGGATGCCCGAGTTCTGGGGGTCCCCAGAGTGGGGGCGTTGGGGAAGAGCTGCCCCAGCTCCGGGGGTCTTCAGCACGAGGGGATTTTGAGGAAGGAATGTCCAACTTCTGGGGGTCTCCAGACCCGGTTATGGGGTCCCCAGCGTGAGGGGGGTCGTGGGGGTGCCCAGATCTCTGTGTCCCCCTGGGGACACATCCCCCTGTGGATTTGGGTTCAGGATCCCACCGGGGCTCTCGGGGGGGGAGCGGTGGCTGCGGGGAAGGGACAGGCGGGGCAGGGGGCGGCCGGGGGGGCGGCGGGGCCCCCGCAGGGGGCAGCGTGCCCGCCCCGCATTCCTCGCATTCCCGGCTCGCCCGCAGTCCCGTGGGGCGGGCGGGCAGCGGGAGCCCCGTCCCCCCCCAAACACACACGCGCAGCCCCCCACCCGTGTCTGCCCCACGCGGGGGGACCTGGAGGGGGGGTGAGACCCGTCCCCTCCAGGATTTGGGGTAAAAAGGGGGGGTGAACGGAGCGCGGAGCTGCGGGCGCGGCACCCCCGCTCGCCCCGCCGGTGCCACCCCGCAGGTGTCCCCGCGATGAGTGACACGTCCTCGGCCAGCCGGGGGATTGGGTTGCTGGGTATAAATAGCCGCGGGGCGGCGAAACCCGAGCGGGAGCATCCGAAACCTGGCCAAAAATTCCGCCCCCCCCCCTCCCGGCACCTTCCCGGAGCGCCCCGTGCTGGCGTCTGCGAGCCGCCAGAGGGGGCCCGGGGACCGGCTCCTGCGCCCAGGGCGCACGCAGCTCCCACGGGTGACAGCGCGAAGGAGCAGCAGGGGACGGCTGCCCCCGCGTGGAGCCGCTCACCCGTGGGCTCCGTGCCCCGCCAGACCCCTCGGACACGTGGGGACGGTGCCCTGGCGGATTTTGGGGTGTTTGTGCCTCGCCTTCCCCTCAGAGCTTCGCATCCCAGAGCCGGAGAATTTGTGCCAAAATGTTCCCTCGGGGGCACGCTGCCAAAAGTGTGCCCCGGGTGTCCCAACGGGAAGGGCTTGTCCTTGTCACCCCTCTTCCCCCCCCACCCTTGGAGTGTAAGAAATATATATATAAAAAAATAAATAAGTAAAATAAATGTTTTTTCCGCCTCCTGGATCTGGCGGGCTGCAGAGCCCTGCCAAGCGCCTTCACCTCTGCACTGAGAGCGGGGCCAGAAACCTGTCAGCCCCGGGAGGTGGCTGTGAAGAGCACGCCAGGCACCGGCAGTGGGTGCCTCCAGGACCTCCAGCTCCACCGGGCTGGGTGGAGGAGCTGCAGCGGGAGCCACCACGCCGGGGACGCACGGTGCCGCGGCACGGGGACCTCTGGAGATGCAGAGTGGTGAGGGTGGAGGGGACGCGGCTCTGGGTTCACCATCTGCTCCCCGTCTGCTCCAAAGGCCACCCGGTCCCTGCTGGGTGAGGAACATCTCCAGAAGGTTGTGGTGGCTTTGGCCAGGAGGTCACGGGCCGCGGCGTCAGCGGGGCCGGGTGCCGGCACGCGGGGTGACCTCTGTGTTTATGGGCTTCGTGCGCTGCAGTTGTCAGGGTAACCCGGAGGACTCCTTGTTTGTGTTTGGGTTTGGCGTGCCAACAGCGGAAAAAATGGAGCAGAAGCGAATATTTTAAAGGGAAAAACGTGGGTAATGCGGCAGCTCTGCTGCTCCTCGGGTTCAGGGCCGGTTCAGGGCCACCATGCCCCAGAGCCAAGGAGGGGCCCTATGGGTGTGGGGTTGCGAGGAGGGGGGTTGTGGCTGGAGAAGGGATGCGTGGAGCAGTGGGGCTGTGGTTCTGCTGCCAGAGAAAGGCCAGCAAAGGTCTGCGGGAGTCACCCAGGACACGAAAAGCACCACTGTCCCCTGTGGGTGTCTCCTTCCCTGCACCCTACTGAACTGGTGGTGCCACCAGCACCAGCGGTGCCATCTGCTGCAGTGGCACCACCAAATTCTTGGTGCCATCAGCCTCATTGGTGCCACCAGCCCTGGTGGTACCACCAGCCTCACTGCTGTCACCAGATTCAGTATTAGTACCAGCTCCATTGGTGCCACCAGCCCCAGCAGTGCCACCGCTCTCAATGATACTACCAGATTCATTAGAGCCACCAGTCCCAGTGGTGCCACGCGCTGCAGGGGTGCCACTAAATGTGAAGCCACCATCCTCACTGGAGCCACCAGCCTCTGTGGTGCCACCAACCACACTGGTGCCACCAACCAGGGTTCACTGGGCCACCAGCTTCATTGGTGCCATCAGCCTTGGAGGTGTCACCAGATTCAGTGGTGCCACCCTCCTCGTTGGTGTCACCACACTCAGTGGTTCTTCCAGCATTATTGGTGCCACCAGCCCCGTTGATGCTGCCAGCCTTGTTGGTGACACCAGTGCCATCGGTGCCACCAGCCTCAGAGGTCCTGCTGTGGTGCCCCCATCCCAGCACCACTTTCCCTGCCACGTGCGCCCGCCCTCGCCTTGGCCCCAGGCCTGGCAGGCTCGTGGCACTTTCTTGGACAGCGCGGCTCCTGCGGGGCCTGGGACCGATCTCCCAGGGCTATTTCTGACTCACAGGACAGGAAGCGTTTAGGGGTTTAAGCCGAGATGAATAATGTGCTCATTTCCTTGTGCCGACTACAAAGCACCTGCTCCGGGGGATTTATGGAGTGCCGGTCTCTCGCGCTCGCGGCACCGCTGCCCGCCCGGATGTTTTTATTTTCCCGGGATGGCCGCCGGGTGCCAAGGCCTGTTTTCCTAAACACCCCGCGCCCTCCCGTCACGTTTCCCGTGAGAGGAGGCCGAGGGCAGTGGTGCCAGCGGCGAGGGTGAGGGGGACACGTGGGGTAACCCCCGGTGCCAAAGGCTGGCCCGAGGCAGGGCTGGGAGCAGGGCGCCTGCGGGTGCCACTGGGAGCACCCCAGGAGGTGCTGGAGGTGCTGGAGCCCTGCTGGGAGAGGTGGTACCGGGGTGCAGGAGGCACGGTGGGGCAACAGACAGAGGGCTGGGCCCCTCTGGGGAGGGCATGGGAGAGGATCACAGAGTCATCAGGGTTGGCAAAGACCTCCAGGATCATCACCCTGCCACCACGGTCACCCACTAAACCCTGTCCCCAAGCACCACGTCCAGCCTTTCCTTGAGCACCCCCAGGGACGGTGACTCCACCACCTCCCTGGGCAACCCATTCCAATGCCTAATGCCTCTCTCTAAGAAATGTCTCGTAATTCCCAACCTGAACCTCCCCCGGTGCAACTTGAGGCCATTCCCTCTATTCCTATCACTGGTTACCTGTGAGAAGAGGCAGACCCCCAGCGCCCCACACCTCTCTTTCAGGTACCTGGAGAGAGCAATGAGTCTCCCCGAGCCTCCTCTTCTCCAGACCAAACAACCCCAGTGCCCTCAGCCGCTTCTCACAGGCCTTGTGCTCCAGACCCCTCACCAGCTTCACAGCCCTTCTCTGGACACGCTCCAGGCCCTCGAGGTCTTTCCTGTTGTGAGGGGCCCAAAACTGAACACAGCACTCGAGGTGCGGCCTCACCAGAGCAGAGTACAGGGGGACGATCACCGCATCCAGCTGGGAACCAGAGCGCAGGGGGACGACAGGGTTGTTGTGGCCAGCTGGATGTCACTCCATTCACCACCACTCTCTGGGCCTGATCCCCTGGTTGTCCCACACATGCTGTGTGACTGCACTCAGGATGAGCTGTTCCATCACCTTTCCTGGCACCAAGGTCAGGCTGACTGGCCTGGAGTTCCCCAGATCCTCCTTAAGACCCTTCTTAGAGGTGGGCGTCACATCAGCACATCTCCTGTCATCTGGGACATCTCCAAGACCACTGGTAGGTGATGGAGAGTGGCCCAGCAATCACAACCACCAGTTCCCTCAGTACCCTAGGGGATGGAGAGGGAGAGGGATGGAGCATTGTCAGAGATGGAGCACGCTGGAAAAGGATGGAGTGTGATGGGGAAGGATGGAGCATGATGGAAAGGGATGGATGATCAGGATGAGGAATGGAGCAGGATGGAGAGGGATAGACCATGATGGAGAGTGATGGAGCATGTTGGAGAGGGGTGAAAATTAAAGGAATGCTGCATGATGAAGAGGGATGGAGCAGGATGGAGAGGGATGGAGCGTGAAGGCAAGGAATGGAGTATGATGGAGAAGGATGGAGCAAGATGAGGGGGGATGGAGAGCGTTGGAGTATGATGGAGACAGATGGAGCACAAGGGCGAGCAAGGAAATGTGAGCATTGTCCTCTTCCTGGAGCACAGCCGCAGCTGCTTTCACCCCGTGGGGTGGCTCTGAGCAGTGTGACAGCAGCTCAGTGGCACAGAAGAGGGCTCTGCTGGTGCCCTGGGGTCCCCTTTAGGTGCTGGGGGCACGGGGATGGGTCAGCAGGCACAGCTCAGAGCTGGCATCCCCCTGAAACCCTGCCCTGCGCCCTGGGACCGGGCTGACACTGACCCAGCTCGGCCCAGCGATAAGTCGTGTTGTTTCTATTTCATTTTTTAATTTCTGCTGTTTAGAGAGAAAATAAAGTGCTTGTGGGGAGCAGGAGCCAAGCTCCCCAGTGCCTAAAACAGCAATCGCAGCACTTCCTTGGATTTATGGTGTTTGCTTTCACAATGCCAGCCGGGATCCTGTTTGCTTCCTGCTCTGCAGCTGCAGCCTGAGCTGAAGGCTCAGGAGATTCAGGTTTTATAACACTCCTGGATCCTGCCGATGGCAACTTGTCCATCAGCTTTTATTACCCACGCACCTCCTGTGGGGCCGGGGGGGAAGGGCGAGCATTGCCACCCCATCCTGGCACCCCCTGCCCGCCCGTGTGCCCCGGGAGCTGCAGCAGCTCTGCGGGGAGCCCAGCAGCACCGTGCCCTCCTGGGACACAGCCAGCTGCCCTCGGGTGATGCTGAGACACGGATGCAGCTCCTCACCAAGGGTCCTGGGGTTTCGGGGCTGGTGGCTGCCCGCTGGCACACCGGTGCTCCAGGGATGCTCCATCCGCAGCATCCCCGGTGCCAGCCCTGCAGCCCTCGCGCCCTGAGTCCCTCTCCAGGCGATGCTCTCTGAGCTGCCGGCCCCCAGCCGCCCTCTCCCCGGATTTTCGGCGTCCCCCTGGAAGACCAGGCAAGCCACCGGGGCCTCCAAATTAAAAACACCGCTTTTGTTTAACGTTTTCTCTGCTCGGCGACGAAACGAAGATGGATTAGTTCATTGTGGCTGCGAGCGTGCCAGGCTCCTTCTTCCAAACACACAATAGGAATATTCGTTTTCCGCCCCGACGACGGGGACTTTTATCCTCCTTATATAGTAACAACTCTGCTCCAGAGGGCGATTTCCATTTGTTTCTGATGCGCTCCAGCCTCCCAGCCCACAGCCCACGGTCCTTGGGTTACTCACGGGTACCCCTAGCCGCTCCGATTTATCACCAGCCTTTCCCAGCCGGCCACACGCGCTGCCCTCTGCCTCCCCATTTTGTTTTTTTTTATTCCCCAGTGTTTTTTTCCCCATTCTCTTTGGACACGCAAGATTTTTTGCCTCTTGTTCAGCCAGGGCAGTGCTTTGAGGGAGGCAGCCCCGTCCCAGCTCCCTGCATCCGCTGAGGCAGCTCTGGGTGACATCTGGGGACAGGGACACCAGGTGACAAAGGGTCTCCGGCCACAACGGGACGCGCCTGGAAATCCGAAAGTGGCGAATCCAAAGCGGATAAAAGGAAGCATTTTTTATTATTATTATCATTTATTTTTTTTTTCACTCTCTGCTTAATTAGGCTGCCACAGGAAAGCACTCAGGCCAAAATGTAGTGGGATTCAGGGAGGGATTGGACACTCGCGCGGATAACAAAAATATCCAGCTATAACAGAGGATGCCAACACAAATTCTGGAAGGGATATTGAGCCTCACGCGTCAGGGTGTAAACCTATCCCAAACTCTCAGCACCAGGCAGATTAACAGCAGGGAGGATGACCCACGCACGCCGCTGCTACTGCAGCCACCAGCGGGCTGTCCCGTGCCCGCAGCCCTGCTCTCCTGACGTGTCACAAGGGCTGTGAGTTGCCCCGGGCACACCAGCTCTTTGCTCAGCAGCTCCTCTCTTTGGCCACTTGTTGCCCAAATCCACCTGTGCCTCTGGGTTTCATCCCTCTGGTCGCCTCCCTGATTTTGCTGGAGGGGGCTGCTTGGCTCCAGGGGCTCCACACTCACACCAGAACCACCGAGCTGAGCCCTGGGGACACTGGGGACTTGTGCAGGGCCCCGTGTCGGTGGGAATCACCACATGTCCTTGTCCTAGGGGATAAACCCTTACCCTCAGCACATTCGTGGCCACAAACCCACACTGGGGGCTCGGAGAAGGGGGAGATCTCCCCCTTGAGCCACCCGTGGGCTGCATGTGGCACCTCTGCACCCATTTGCTGGTGCTTAATGTGGTGCTTGTGCCACCCCGGTCCCTGCCCGATGGGATGCTCGGAGACCTTGCAGTGACAGCGTGATGGGGAGCCCAAAGCTCTCCTCATGGTCAGGAGATTTCTGTCACCCTGCCTGGGGCAACCCCGCTGGGGTCCCTCGGATCTCCCCTCGCTGCCGAGCCCTGCACCCACAGGGGCTTCCAACTGGAGACATTTCTGGAGGGCATGAATCAGCTTTTCACAGCTTGTTAAAAATCTTGATCCTACCTCTTGTTTTCATGCCTTTCAAATCAGGAAATGAGTTTTACAACTTTTCCAGTGGGGCACAGCTGGTGGCCAGGGTCGTAAAGCTGAACTTTATAAATATCTCTTGTTGGGATCAGGGGAAGAGCATTAAAAAGGCAGAGAGAGAGAGAGAGAGAGAGAGAGAAAAGGGAAAGGAGCAAAGGAGAGAGAGAGAAAGAGAAGAAAGGCAACTCGGCAGGACCGCGGGGAAGCCCAGCTCGACGACAGCCATGGCCATGAGAGCGCAGAAGCCGGCGTGCGCCTGGGGCAGGCTCTGCCTGCTGCTCTCCCTCCTCCTCCAGCTGCCGGGCTCCCAGGCCAAATGCTACTTCCAGGCTAAAGGTAAGCGGGGAGGTGAGCCGGGAGGGCACGCTTGATGCTAGGACGAGGCCTCGTCTTCCCCCTGGGGCACGGGGCCGTGCCCTGCCTGCCTGCCAGGCTGTGCCGAGCTGGGGAGCGCGCTCACGGGCCGGTGATGACTGGAAGGAGCAGCCTATAAACCACAGAACAGCTCCCCAGGGCTCTGGCTGAGAAACAGCTCGCTGGGCCACGGAGAGCTCCTGGCAGGGGCCCGGCTGGGGCCAAGCGTGCAGGACCAGCAGCAGAGGGAAGAGGGCTGCCCTGTGTCCTTTCGGGGTGGAGGGAGGCCGAGGGGGCTCCCACACACTCCCTCCTTAAGCTCATTGCCACCTTTCCCTTTTTACAGCTCCCTGCGAGTACGAGGGGAAGCAGTTCGCCCTCGGGGAGTCGTGGCTGAGCACCAACTGCCTGCTGTGCACCTGCCTGCACCCCATCGGCGTGGGGTGCTGCGAGACGTGAGTGAGGGGCGCTGGGGACGGGCTGTGGGGGTGGCACACGCGGTGGAGACCCCAAGGGCTGCGGGGAGACACGGCCCGGTGAGGGGTGGCAGGGCGAGGGGTGTCACAGAGGGGTCTGTGGGCAATAAATGCACAGCAGCGGGTCTGGGAAGGGTGTGGGCAGCCCCCTGGCAGGCGTCAGGGGGGAGCTGATGGTGCTGCTGTGCCCTCTCCCGCAGCACCCAGCACCCCATCGACTTCCCCGACTGGTGCGAGGCGCACTACGACACGCAGACCTGCCAGATCTCGGTGGTGCAGAAGGCCAACCCCAGCCTGCCCTGCGTGAAGAGCGTGGAGCACGAGTGGGGCTCGGCCGGCACCCCCGAGCCGCTCAGCAACAAGGTGCTGGGCGCGGGGCTGAGCGGGTAGAGACCCTCGCCGCCAGCATCCCCCCCCCTTCTCCTCCAGAGCGCACCTCCTGCATGCTCCAGACCTGCCCCGTCCCGTAGAGACACCACTGCAGCCACCTTCCAGGGAAACCACTGTCCGTACACCATCGTCCTGAGCTAACATTTACACCCCAGCGCTGCCACAGTACGGCTTCGCTTCCGCCTTCAGCTCCCCGAAGCGAGCCGGGGCCCCTTCACAAAAAAAAAAAAAATTAAAAAAAAGGCGAGGACGGGCCCCGAGACAGGCTGCCCGTGGGAAAGCAGATCCCAGGGGATGTCCTCCTGGGGCACAGCCCCCAAAAAGAGAGAGACACAGGACCAAATCGCCCCGCATCCCCCCACAGCCCCCATCCCCTCGCTGGGCAGCCCCTGGGAGCCCACTGGGAGCCCACTGGGTGGCCCTTCGAGCAGCACCCACGTGCCCTGGCCCATCCCTTCTCCATCCCGGAGCACGAGGGGCACAAAACCCACCTCTGGAACCACTAACGCCCCTGCTCCTGCAGCTCCCAGGACAAGAAGGGACCCCCAGCACCATGCGCCAGCCCCGGGCAGCCCTGCAGCAGAGCCAGCAGCCCTGGGCAGGCAGTGGGGACGTGGGGACAACTGGTGGAAGATGTCGCCAGGAGGAGCCCAGCGTCCCCGTGCCCGCTGCCCTGTCCCAGCTGCAGGTTTTGGGTGCCCTGGTAGGGCTCAGGGAGCTGAAGCAACCTGCCTGTGCCCCGTGGAGCTGGCTGCCCCACAGCCCACCCCGGCTGGTGCTATGCCTGTGCTGTGCAGAGCCCTGTGTAGATGTTTCTGTTCTTGCAATAAAAGTATTAAACAAAAAGGTCTCCAGATAGTGACTGTGGTAACCTCGCGCTGCTTCTGCCACCGGGAAGGGCGCAGGAAAATGTTCTGTCCCAGGCTGTTTTCGCACGTTCGGGTGTTTATTAGGTTTCCATGCAAAGAGGAAAACTCTTTGGAAGGTTTGGTAGAAACGTGGGGCTGGCCGTTGAGCAGGGAGACCTCCGTCCCAGCTCCTCAGCACACAGCATGCGTTCACTCCAGCCCCCCGAGGATCCCGAGACCAGCAGGATGCCTTCGGGCTCAGGAGCAGAGGGAGAGGACAGCCTGGGCGCTCAGCACCTCGCAGTCCTGGGTCACGGCTGTGGTGCTGCCTCCTGGCTCCACGCAGAGCACTCAGCCACATCCAGGAGCCCAGCAGGAGCCAGCAGCACCAGGCTGTCCCGCAGGGACTTTCCTGCAAGGTTTCGCTCCCTGGGCTGGGCCCTTTCCTCCTGGAAGCCCCTCAGGGGGCAAGGCACAGGCAGGGCTGCTCCCCGGGAGGCAGATCCCATTTGGGTGAGCCCTCGCCCTGCACACAGGGTCTGTTCCCCGGCTGAAGGTGCAGGGCACGGCAGCGAAAACAGCCCAAATTCACCCCGCTGCCCACCCTGGCATGGCAGGGTCCTACCGGCTCTGCCCCCGTCAGATGGTGATGGAGTTGGTGCTGGAGAACTGCGAGACGTAGGAGGCCAGGATGGGGTTGGTGGGGAGGACTTTGATGGGCAGGTCCCAGCTGAAAGTGTCCACCTCGATCTGCTCCACCCCGGTCCAGGTGACGGCCTCCGGCTGGCTCCCACGGACGAGGCAGGTCCCCGCTGACTCCCCCGAGGTCACAAACTCGAAGTGCAGCCTCCACTTCAGGGACACTGCGGGCAAGAGGCGGGTCAGCAGCCAGCACCACGGGGCCAAATAACTCCCACTCGCACAGGGCCGGCTCCCTCCCACACCACGCGGCCCCGCGGAGGGCTTGGCAGCGGGAGCAGGGCACTGACCGATGTTGGTGGTGAACCCCGGGGTCGAGCTCAGCGGGATGGGCAGGCTGAAGCTGCTCTGGGCTGTGTGCAGGCAGGCCTCCTGATGGCGGGCGTGGGTGCTGAAGGAGACGGGCTGCCCCCGCCGGCGCTGGAACTCCTCCTGGATGCTCTCTTCTGTCTGCAGGCTCACTGAGAACTGCGGGGCAAACAGACAGGAGCTCACACTCACACGCCTGGGGCCTTCGTTGTCCAAGTGAGCTGAGAACCAGAGCCCTTCCCCAACTGAGACCTCATCAGAAACCCCACAGCAGCTCAGTGCCACCCCAATCCCTTCTCCCCCTGCCCACCCAAAAGCCCTGCTTCTCCCCACGGTGAACCCAAGGCCAGCGCTGACCTGCAGACACGGGATGTCTCCTGAGAAGTTGAAGGTCCCGATGACATCCTCTCCAATCTTATACACGGTCTTGAAGATGCAGAAGGTCCCCACCTTCCCGCGGCTGCTGCTGATATTGTAGAGGTCTATGGAGAAAACAGAAAGGGGCAGAGCTGCAGGAGGAGCAGGCTGTGCTCCACACAGCAGCCTGGGTCACCCGAAGAGCCCAACAGACACAACTTGGCTGCTTGGGAAGGAAGGACAGGCCCTGGAAGCAGCATTTCCTTCAGAAAGGTCAGCAGTGAGCAACAGCAAACCACATGGGCATGGAGGAGCCTGTGGCAAACTCTGTGCCAAGCGGGCCCTGACAGAGCCGCTCCACAGCCGCAGGCAGAGCCTTGGTTTGCCAGAAAAGGGAGTTTTTGCAGCAAGCACTGAGTGGGGACAGCAGGTTCACCCAGGGGAAGCGACCTACGCAGGCTGCGTCGGGAGGTGGCTGCCATGAGCAGGTCCGTCGCCAGGTCCGCCAGGCGGGAGTCCTTCTTCAAGCCCTCCTCCTCCTCCAGGAAGGGGTTTGAGGGTGCGACGGCCTCATCCTGCGGGCACTGGTAATCCTTGAGGCCTAGAGAGGAGGCAAAGAGTCAGTGGGGTGGGCTGCAGAGCGTGCCCGAGGGAGGGCAGGGCAGTGTGTGGCCTTACCATGCAGCACGAGGACACGGAAGGGCACGCGCAGGAGCTTGATCGGGGAGTTGACGCGCTGGCAGCCGATGGTCAGCTTGTAGACATACTTCACCGACTGCCCCCGGAAGGAGGGGGGACCGTCTATGGGCAGCGTCTCACAATACGAGTCTGCAACAAGCACGAGAAGGATTGCTTGGCAAGCAGGCTCCCTGTCAGATCACTCTCTCCCTGTGCTGGTAATTTTCCTTTCCCGAGTGGTGCGAGCGCATCCACAGCTTCCCCTCAAGGGCACCCCTCACCTCATGTTCATCACCATCCACTGCTTCCAGCATACACATGTTGTGCATCAAAAAAATGTGAAAAGTGTAAAATCCAGGAATACAAACGAGGCTTACTCATCACGAGTTCAACCTGAACGTGCCTCGTGCACCACATAAACGCGACGCTCTCAAGCAGCAGTCACGAGTCACGGTTTCCTCGGGGCCCTGCCTCACTTGTGCACAAATAACACCCGAGGCAGAGGGATGCTGATCAATACCTCATCCCTCTTCTGATATTCACTCTGCAGCCCCCCCAGGCTGCGGGCTGTGTAAGGGGAGAGACGCAAGCAGCGGCCCGTGGAAAGTCTCCACCTCTGGCTTGCCCACCGTGACGCAGATACGCCCTGCCAGAGGAAGGGCAGCGTCCTGCTGCTCAACCACAGATCCTTCCCCGAGTCTGGCACGTTCTGAACGCTGAGGCTTAGATCAAACGCTAGGGTTATGTTTTAAATATAACTTCTGGATTTTTTTTTTTATAAAAAAAAAAAGAGGACTGGAAAGACAAAAAAGCCCTCGCTGGTGACCAGAGCCCACAGGCTCTCACACCTACAAACAAAAGGCTGGAACGAGGTGCTGATAAAGCTGAGAACTGCCCCGACAGAGAGGAAAACCAGGAATTTCCCGGGAGGGCCCAGGAGTGCTGCTGCAGACCGCTGCCATCCCTGCAGCAGGTTCAGCAGAAGTGCCCACGAGGGTCTCCATGCCCAGCGAGGACAACCCAAGCAGACATCACTGCGTTTTGGGGCATTTGGGGAGGAAGATGGGCAACACGTGGTGCCTGCTGCCTGGCACAGGAATGCAGAGTCTCAGGAAGCCTCTGGAAGGCCAGCCTCCCCGCAGGCCCCAGGAGGGAGGAAGCGCATTCCTGGCACTTTGGATGCTTCCCGACCCTCCCCCGTACCCTCTGGCTTGTGTCGGGGCTGCCTCCATTTCCTCCCCTCCCCACCAAGTATTTGGAGGCATTGCAACACCAGAGGGGAGGCAGAAACAGCCACAGAAATGACTCGAGGGCTTGAAAAAAATGTTTTATGGTGACAAATTTAAAGAGCTCAGTCCGGGCAGTGTGTCAAGTGGACGGGAGGTGAGTCACCTTCAACATACAGGTACCATAACATGGGGAAGACAGTGGGGAAGGAGCTCATAAGCAACCCAAAACAAGGCCTTCTGTCGAGCGACAGCCTCACACAACCTCAGCCCCAAGTGCCAACTCCTGCCACGGTTTAATAGCACGGTACTTTGCCGAAGCAGAATTCAGATCTCTTGACTTCTTTCTGCCTTTCCAAACCGTGCAGCAAAACCCCAAACTTCAGAAAAACAGGAAATGAAGAATTAAGACACACACCCACGCAGCCTTAACTCTGCCTCCACGGAGCTGGCAGCAGCCCCCAGCAGCAGCCCGCAAGCGTGCCAGCTGCGGCCTCGTGCGAGGGGAGCAGCACCACACGGTGGGACTGGTGTGAGCAGCTCAGCACAGCCTGGCCATGCAGAGGGTTTTTGGGGTCACACACTGCGGCACCACACGTGACAAACCTTCCTCCTGCCGTGCCACCACGTGAGGAAGTCCCCTCGATCTGTCCCAGCTACCTGGGCTGGTGAAAACCAGCATGTCACACAGCCCACGGCTCCGTGCTCTCACTCACAGCTCTGCTGGACGCTCCAGCAGAGCCCCTTCCACCTGAGGCTTCCTCACTCTCTGACCTGAGAGGTGTCCATCGCCCGTTTCGGGTGGATCCCCGCTGGGACATCCCGAGGAATGAGCCCACGTGCAGCCTGCAGAGCCTGATGCCAGGCTGCAATGCAGAGATCTGGCACAAGGGGACAGGCTGGGTCAGCAGCCACCAGCCCAGGGGCGACAGCGCATGCTTGTGTTGTCACAGCTGCCTGGTCAGGTAGAAGCCGCCGGTGCAAAACATTCCCTGGAAGCAGGGAAATCAGCTGCTGCAGATTTCCTCCAAAAAGGGTAAAAAGCTCTCCAAGGAGAAAAAGGGAAAGCAGCGATGAAGGAAAGCTTAAAGGGGGCCCACTGGAAGAACACTGAGAGGCTGGGAGGCACAGAGAGCTGCGAGCCAGGGACGATGAGAAGTGCTCACTTTCCTGGCAGAAAGGACAGGGAAACCAGAGCAGGCTGACGACAGCAATCCCCAGGACATCCCCGGCCTGAGGAGGAAGCACACGCCTGCAGAGGGTGCCAGCCTCAACTCCAAGCATGCTCCAGTGCATCTGAAGAAATAAAGGCAGGGGAAGGCAGGCGCGTGCAGCTGCAGACAGGTATTTCGGAACACTTCATGCCTTGCAGCCACACCACGGAGCTGTGCCAAAGGACACGGGCCAGGGGCAGAGCTGAGGGACACCTTGCAGTGCGTGGAGAACAGATTCTGGCTGTGTTCCTTAGCACTCACTTCACACCCCTCGCCTCCTGCGAGCAGCAGGGCCGGCTGCTGGCAGCACTCTGAGCGCAGGGGTCCCCCCAGATGTGAACCCTGCAAGAGGGGGAGCAGCAGACAGGACTCACAGGACTTGGACTCCCCGGGATCCAGCCGCAGGTCACAGAACAGGATCTTGGGTGGAGTGGACAGGATGCACTGGCCCCGCTCTCCTAGAAGAGACAAAACCTCACGTGAACGCTGCCCCTGGCCAGCCCCCGAGGGGCTGTGGGCTGAGGGGGGCACTTGCTGCGCCCGGGGCCAGCCGTGCCTCACCCTCACAGGGAGGAATGGGGAAGAGAAGGGGCCGAGGAGGAAATATCTCACGTCCTGCTCAGACCATGAGACATTCCCAGAACAGCTGGACCGACAACCCTCCCGTTTTGCTCCAAGCTAGCGCCGCTGTGATCTCAGCATTAATGAGGTCCTGCGGTGGCCACGCAGCAGGGAGTTGCAGCAGGAAGCCAGCAGGGGCTCGGGCACACACCTCACGGCCTGCTCGACCCCTGCTCGGCTTCTCTGCCCGAAAAACGGGGAGCGCTCACCTCTGTTGGGGACGAAGACAGTCTCGTTCTCGGCCTGCACGTCGTGCTTGCTGCCGTCGGAGGGGGGAAGCGCCACCCGGTTCTCGCTGGCATGAAACTGGCAGTGGATCTGGGCGCTGGCCCACGCCAGCATCTCGCTGAGGGCAAAGGAAAGCAAAACTCACTCTGTGCTTACACATAGGTGGCAGTGAGCACGGGCTGGAGGACAGCAGCTTTTCCTGCCCCTCTCCATGCGTGACTGCTTTTTGGGAACGAAGTGGGCCCTGCTTTACTGCTGCTGAAGCCATTCCCACAGTCCCCCCTCCAAACATACCTTTAGGGCAATCCTGAGCTGGGCACTGACCCCAAACCCCTCCAGGATCCCTCCAACCCCCTCAGGACCCCTCTGCGGGTCACCCCATGGGCACTTCCCACAGCTCTGCACAAATCTTCCAGGCTCCCAACCCCGTATCTGTTCTTTCAGACTTGCAGGAACAATGGCAGACTTGTGAATGCAGCCGGTGTCCGGCGCCCCTGGTGTTATCCAACATCACAATCCCATTAGCAAGCACTGACACCAGAACCTCAGGCGCTACGGGGATCTTTTGTGGCACACGGGAATCCCTCGGTGTGACTAATCAGACCAGTTGAACGTGCAGACGAACCAGGGAAAGACCTTGCTGCACTCACTGCGGCTAATTATGCGCCACTTGATCTCATGTGTGCCCTAGCTGCCCTCTGAGCACACGATGGATCCTCTGCCTAGACACCTCTGGCCCTAAAAGTTGCTACTCTGTGCCTCCAAAAGCACCAGCACAGCTTTCATAAGGTTTTCTTCCTTTTCCTAACGTTTTCCTAAGGTTTTCTTCCACGAGGTGTCTGCTGCATGGAAGCAGGGAGTGCCCTAACAATGTTTAACAACTTTATGTCAGCGTACCACAATTACAGCACCTTCAAACACGGCACTTTGCATATTTTCCATTTATTCTCAGCATTGCCTGATGAAATACTGCTGAATTGTTTTAATTCTTTACCCAGACGGACAAACACAATTTGTGTGTGCCTTCCTACCAGCAGACCTCGTCCAGCTGCCAGGACACACAGGGATCCTGCTCTGGGGCCGAGTCCACCTCTCCCTTCTCCCTGCAGCTCCTCCTGAAGCCCACGCCAGCCACACTGCATGGTTTGGGGCAGGGCAGCTCCGCTTCTTGAGCGCCTCATATACCAAAACCCAGCTCACTCTCTGCCAGTACTCACTGCCCTTGACTCCTGTTCCCGTGCTTGAAACACACGCTGCAGTTCTTGCATCTGCACAGCCCCACGTGCTGGCGCTGGAAGCTTCTCTTCCCTGACAGGTCTAGCTGTGTCACAGCCACGCTGCGCTGTGCTGGCCGCTGCCCTTACACGACCTGCAGCTTCATCTTTTAACCACCAGCCCATTAGCTGTTCCTGTGACCTAGCCAACTGTCAGTAGCTCACTTTTTTTTTTAAGTTTGAAAACTTTCTTTTTTTCAAGAGGCGGTTTTCTAGGCACCACGACAGGCCTGAGGTTCCCAAATAAACCTTCCAAAACCGGGCTGTGAACCTCCAAAACTGCCCCACCGTCTACCTGTGCGGTGCCACATGTTTCAGAAGAACAGGGGCAACTCCCCTCTGAGCACAGCCAGCAACTCCCTGACGTGCCATGCTCCCAAAAGTGGGGAGAATAACACCACCTCCCCACGAGGCAAAGCTCTGGAAAGCTAGATGCTTTGTGGCGTGGCTGAATTTGAATGTTTAGCTCAGCAGGCAAGAGAAACAAGGAAAAGGCGATGGAAAGTTAAGGAAGATAATTTAAAAGAGTCCTCCGGTGGCAATGCAGCAGGCTGCTTTGCTGAGACTGCGAGCCCGGGAAGCGGTTCCATCAAAGCAGCCACCTCAGACAGTCATAGTGGTGATGCAAAGGTGCTGAACCTGACCGGGCAGGACATCAACACTTCCCGGGAAGGAAGGACACAGGGCAGGAAAACCACCTCCACCCCTGGAACATCAGACAAGGCCACACACTGCTGACACGGAGGCTGCGGGTGAGTCACGCCTGTGAGCCAAGGTAGGAAGCTCCTTATCTCGTCACCTTTGCTCAGCGCCTGCTCTGGGCACAGCTGAGTCAAGGAGAGGGGAGTGCCCGAAGGCTGGGCCACAGAAAAGGTTGGGCCACAGAAAAGGCTACCACGGAAGTCAGCCTCTTCCTCCCTCCGGGCACTGCTCGCCCCTTTGGCTACTGCCAGCTCTGGAAGCAGGGATGACGCTGCCCCATCAGCTCGCTGCCACACACGGCTCCCTCCACAGACGTAGGAAATGATGACGCTGCTGCTTGTTGCCCCGAGAGACTCACTCTGGTGTAACTAGATATCCCACCTCGATAGCCAGTTCGGCTTCATTTTCTGCCAGCAATTCTGCTGCCACTTGAGGGGCACTTAAACGCACCTCTCCCAGTGCCTCTGCCTGCATACTTTTTTTTTTTCCAGTCTCTCCCTTGGGGGCAGAAAACCAGAACTATTACCTCAGTTTCCGCCCTGAAATGGAGATGGCACGAAGCACCATTAGGGAGCACCTTGGGTGGGGAAGTGACCGGCAGCTGAGCTGGCACCGCAGCCCCACAGCCCCACCGGGTACCCCTGTCAGCTCTGTGCTGGTGCTGCCTCTGTAGGGCTGAGCGTGGAGCAGGGCCCGGTGCCGCCGTCCGTACCTGCTGGCAGAGGTGGAGGCTGCCGACAGAGGGTTGGTGAAGGTGATCACGCACTCCAGCATCTCCCCAGCCAGGAACACGGGCCCGCGGCCCAGCTTGGCCACCACCTCGATCATGGCTGGGACGGCCCCGCTGCGAACCTGCCACAGAGAACTGGGGACACGGGGAGAGGGAAAGAAAGAGAAAAACGGTTGGGGTGGTGCCATGGAGCAGAAGGGCTGAGCGGGGACACTGGGGGGGACACAGGGATGGCCATGACCATACCCACAGGGGGCAAGCACCCATGGGGGGGGGACAGGGATGGCCCAAGCCATACCCACAGCAGGCAGAAACCCGTGGGGGGGGGACAGGAAGGCCTCAGCTGTGCCCACAGTGCACAGACAGCCCTGGGGGGGGACACAGGGATGTCCCTGGCCATACCCACAGCAGGCAGCCACCCGTGGGGGGGACAGGGGTGGCCAGAGCCGTACCCACAGCAGCCAAACACCCCCGGGGGGGGGCACAGGGACGGCCCCAGCCCGCCCCCCCCCTCCCCCCCCTTAGGCCTAGGCCTAGGCCCAGGCGCAGGCCCCACCTCAGGCTCCAGGCCCAGCGCCCCCACACAGCCCGCGCGCAGCCGCTCCCCTTCCCCTTCCCCATCCCCTCGGGGCCTCCCCACTCACAAAAACACCCCCTAAAAATTTGGGGAGCCACCCACCCCCCCCCCTCTCCCCCTCCTCCTCCCCCTCCTCCCGCCGCCGCAGCCCCTCACTCACCTCCACCTTCCCCCCTCCCCCCCCCCCCACCTCAGGCCGCCGCCGCCGCTCGGCAACTTCCGGCGGCGCTCGGCAACCTCCGGCACCCCCTCGGGCGGGCGCCGGGCGCTCGGGAACCTTCGGCAATTTCCGTCACGGCCTCGGGGGAGGCGGAGGGCGGAGGGGGCGTGGCCTCCGCGCGGGGGGCGTGGCCAATAAAAGGCGGGGGCGTGGCGCGCCAAAGGAAAGGGCGCGCCCGGGAGCGCGGCGGGGCCATGGCGGGCGCGGGGCCGGGGCCGGGGCCGGGGCCGCTGATGGGGGGCTACCAGGGGGCGGCGCGGGGCCGTGGCGTGGTGGCGGCCGGCTGGCGGCTCTGCCTCGCACACCGCTTCCCGCAGCCCCGCCGGCCCTACGGAGCCGGGGATGTGCCGCTGCGGGATGTCCTGAGGCACGTCGGCTTGGCGCTGCGGTAAGCGGGGGTGGGGGGCTTTGGGGGGGACACGGGGGGTGGCACGGTGTGGGGGGCGGGGAGGTGGGGAAGGGGGTGATGCTGAGTGCTGGGAGCACTGGGAGCACTGGGAGGCACTGCTCTGACACCCATCTGACACCCCCTACCCTGCTGTCCCCAAGTGCTTTGCCCCCCCCCGCTCGCCCCCCAGCCCCTCTCGGTGTTTTCTGCCCTCGCCACCACCCTTTTTCCGCTTGTTTTCCCACCCTCGGCCTTGCTCCCGGCCTCCCCCGGAGGCTCCAGGTGGAGGCCACCGCTCGGCTCGCCCGTCCCCCTGCCCAGCTCGCTGGGGATGTGCCGGTGGTGGCTCCGTGGGTAGGTCCTGGAGGAAAAGGGATCGGGGTGCAAAGGGCTCTGTCGGCAGCACGCAGCCCCGTGCCAGCTGCTGGCACCAAGGACGTGGCCAAGGCTGCCTCCGCCGGGCCCCGTGTGCCACCAGCACAGAGGACGGGGCCGTGCTGTGGGCTCGGGGCGTGTTTGGCCATGGGGTTGATTAGATTTGGGTGCTGCTGCACCAGCTCAGGGTTCAGGCTGCGGGTTCGAGCTGCTGAAACCCTGCTTGTGGTGCGGCCTCACCTGGTGTGGGTGTCAAATAAACGGAGACCCCTGCCCCCTGCGCAGGGGGGGCGCACAGCAGGGAGCCCTCAGAGGCTGTTGTGGCACCTGGAAAGCTCCTGCAATATCCTGGGGTGGCTGTGGGGCCCCATAAGGGGACACCCCAGATCTTCAGAGGATACAAAGTGGGGTGCAGACCCCCCTGCTGCCCCTGTGCAGCCCCGCAGGGCTCGGTGCCCCCGCATGCACCAGGATGTGCTGGCGGCACAGGGCGCCGGGGCGGGCTGGGCGCTGCCTGGACGGGTTTTAATTCCACAGCCTGCCTGCATGGAAAGCAATGCCCTGTGGACCCGGCGTGGCTCCTCGTGCTGCAGAGCAGGATGGATTTCTCCTGCTTGTAAAATCCCAGTCCTCTCCACTACGTGCTGCGGGGAGAGAACCCAGGTTCCCCTGCCACCCCCCTCCTAAGGGTCTGGGTGCACCTGGGCAGCAGCAGCCCCAGCTCTGGGGGGGCTCCTTCCCTCCCCAAGCCAGAAACCCTTCGGGGAGCTGCTGGGCGGGTGCTGAGTGAAGGCACGTCCCCTCGGGGGAGAGCGCTGCCAAACCGGGGCTGCTGAGACAGGAGCAGATGCAGCAGATGCGGCCGCAGATAGCAGCAGCGGGATGGGCCGGTTCTCCTGGTGCCTGGCCGTGGACTCCCAAACCAGGGAGCAGGCTGTCGTCGCCCCCAAATTTGCTGGAAAAGCCTTTCCCCGTTGCTCTACCTGCTCAGCGTAATGCTGCGTGGCTGTGTGTGTTTCCTGTCTGGTTGCACAGGCACGCAGATGGTTCGGCACCAAGCACCAGCCCGGTCATCCAGGGCTGGATCCTCACAGCAAGGAGATCTCTGATGGTCACCGCCGGGCTCAGCCGTGCATCACCCTTCCTCCTCCTGGTCTCCTTGCAGGTATTTCAGGTGGTGGTACAAGAAAACCTGCATCGAGAAGAAATCGGCCTTCATTGACCTCCTGTGTGCCGTCCCTCTCCAGCAGATCTACGGTGAGCTTGGGTTTGGGCACGGGGCGCTGTGGGAGGTGGTGGCAGCACCCACCCTGTTGGCGAGGGGACCCTGTGGGGGCAGGGAGAATTTGGGGAACACGAGGGGCGAGGTGGGGGCTGCGTGGGGCAGCCGAGGCACGAGGGGGATGATGAGGTGGCTGGGAATTGGGGAGCTGACCCCTGTGTCCCCCAGGCTGCCCGCTGGGCGGGATCGGTGGCGGCACCATCACGCGTGGCTGGCGGGGCGAGTTCTGCCGCTGGCAGCTGAACCCCGGGAAATACCACTACGGGACGGTCATCGCCGACCAGGTAGGGCTCCCTGGCTCCCCAAAATGCTGAGCTTGGGGAGCGGGGCCAGCACGGGGCTGGGTGCTGCGCCCTGCTTGTGCCACTGAGACCCCCACAGCGGGGCTCATCTCACCCCTCTCATGCTCCTTTCCTCCCCAGTTCACGGTGTGCCTGCGTCGCAAGGGGCAGACAGTTTACCAGCAGGTCCTGTCCGTGGAGAAACCCAGCAAGCTGCAGGGCTGGAACTGGGGGTACTGCGGGCACTACGCCTTCTACCACGCGCTGTACCCTCGTGCCTGGATGGTCTACGAGCTGCCGGGGCAAAACGTGGTGCTCACGTGCCGGCAGGTCTCCCCGGTCATCCCCCATGACTACAAGGTGAGGCAAGCCCCGAGCACTGCTCTGTGCCCTGGCATGCTGCTGTGGTTTTGCCCTTGCCCTGGGACAAGGTGGTGTTTTCATGGTCCCCGTGCTCCTGGAGATGCTGCTGAGGCTCTGTCTGAAGCCAGCCAGGCTTTCCTCCGTGTTAATTCTCTTTCCCAACCTGGGCTTGTTGGTCCTCATATCCCATCTCTGGTGCCAGCTGCTGGCAAGATTTGTTAAATCCAGACCGGTGCTGCCAGGGGTTGTCCCTTCCAGCTCCGGCAGCTGCTCCTTTCCCTTCTTTGTGCTTTGACACCATGTCCTGCTTATTCCCTGCCCTGGCTTTTGCTGGGTGTCCATCCCAGCTCCCCAGCTCCTGCCCACCCCGAGAGGCAGGCCCTGTGCCCGCAGGCTCAGCAGCAAGGCTTTAGGACACCCGCAGCCCTCACGTGCGGGTGCTTGCTCAGCTGCTCCTGAGCACCACAGCTGCCTTCTGCCTGACGTCCCCAAGGGAAGGGCTGCTCATTAGCTGGGGTTTCCCAGCTGGGCTTTCCCAATGTTCTTCCCCTCTCCACTGCTCATCCCCAGCCCCAGGCGAGGGTGGGAAGCTGCCAACAGCCCTGACCTTGCTCTTACCCCGGCGAGGCACGGGAGGAAGCTGGCAGCAGGCACCAGCACGTGCTGAGACACCCTCCTGAGCCTGCAGTGCTGCTCTGCGTGCTGCCCAGCATCGGGATTTGGGCACCAAATGCTCCCCAAATACCCCCGGCTCAGCAGTCCTGAGCGCTGCAAGCCCTGCATGTGATGTTGTGTCCCCCCAGGACTCCAGCCTGCCGGTGGCAGTGTTCATCTGGGAGGTGGAGAATGGCAACGAGGAGCCCGTGGAGGTGTCCATCATGTTCAGCATGCAGAACGGCACGGGCACGAAGGCGGACAAGAGCGGGGGACACTGGAACGAGCCCTTCACCCTGCAGGAGGGCGGCGAGCGGGTGGCCGGCGTCCTGCTGCACCACTGCACCCCCACAAACCCCTTCACGTTTGCTGTGGCTGCCCGGGAGAAGGTGAGGGCTGGCAGCAGGGATGGGGCTGTGCCACGGGGAGGGCTGCTCCTGGTGGTGGCCCTGGGCTGGGGACAGCCCTGGAGCTGGGTGCTGAGTGGGGTCTGCAGTAAGAGAAGCCGTGGTTGAAGCCCTCAGGTCACCAGGAGGTGGCATGGATGGGGAGCAAGTCTAGGGCTGTAGGATTGCTGGTGGGTTGTCATTGCCAAAAGCACAGCTCGGGGGGGATCTGATCGCATTTCCTGATGCTCTGCTCATCCCCAGGCTGGCACGGCCGTCACCCACCTTACTGCGTTTGATCCCGCGGGGTCAGGCAGGGATGTGTGGCAAGACCTCCTGCAGGATGGCAAGCTGGAGTCCCCCTCTGGTGAGTACCTGGGGGGGCTACAGGGTGCCAGCCGTGCTGCGCTCACCAAGGGTGGGTTTCCCTTCTGCTGGGGTTCAGTCCGTCTCCAAATTCCCTGCTGCCTGTCGTGCTGACCTTGTGGCTCCCCACGAGCTGCTTGCACCATTTCAGGGCTGTTCTCGGGCTGCATTAATTGCATGTCCCAATGTCCCATCCACCCGAGGCTTGTGTGCCCGGCCGCCTTCCTCGAGTTCACGCCGCCAGCCGAGCCGGTTCCCATTTGTTTAGGGAGCACTGAGCAGCTCCCGAGCCTTGGAGCCGGCGCAGTGTGCTGCCCTCTTGTTGCTGCGAGGGTTTCCTGAAGGTCTCTGGTATTTCCTTGTTGCTTCTGCGTCATCCTCAGCTGCCTGCTCGCTCCCGCAGCCGGCTGCTTTGGAGCAGGGCAGCACCTCGCCGCCCGTGCTGGCAACCTGCTGCCGCCACCAAGGCCAGCCTGCAAACGAGGTAGCGCTGACGGATCTGCAGTGTTGGCACCGTGCCTCTGCAGGATTTCGTGAAGCTCAAGTTATGTCATTGCTTGCATAAACATTTCTGGAAAGCTGTCTGCTACCTGCTGTCTGAAAAGGGCGCGCGGAGCTGCCAGGATGCGGTCTCCTTCCTTCGTGCACGCTCGCTGTTATCGTCAGCAGGATCTGTGCTGCTGTGAAAATCGCTGCCTTAATGAGTTTACCTGCTACACATGTCAGGACCAGCATATAATTACCTGCTCGCCGGAGGGTGCTTCTTAAATAAGGGCACAGTTCAAGCACCCTCCGGAGAGCTGGAGGCGACGGCTGTCACCACAAAGTGCCGGTGCCTGGGCTGGCAGCCACGCAGTCCCGGTGACGGGGTGTGCCAGCCATTCCACACATGCCTGCTGGTTTTCCTGCCTCATTTTTTCCTCTGTTTCCATGACTTTTTTTTTTTTTTTTTTTAACCCCCTTCACCCACAGCAGGTATTTTTGTCCTGGTGGCAAAAAGCAGTTACTCATGTGCGCTAGTGCCATCTCCGAAACGCAATGGATGTACCCTGTGGCGTGCAGGGTGCTGGGGCATGCCCCAAAAGCCTTGTTCCCCTGGGGCTCTCTAGGCTTCCCTAGACATCCGTGGACATTTTTTTAACCTAATTTTCCTGGCAGGTAGAAGCAGTGTGACAGCAAAGGGGGAGGAGACAGCAGCAGCCGTGTGTGCCACCTGCACAGTGCCCGCACGGGGCCACCGGACACTGGAGCTGGCCCTGGCGTGGGACATGCCCCGCGTCCACTTCGGCTCCAAGGAGAAGCTGCACCTCAGGTGGGTGGCTCGGGGACAGCTGCTGGGGTGCCCGGGTCCCCTTGGGGTGTCCCCTGGGCTGGGCCCTGACCCCAAAATGCTCTCGGCAGGCGGTACACGCGCTTCTTCGGCAGCAACGGGGACGCGGCTCCTGCCCTGGTGCGCTATGCCCTGGCACACTATGAGGAGTGGGAGAGGAAGATCGACGCGTGGCAGAAGCCAGTCCTGGAGAACAGGTGGGACACGGGTGGGGACGGTGACCCCGCAGGGGACAGCAGGGGCCGAGGAGGCTGAATCTGCCCTGTCTTTGCCCCCTCGCAGCCAGCTGCCCTCCTGGTACAAGTCGGCGCTGTTCAATGAGCTGTACTTCCTGACGGATGGGGGCACCGTCTGGCTGGAGCTGCCCCACGACTGCCTCCCCCAGGAGCTGCAGACCCCGGGGGTGGCCAGCCTGTCCCACCTCCTCCCTGTCCTGCGGGAGTACGGAAGGTTTGCTTATTTAGAAGGTAACTCCTAGGGACACGTTGGACGGTCCCAAATGCACTCCCCATCGCTGACCCTGGGTGGTTTGAGCAGCCCCCACGGGGTGAAGCCCTGCGTGGCATGGGGAGGGGGTCCTGCCTTTCCTGACATCCCCACGGCGGGTCTGCCCTCCCTCACCACCTCTCCGGTGCTTGCAGGGCAGGAGTACCGCATGTACAACACCTACGACGTCCACTTCTACGCCTCCTTCGCCCTCATCATGCTGTGGCCCAAGCTGCAGATCAGCCTGCAGTACGACATCGGTGAGCAGGCGGAGGGTTTGGGATGGCTTCTGCCATAGGGAATGGTGCTGCGGAGACAGCATCCCCCTCCAGCCCCTCTGCTGAGCCCTGGGATTTGCAATCCCCCCGTGCCATGCCCTGCTGGCTTCATAGCATGGGATGGAGGCAACGGGGCTCGCTGTGGTGTCTCCTACACTGCTAACCCCCTGCATCCCTTCCAGCCGTCACGGTGATAAACGAGGACGTGGAGCCCCGGCAGTACCTGATGAGCGGCCAGACGGCACAGGTGAAGCTGAAAAATGTGGTGCCCCACGACATCGGGGACCCAGGTGAGGGGTGCAGCACGTCCCTTCCTCTGTAAGAGATAAAAGCGATAAGAGGCTTGGTGATAAGAGGCTTGGGTGGCCCTGGTGGTGCAGGATGAGGGTGGCAGTGCGTGCTCTGCGTGGAGCCCGCGCAAGGGAGACATGGGGATGGTGAGCAGCAGCAGGAGGGCTGCGGTGGGCACGATACATTTTGGGACCTGGCCCTGAGCCCTGCTGCATCCTCTCCATCCCCGTGCAGACGACGAGCCCTGGCAGCGCGTCAACGCCTACCTGATCCACGACACGGCCAACTGGAAGGACCTGAACCTGAAGTTCGTGCTGCAGGTGTATCGCGACTACTACCTGACGCACGACGCACCGTACCTGCGGGACATGTGGCCGGTCTGCCAGGTACCAGGGGACAGGGGGGACACCCTGCTAGGGGTGACACGGGAGGTGGGAGGCATCCCGAGAGGGGCTGTGCCATCCTCCCCCTGCCTCCCGCAGGCCGTGATGGAGTCGGAGCTGAGGTTTGACACGGACAACGACGGGCTGATCGAGAACGGGGGCTTCGCTGACCAGACGTACGACGCGTGGGTGGTGAACGGAGCCAGGTGAGCAGGGGGGCGGGTGGTGGAGAGCAGCCTCCGGGGAGCGCAGGAGGTGGGGGCACGCTCTCCATCCCTCCTGGGGGAGCTCTGTGCCACGCTGCCAACGCTGCTGTCCTTCTCCTTGCTCCGGCAGTGCCTACTGCGGGGGGCTGTGGCTGGCGGCTGTCCGGGTGATGTGCGAGATGGCAGAGGTGCTGGGGGACAAGGAGACCCAGCAGAAGTACAGCGGCATCCTGCAGAAGGGCAAGGAGGCCTTCGAGAGGTTGCTGTGGAACGGTGGGTGCTGGTCGGTGGGAAGCCACGCCGGGAAGGGTGCTGGGGTCGGACACCCATTTACCCTTTTTTATTTGTTTTTTTATTTTTTTATTTTTTGCGTTTTCCAGGAAAATACTACAACTACGACAGCAGCGGGAGCAGCACCTCCAGCAGCATCATGTCGGATCAGTGTGCGGGGCAGTGGTTCCTGGGGGCGTGTGGCCTGGACCACGGGGAGCTGGAGGTAAGAGGGGGGGGACTGGGGAGGCTTTGCTTGCAGCAGGGTGAGCGCCTGCTGTGGGGCTGGGGGGGCTCCAGCACCTCCTGTGCACGGGGCAGCAGTGGGGTGGAGGCTGTTTGAGGCAAATCAGTGCGAAAATGAGTGCTGAGGAACAGGCTGTGCAGCAGGAGCCTCCTCCAAGCCTGGCACACTGCTAGCCAGGTCCCGCTGGGTGCTGTTCTCAGCAAAATGGTATTTGTTTAAAAAAAAAAAAAAGGGGGGGGGGAGAAAACACGCGTTTTCACATGCTGTGCGCTGCCTGGTATGAAGTCCTGAGTGAGTGTCGGAGGAGATGAAGGTTGATTTGGGGCATGAAAAGCTGCAGCTGTGTGGTTGTGAGAGGAGAATGGGCTGGAGACTGCTCGAATGCAACAAGGGGGCAGCGAGAGCAGCAGCAGTAACGCAGCGCCTGGGACGCAGCGGGGCAGCAGAGAGCCTTGCTATGGGTTATTTCCGAGCAGCAGGGAAGAGACAGACCCTGCTGCTGGAAGCTCAGAGCAGCCCGCCGGGTGCCTGAGGGCCGTGGGTCGCTTCTGCTGGTGCCGAGAGGTTGCCCCAAGAGCCCTCCCCTGCGAGCAGCCTGCAGGATTTGGGGAGCTGCCCTCCAGCTCTGTGCTGTGCGAGAAACATCTCGAATAATTTTCTTCAGACAGGATCTTCCGTGAAGCTATTTTATTTGCAGTTTCAATGGCAGGCGTCCTGTCAATTGGGAGTGCATTTTAGTAAACAAATCATAACCTTTTATTCCCTACTACTCAACGCCTGATCACCTCCCCTGTTTCCTCAGGGCTGAGTACTACAGGTTCACAAGCTACTCAACACTCCTCTATACCATATATATACTATTTTTCTCTTTTTCAACCATTTAATTTCTCCTTTCTTACGTTTTGAGAACCTGTGATCTTTGTTTTACTGTTTCCCACACCGCTCATCCTGTTTTTCCTCAAGCTTCCACCTTGTTTTGGAACAGCGAGGCCTCCTACTGTCTACTTACCTACTTAGCATTTCTCCTTGTTATGACTACACAACCACCTTGGAATACGGGAAAAAAAAATCCCCACTGCAAAAACAACTTAGTTTCTCACAGCTGTGGTGCTCCAGCAGCATTTTTGGAATCAGAAAAAGTGGCATAGTCCAAAATCTCGCCTCTTGTTTCTGTTGATGTCCGACTTTGCTGCTTGAGGTGTCGTTCTCTGCTGCCCGGTGAGCTTTGAGCTTGCTGGAGGCTGCACTGGTGAACTTCTCTGCTTACTACGGTCATCCTTTTTTTTTTGTGTGCTTTTTTTTTTTTTTTTGCATGTGTTTTGATCACTTGCCCTGCTGGCAGCACTCCTGCTTGTAACGCGTTCCTGCTGTGTGTACAGGTCAGTGAGGGAACGCAAAGTAAGAAAAATCAGTGACCTCAGCCCTGAGGAAAAACTCTGCCCCAAACCATCCCGCAGGAGAAGAGGCTTCCCAAGCAGTGCTTGTGCTTATCTCCAGATCCACAGCCACGCCAGAAACATGACTGTATCAGATGCTTGGCTTCAGCACAGACAAAAGGGACCCGGTGCCTTTCCCTGATGAGTCCACAGAAGCCACCGGGTTAGCCTGCTCCAGGCAGTGACTGCCAATGCATTTTTGGTTTTCATCTTCAGCAAGCTGTGGAAAAGCATTATTTACGTTCAGCTGCGTGCAGAGGCTCTTTGTCCTCGTGCAACTGTCTGTGCTGTTTGGGGCAGTTGGCCTCTTCATGCTCGGGTTGTTCTGTTTTGGTTTGGTTTTGCAAGAGCTTACTCAGCTCTCCGAAGTGTCCTGAGCTTTTGGCTGCAGTTTGTTGAATAACTTGTTTTTTTCCCCCGTCAGGTGGGGGTGCGGGGCAGGCTCTGCGTTTCCTCCCCTCTTCTCCAGAAGCGGCTGTTTGTGTAGCGAGCGTGGCTGACCTTTCACAGACCTTTTTAACTTTTACTAGGGGTGAAAGTTTCAAGCCTCTCGTGCCAGATCCGGCGAGCCACAGGACGTGTCATGGTCCAGCCTCAGGGCCGTGCTGTCCCTGCTCGCTTCAACCTTTGGCTGGGGCCGCGGTCCTGCATCGCTGCCTGGCAGCGCAGCTGCAGGGATTGAAGTCCTGCTGAAATCAGTAAAAACTGAGCCCTGATTTTAATTACTCCACGGAGCTGAATCTAAATTTCCTTGTCCATAACCAGGAATTCAAACGTGGCCAGTCCAAGTGTGGTCTACACTGGGAAGTGGGAAGTTTTGCATCTCCCCCGAGCAGCTGCTTTTCTCTCTTTGGGGAAGAAAAAGGCATTTTGCTGGCATTCTCCATCCTATTTCTTATGGAGAAGCTGCTCCTGGTTCACCAAGCTTCTTTTTCATGCAGGTCTTCCCCAAGAGCCACGTTGTCAGCGCCCTGCAGACCATCTTTGAGAAGAACGTCATGGGCTTCGCCGGCGGCACCATGGGGGCAGTGAATGGCATGCGTCCCAGCGGCGTGCCCGACACCTCCAGCGTGCAGTCCAGCGAGGTGTGGATCGGCGTGGTCTATGCCTTGGCTGCCACCATGATCCAGGAGGTGAGCGGAGGGGCCACGGGCGGAGGTGGCCGGTGTCCTCTTCGAGCAGTGCAGACGCTGATGGTTTCCTCTTCTTCCCCCCCAGGGGATGGTGCAGGAGGGCTTTCATACGGCTGAGGGCTGCTACAGGACGGTGTGGGAGCAGCTGGGCATGGCCTTCCAGACCCCCGAAGCCTACTGTGAGAAGAAAGTCTACCGCTCGCTGGCTTACATGCGGCCCCTCAGCATCTGGAGCATGCAGCTGGCCCTGGAGAGCCGAGCTGGCCGGGCACCCTGTGCCCCCCCGGCCCCCTCCAGCCCTGTGCCTGGGGGCAGCGAGCAAAGCAATGGGGATAACCTGGGCCCTGTGGCCTCAGCTGGAAGTCAGGGACCTTGTCCCGTGCCTTCCTCTCTTTAAGGATGCTCAACTTGCTGTTTCCTTCCCTACCTCCTCAGCCCCTAAGCTATGTACACCTCACCTCGGGGGGGCTCCTGCTGCACATGAGGGGTCCGGAGGCACGGGTTGGGTCCTGTTGCAGATGGGGAAGTGCTGCTGTGCCCTCAAGGCTCCGGCAGCCTGCAGGATCCCCCCCTGCACCCCTCGTGCCCAGGAGCAAGCGTGACCTCTCCTGCAGGCTGTGGGTGGTAGGGTAGGGGCCAGGTGCAGGATGCGGCCGCCCCCACCACCCACACATAGACACATGGATGCTGTAGTGTGTGGCCCCCTGGGCTGACCCCTGTACCTGGGGGGGGTCCTGCTGGAACAATCCCTGGGGGGCCAGTGACAATCCCAGCCCCAACAGCCCCTGGCCTGGTCTGGCACCGTGCCGTGAGCTGGCGTGGGCAGGGAAGCAGATTTTAGAGGATGATTATTTCAAGTTCTTAATAAACTATTGTCCAGGTATGTGTTTTGTGCTTCCTGGTGCAGGGGGGTCATGCCTGCAGGTTGGTGATGGGAACTAGAAGTGAACAAGCATACTCCAAAACTGGCACAGGTACCAACATGCCACCAGGCTGCGTGGGAGGCTGATGGGGCTGGCCAGAGACCAGCGTGCCACCAGCTCCTGGATCTGAGGTCCACGTGGCTCCTGCGGCCACACACTGATGGCACAGTGACAACTGGAAAGCCACCAGGTGAGCGGGGGCAGAGGCACAGCGCCTGGGCAGCAACCCAGTGGGCACGGTGCTCTGCGCCCCTGGCACCAGAGCAGGACATGGAGGCATGTGTGCCCCCCCTGCAGGGCCACAATTATGTTCCCCCCTCTGTCCCTGCGGGGTTGGCACTAAATCTTCACCTCCTGCCCTCCTGGGTGCGAGGGTCACCCTGCGGGGTCCCCGGCTGGTGCCGACGTGGTGCTTCCCATGACCCCTGCCCCATGGCGTGGCGGCACCAGCAGCGGCACCCACGTCACGGTGTCCCCTGTGCCACCACAGGCGGTGGCCCGTCACCACCGGGTGCCCCTTGGCAGGAGGCCCAGAGGCACCGCGCAGCCCCCGCTGCTATAAACGGGGCTGAGCGGGGCTGGAGCTGCAAAGGCAGAGCCCGGCCCCGGCAGGCACAGCCATGGGGAGCCTCCGCTGCTGCCTCCTGCTCGCCCTGGCCCTGCTGGGCCCCCACCCCGCTGCCGCCGGGAAGGTGAGGGCTGCTGGGGGCCTTTCTGGCCATGCTGAGCCGTGCCGTCATGGGGGTGCAGCACATCTGGCCCTGGGCTTGTGTGGTTTTGGGGTTGCGTGCTTGTGCTGTGCCGTGCCATGCCACACTGCCCTGTGCTGTCCCCCGGCCCCCAGTGTGACCTGCAGGGCCTCTGGAGGAACGAGCTGGGCTCCAACATGACCCTCTTGGCCCTGGACATGGACGGGACCTTCTCCGGCTCCTACCACACCGCGGTGGCAGCCACCGACAAGCAGATCCTGGTGTCCCCTCTGCAAGGAGCCCTGCAGCCTCCCGGCACCAAGGGGCAGCAGCCCACCTTCGGCTTCACCGTGCAGTGGCAGTTTGCAGGTATGTCCATGGGACAGCCAGCGAGCACTGTTGTCTGTTTGTCTGTCTGTTGGGGGGGGTTTAGTAGGACTGTCTGCCTGCCCTGGCAATAGAGAAGGGGTCTCTGCCCACCTGGGGAAGGCGGCTGGGGTGTTTGTCTGTCCGTGGAAAAGGGCAGGGGTGTCCGTCTGTCTGCCTGCCTGGGGAAGGGATAAGGGGTGTCTGTCTGTCCATAGGAAAGGGCAGGGTGCATGGCAGGGAGGTCCCTCTGTCTGCCCAGGGCACATGGCAGGGGTGTCTGTCTGTCGGAGGGAGGTGGCCCAGGTTCCCCCTCTCGGAGCCACCAGCACTCAGCCCCCCTCAGCCCCCATTTCACCCCACGCAGACTCCACCACCGTCTTTGTGGGCCAGTGCTTCGTGGACCGCCGCGGGAAGGAGGTGCTGGAGACCGCCTGGCTCCTGCGGGAAGGGGTCCCCTCCCGCAGGGACGTCTGGAAGGCCACCAGGTGAGCCCAGCCCTCGCTGCCACCTGGCAGTGCCCTCTCCCACCCCACTGACACCCCTTCCCCACAGGGTTGGCACCTCCGTCTTCACTCGCGTCAAGTGATGGGGACCCAGCCGCCTGCACCCCATGGTCCTGGGGCTCTCCGCTGTCCTGCTGCCCGCTGGCTCCCTCCCAGTGCCTCCCAGTGCTTCCCAGCGCCTCCCAGCGACCCTGCAGCACGAGCCAAATAAACCCTGCTGTGCTCAGCAGACCTTTGCCCTGTGTCTCTCTGTTACTTCCCTGCGGCCGAGCCGGGTGGAGGAGGCGGGCAGGGGTCTGTCCCCTTAACAGGGACACAAGGCTGTGACATGGCCATCGAGGTGTTTATCAAGCATCCAGGGCACGCCTGGCCCTGGCCAATCTGCTTCAAAGGAAGGCGAAAATTAGGAAAAGGGGCCACGGGCTGGCCGAAGTAGTTGCCACCGGCACAGCACACAGCTACACGTCCTTCCTGACCAAAATACACACATCATGTCCCCCCCGTGGCATCCCACTGCCTCTCCCATCACCCATCCCTGGGCCCTGACGCTCACCCTGTGGCATGGTGGCACCAGCAGTGGCACCCATGTCATGGTGTCCCATGTGCCACTACAGGTGGTGGCCCGTAACCACCAGGTGCCCGCCCTGCTCGGCCTCTGCCCCACTACTGCCGGGAGCTCCCCCCTGTCCCCCTGCTCCTGCGTGGGCTCCTCTCCATGGGCTCAGGTCCAGCCCGGGGCCTGCTCCAGTGGGAGTCCTCCACAGGCCGCAGCCTCCTTCAGTGCAGGGCCACCTGCTCCATCTGGAGGGGTTCCTCCAAAGGCTGTGGAGTGGAACCCTGCTCCTGCATGGTACACCATGGGCTGCAGGGGCACAGCCTGCTTCACCATGGGCCTCACCACAGGCCGCAGGGGACTTCTGCTCCAGCTCCTGGAGCGCCTCTCCCCCTCCTCCTCCACTGACCTCGGTGCCTGCAAGGCTGTTCCTCACTCCTCTCACTGTCCCAGCTGCTCTGAGGTGCAGCTTCTTTTTTTATTTTTTTTTTCCCCCGTCTTACATCTGCTCTCACAGAGGTGCAACCAACATTGCTTATTGGCTCGCCTCTGGTCAGCAGTGGGGCCCTTACCTGACATGGGGCCGCTTCTGGATTCTTCTCACAGAAGCCACCCCTACGGCCCCCTGCTACCAAAACCTTGACACGTAAACCCAACTTCTCAGCACCCAACAGCTCAGCACCCAAGTTCTCAAACAAAACCTTGACATATAAACCCACTACTCAGCACCCAACACCTCAGCACCCAACACCCCTCGGCACACAACTCATGAGCAGTCATCTTCTCAGCGCCCAACTCCACAGCGCCCAACACCTCAGCATACAACTCCTCAGCACCCGACACCTCAGTACCCAAGTTCTCAACCAAAACCTTGACATATAAACACACTACTCAGCGCCAAACTCCTCAGCGCCCAACACCTCGGCATACAACGCCTCAGCACACAGCACCTCAGCACCCAACTCCTCAGCGCCCAACACTTTGGATGCCAACGGGGCTCCGTGGCTGGCTGCAGCACCCCAGGGCCGGCCCTTTCATGTGGCTCCCTATCAGCTGCACACCAGAACCAAGCTTTCCGGAAGGGGCCAGCCTTGTCCCCAGGGTGGGGGCCCGTGTCCTCAACGCTATCAGGATGTCACCAACCACAGCGTGCCCGTGGGCTGTGCCATGTGGGTGAGCCAGCAAGGGCATGCTCCCTCAGCTTCTGGCCACATCCTCCATGCTGGAGCAGCACATGGGAGTCATACTGGGCCGGGACCACCCGCACTGCACAAAACTACGCATCCTTCCTGACCAAAATACGCACATGAATCACAGAATCACAGAATCACAGAATTTCTAGCTTGGAAGAGACCTCAAGATCATCGAGTCCAACCTCTGACCTAACGCTAACAGTCCCCACTAAACCATATCCCTAAGCTCTACATCTAAACGTCTTTTAAAGACCTCCAGGGATGGTGACTCCACCACCTCCCTGGGCAGCCTGTTCCAATGCCTCACAACCCTTTTGGTAAAGAAGTTCTTCCTAACATCCAACCTAAAACTCCCCTGGCGCAACTTAAGCCCGTTCCCCCTCATCCTGTCACCAGGCATGTGGGAGAACAGGCCAACCCCCACCTCTCTACAGCCTCCTTTAAGGTATCTGTAAAGAGCGATAAGGTCGCCCCTGAGCCTCCTCTTCTCCAGGCTAAACAAGCCCAGCTCCCTCAGCCGCTCCTCGTAGGACTTGTTCTCCAGGCCCCTCACCAGCTTCGTCGCCCTTCTCTGGACCCGCTCAAGCACCTCCATGTCCTTCTTGTAGCGAGGGGCCCAAAACTGAACACAGTACTCGAGGTGCGGCCTCACCAGAGCCGAGTACAGGGGGACGATCACCTCCCTAGCCCTGCTGGTCACACTGTTTCTGATACAAGCCAGGATGCCGTTGGCCTTCTTGGCCACCTGAGCACACTGCTGGCTCATATTCAGCCGACTGTCCACCATCACACCCAGGTCCTTCTCTGCCTGGCAGCTCAGAATATGGCATTGATATCCCCGGGTAGCCCCTGTGTAACCTGGGAATAGCCATAGTGCAAACAAGGGGCAGCAGGAGGGAGGGAGTGTCTTCCCCAGAAAGTGTTTCCCTCGTCTGAGCCTCCGTGATGCCAGCTCCCCCACAAGGCTCTTGATAAACACCAGCAAGGAGGGACAGTTTCAACATCAGATTTTCAGAATTCCAAACCCAAATCTTGTAGGGGTGGGAATGGCCCCTTCATGGTGGAACCACCCCGATTGCACAACCCAACCCTGGGCAGAGCTGGCACCCCGCGGCAATAAAAAGGCGAGGGAGCCCTGCGAGGAGCACAGACACCTGTCCGCCTGCTGCAGAGATGGTGCCGACGACCTCCCTCCTGCTGCTGCTCGGCCTGGCCCTGCTGGCCCCCGGCCTCTCTGCTGACCAGGTAAGGAGATGGGGCTAGGTCTGGGGATGGGGATGGGCAGCGAGGCTGTGCCCCTGGGGGCCTCCTTGCCTGCCTCCTGCCCGGTGCTGAGCCCCCTCTGCCCCAGTGCGTGCTGACCGGGAGCTGGACCAACAACCTGGGCTCCAACATGACCATCATGGCTGTGAACAACAATGGTGAGTTCGCTGGCACCTTCCACACCGCTGTGTTGACCACGACAAAAGAGATCAAAGCATCACCTCTGGTGGGAATCCAGCACATCAAGACCCAGCCCACTTTTGGCTTCACTGTCAACTGGAATTTTACAGGTTTGTCTCCTCTCCTTGTGGTGTCCCCGGTGCTCCCATCCACTCCCTGTGTTTTCTCCTTTTGCTCTACCCTCCACTGTGGTGCCCTGATGCTCGGCAGCCCTGCCCTGTGCCAGCCTTGAGGCTCTCCTGCCCTTCATGCAGCATCCCCTAGGGCTCCCCACCTTTGGTGTCCCCACAGCTCCCCCATCCCCTCCCATGTCCCCATTGGTCCCCCATGCCTGCCCCCAGAGCCTCGCCACCTCTGGGTGAGGAATCTCCTCCTACCACCTATCTAAATCTCTCCTCTCTTAGCTTCAAGCCGTTCCCCTTGTCCTATCTCTCCAGCCCCTGACAAAGGGGTCCCACGGGAGGAGAGCAGAGCAGAGGGGGACAATCCCCTCCCTCGCCCTGCTGCCCACCCTGTGTTGGTGCAGCCCAGGACACGGGGCAGCGAGCACACGTTGCTGGCCCATGTCCCACTTCTCATCAATAACACCCCCAGGCCCTTCTCCTCGGGGCTGCTCTCAGGGCATTCCCCACCCAGCGTGTGTCTGTGCTGTTCCCGAAGTTCCTGAGTGTGCCAGAGGGCAGGGACAGCCCGAGTGAGCTGTCCTCAGGGCCAAGGAGCCCAGACCCGGCCACACTCCCCTCACCTGCCCTTCCCCGCAGACTCCACCGCCGTCTTCACGGGCCAGTGCTTTGTGGACACAGACGGCAAGGAGACCCTGAAGACCATGTGGCTCCTGCAGTCACACGCCAACAGCATCAAAGACGACTGGAATGCCACCACGTGAGTCCGGGGCAGAGGTACGGGGCCTAGGCAGCGACGCGGTGGCCCCGTGCCTCCTGCCTGATGTCTCCTGCTCTGTCCCCACAGGGTCGGCACCGACACCTTCACCCGCCGGGCAGAAGTGATGGAGTGAGGCTGGCCCCGTGGGGGTCCCAAGGCTGGCCACTGGCTTCTAGAGGCCTTGTGGCAGCTGAAGGGGGCTACAGGAGAGCTGGGGTGGGACTCTGTGCCGGGGGGTGATAGGACAAGGGGGAACGGCTTTAAACTATAATCAGGGGGATTTAGATTAGATACATGTATTCGTAAGAAATTCTTCACTCAGAGGTGGTGAGGCCCTGGCCCAGGCTGCCCAGAGGAGCTGTGGCTGCCCCATCCCCGGCAGTGCTCAAGGCCAGGCTGCATGGGGCTGGGGGCAGCCTGGGCTGGGGGGAGGTGTCCCTGCCCATGGCAGGGGTAGGAGTTGGGTGGTGTGTAAGGTCCCTTCCCACCCAGAACACTCTGTGCCTCTGTGATTGTGTGACAACACCTGGGCATGGCCAATGCCACTGCCTCTCCTCACAATAAAGCTTTACTGCAAACACCTCTGGCTCCTGTCACCTCCTGTCCCTTTGGGCTATGTGTGAGCCCTGGCTCTCGTGTCCCCCCCATGGCGTCCCACTGCCTCTTCTATCACCCGACCCCGGTCCCTGACGCCCACCCTGTGGCGTGGCGGCACCAGCAGTGGCACCCATGTCACGGCGTCCCCTGTACCACCACAGGGGACACATCAGCAGCCAACTTCTCAGCACCCAACACCCCAGCACCCAACTTATCATCACCCAACTTCTTAGCACCCATCACCTCAGCGCCCTATGGCTCAGCACCCAATGTCTCAGCACCCAACTCCTCAGCACCCAACTCCTGTGATGGTTGCACTTGGGTGGGCAGCTGAGCTCCACCACAACGCCTCTCTCACTCCCCCTTCCTCAAAGGCAAAGGGGGAGAAAACACGATGCAAAGGGCTCAAGGGTTAAGATAAGTACCAGGACATCACTCAAAAATTGTAGTGCTGAGCAAACCAGACTCAGCATAGGGAGACAGTAAGATTCATTGCCGAATAGTAACAAGCTAGAGAAGTGAGAAACAAAGGAAAGAAACCAAAAGCACCTCCCCCCCTCCACCCTCTTCCACCTCCTCCCCCCGAGCGGCGCAGGGGAACGGGGGAACGGGGCTTATGGTCAGCCTACAGCGCTTCTTCTCCGCCACTCCTTCTCGGTCACTCTCGTCCCCTGTGCTGTGGGGTCCCTCCCATGGGATGCAGTCCTTGATGAACTGATCTGGTTGTGGGCTGCCCACAGGCAGCAGCTCTTCCAGAGCTGCTCCAGATATGGGTCCGTACCACGGGGACTATTCCTCAGGAGCAAACTTGGCACTCCAGGGGCAGCAGCTTCTGCCAGGTCACCTGCTCCTGCGTGGGCTCCTCTCACAGAATCACAGAATCACAGAATTTCTAGCTTGGAAGAGACCTCAAGATCATCGAGTCCAACCTCTAACCTAACACGAACAGTCCCCACTAAACCATATCCCTAAGCTCTACATCTAAACATCTTTTGAAGACTTCCAGGGATGGTGACTCTACCACCTCCCTGGGCAGCCTGTTCCAGTGCCTCACAACCCTTTCAGTAAAGAAGCTCTTCCTAACATCCAACCTAAAACTCCCCTGGCGCAACTTAAGCCCGTTCCCCCTCGTCCTGTCACCAGGCACGTGGGAGAACAGGCCAACCCCCACCTCACTACAGCCTCCTTTGAGGTATCTGTAGAGAGCAATAAGGTCGCCCCTGAGCCTCCTCTTCTCCAGGCTAAACAAGCCCAGCTCCTTCAGCCGCTCCTCGTAGGACTTGTTCCAGGCTCCTCACCAGCTTCGTTGCCCTTCTCTGGACCCACTCGAGCACCTCCATGTCCTTCTTGTAGCGAGGGTCCCAAAACTGAACACAGTACTCGAGGTGCGGCCTCACCAGAGCCGAGTACAGGGGGACGATCACCTCCCTAGCCCTGCTGGTCACACTGTTTCTGATACAAGCCAGGATGCCGTTGGCCTTCTTGGCCACCTGAGCACACTGCTGGCTCATATTCAGCCGACTGTCCACCATCACACCCAGGTCCTTCTCTGCCTGGCAGCTCAGAATATGGCATTGATATCCCCGGGTAGCCCCTGTGTAACCTGGGAATGGCCATAGTGCAAACAAGGGGCAGCAGGAGGGAGGGAGTGTCTTCCCCAGAAAGTGTTTCCCTCGTCTGAGCCTCCGTGATGCCAGCTCCCCCGCAAGGCTCTTGATAAACACCAGCAAGGAGGGACAGTTTCAACATCAGATTTTCAGAATTCCAAACCCAAATCTTGTAGGGGTGGGAATGGCCCCTTCATGGTGGAACCACCCCGATTGCACAACCCAACCCTGGGCAGAGCTGGCACCCCGCGGCAATAAAAAGGCGAGGGAGCCCTGCAAGGAGCACAGACACCCGTCCGCCTGCTGCAGAGATGGTGCCGACGACCTCCCTCCTGCTGCTGCTCGGCCTGGCCCTGCTGGCCCCCGGCCTCTCTGCTGACCAGGTAAGGGGATGGGTGTTGCAGGAAGAACGGCCGAAAGCACGAGAGACACTAGTATTGTCAGATCATGCTCCATTTTATTGTCCGAATAGCCTAACTTTTACAGCGAACGTAACAGGGGCGGACAGTGTTTCACACAAGATTATTGGTCAAAAGCCCTCAGACAAGCAACTACAAGAAAACAACCCCACCTGCAAGAAAACAACCCCCTTGTGATTAGCAGTCACACAGACCTTGTCCTTGAAGCCAGCTACTGGTAACAATATTGTTCTGAATTCCTCAGTTGGGCGATGTGGGAACACTGTCATGGGAACTTCTCATAGTTGCCCTGGTAGATTGGTTTGCTCAGTTACAGCAAGCCATGGGATTTTTGCTGTTTCAAAAATCCCTCAACAATTCCCCCTTTTTTTTTTTTTTTTTTTTTGAGCAAACCATGCCCAATATAACATTTTTGCAAGTAACCCTTTAACCACATTTATCACAATACCACATGCAATGATGATTGACACCCCAGCAAACAGAATCCTTAATCCCTCTTTGACTAATCCCAGTAACCATCTATGCATTGTTTCAAGCAAATCAGTGAAGCATTGATTGAAAGGATTGATACCATATTGAATCTTTTTCGTGTGCTCTTTCAGGAAAGTAATGGATTTGTGAATTGACTCATTATGATCAAAAAGGTTTAAACAGTACGTTCCCTTAAAGTCCTCACACCCATGCCTTTGAGCCAAAAGCAAGGTGTCAATAGCAGCTTGATCCTGTAAAAGCGCATGTCGCAGACTATTTTGATTTTTGATCTCCTCAAGTATCTCTGTCGTGGCATAGGCTTGCTTCTCGGCCCAGCATACTGATTTTTCTAAGTTGCTACGTGCGGCCACAGATGCCACTCCAGGCACTAAAATTGCCAACGCCGCTCTAGCTGCAACCCCACACAATTCAACATTATCATTGCAATCCGGTGCAAGCAATGCCCATTTATGTCTGGTGATCTCACACAACCATGACAAGCTAGGAGCAAATACAATGAGTTTATCTAAGTAACATGGACATCTGATAGCATTTGCAGCGATACCTTGCCAGGCCCTATCCGCACAAATCAGAAAAACATCAGGAGGCAAGGCCAAAGCTGCACAATTGTTCCAAACACTGTAGTTGTTACCCCTTGTCTCCATGCTATAAACCCCTAAACCCTGTTTAGCAGTGTCATCGTAAACACGGGTGTTATTTGTATTTCTGTACCCGTATGGCCCTTTCCAGGTTCCTGTAGCAGGATTCATCTGGTAGCTACAGCTACATTCACATTTGTAGCCACCTTTCAGGTTGATACAGATTTGACTACAGATACCAGGGTTTTGGCATTCATCAATATCTCCACAGTTTCTCTTGTCTACAAACTCAAACCCAGCTGGACAGTCACATTCATTTATGTTGCATTCCTCCAGGGGCTCATCACCCCAGTCCTTGCAGTCAGGATCTCTGTCACAGTCTTTTTCACCATCACATTTCCAGGACACCGGGATACACTGGGTCGACTGAGGACCACAGCTGGTTTCATTTACCCGGCATGTTCTCATAGGACACAGCTCAGCACTCTCATCAGACCCGTTTTCACAGTCCGGATCCCCATCACACTGCCATCTGTTTGGCACACACTGACCACTGTTGCACACAAAGTCAGATTCAGCACACGTCTTCTTCACACAAGCACTCTCATCACTGCCATCTGAGCAGTCTTCACATTTTCCTCTAGCACCGTCGGCAGCAGTGCACAGGCAGGCGAGGGCGAGCAGCAGGCAGAGCGCCCTGCACCATCACCTGTGTCACTTACACTACTGTTACCCATGCTGTCAGTGTCAGTGGCATCCTCCTGCTACCGTTTCTGTCTTTGCCGCCCCTTACTCTCCCCCTTTTCTTTACTCCACTGCCCATTCACCACAACTGGATGAGACACATGATTACTGGTTAGGAAAGAGAGTGTAACGCCTGCTATACGGCTGCAGGCAGTGCCGGCTGCAACCTTAGAAGCTGTTTGTGAACGAGCCTGCCGGTGGGCATTTGGCAGTGTAATCTGCGTCTCTGCACTCCTGCCCCACAACAGAGCTAAGTCGTCATTAGTAATCCGTAGGATGTGGCAACCCCACGGAACCTTATCCAGAAACACAGTTATAACACCGATCTGGGGACGAATAGTCTTTTTTGCATTGCAAGATAAACCTTTTATAAAAAGAATGCCAGAGCGAAGCAGCACAGCCGCTGCTGCCGCTGCCTCCGTGGTTATGTCAGACAGGCTGCAGGGTCCTGATGTCCGCCCCTCTGCTCTGTGCCGACTCGCCACACGGTGAGGGTCGGCTGCCGGTGTCCACGGACGCCTCTGGCCTCCCGTAGCAACTCGATCTCGGATGTCCCGCATCGCACCGCGATTATTTCAGTGTCCCGCGTTTTCCGCGGCTCCGTTTCCTGCGTCCCTCCGTTTCCCGCGTCCCGCCGCGATTGCGTTTCCCGCGTCCCGCCGCGGCTCCGTTTCCCGCGTCCCTTCGCGATTCCTTTTCCGTTTCCCGATTCCCGCCGCGATTCCGTTGTTCAGGTCGCTGAGCAGAGTGTTTCAACGTCTCTCAGGTGTTCCGGCGTCCGCCAGGTCTGTCCTTGTCTCTCGGAGTTGGCCGTAGCCCTGCAGCGTCACCCACTGCTCTCTCCGTGCGGTGGCCGGCTTGCCGTGTGCCTCGGGTCTCCCGGCGCCGCTCCTGTGTCCCGATGTCCCGGCGCCGCTCCGATGTCCCAGCCTCAGCCTGTTCGGGTCTCAGCCTGTTCGGGCTCCATATGTTGCAGGAAGCACGGCCGAAAGCACGACAGACACCAGCAGAGTCAGATCATGCTCCATTTTATTGCCCGAATAGCCTAACTTTTATAGAGAACTTAACAGGGGCGGACAGTGTTTCACACAAGATTATTGGTCAAAAGCACTCAGACAAACAACTGCAAGAAAACAACCCCACCTGCAAGAAAACAACCCCCTTGTGATTAGCAGTCACATAGATTGGCCTTGAAGCCAGCTACTGGTAACAATATTTTTCTGAATTCCTCAATTGGAATGGCCCATTCATGGTGGAAGCATCCCGATTGCACAACCCAAACCTGGGCAGAGCTGACACCTGCAGTCCCGTGGCAATAAAAAGGCGAGGGAGCCCTGCGAGGAGCACAGATACCCGTCCGCCTGCTGCAGAGATGGTGCCGACGACCTCCCTCCTGCTGCTGCTCGGCCTGGCCCTGCTGGCCCCCGGCCTCTCTGCTGACCAGGTAAGGGGATGGGGATGGGTTTGGGGATGGGCAGCGAGGCTGTGCCCCTGGGGGCCTCCTTGCCTGCCTCCTGCCCGGTGCTGAGCCCGCTCTGCCCCAGTGCGATCTGACCGGGAACTGGACCAACGACCTGGGCTCCAACATGACCATCGGGAAGCTGAGCAGCAACGGCGAGTTCGCTGGCACCTACATCACGGCTGTGACGACCACGAAAAAAGAGATCAAAGCATCACCTATGGTGGGAACCCAGCACAGCAACACCCAGCCCACTTTTGGCTTCACTGTCAACTGGAATTTTACAGGTTCGTCTCCTCTCCTTGTGGTGTCCCCGGTGCTCCCATCCACTCCCTGTGCTTTCTCCTTCGCTCTACCCTCCCCTGTGGTGCCCTGATGCTCGGCAGCCCTGCCCTGTGCCAGCCTTGAGGCTCTCCTGCCCTTCATGCAGCATCCCCTAGGGCTCCCCACCTTTGGTGTCCCCAGAGCTCCCCCATCCCCTCCCCAGGACATGGGGCAGCGAGCACGCATTGCTGGCCCATGTCCCGCTTCTCGTCAACCAACACCCCCAGGCCCTTCTCCTCGGGGCTGCTCTCAGGGCATTCCCCACCCAGCGTGTGTCTGTGCTGTTCCCGAAGTTCCTGAGTGTGCCAGAGGGCAGGGACAGCCCGAGTGAGCTGTCCTCAGGGCCAAGGAGCCCAGACCCAGCCACACTCCCCTCACCTGCCCTTCCCCGCAGACTCCACCACCGTCTTCACGGGTCAGTGCTTCGTGGATGAGCACGGCAAGGAGATCCTGAAGACCATGTGGCTCCTGCGGTCACACGCCGACAGCATCGATGACAACTGGAAAGCCACCAGGTGAGCCCGAGGCAGAGGCACGGGGTCTGGGCAGCGACGCGGTGGCCTGGTGGCCCCGTGCCTCCTGCCTGACGTCTCCTGCTCTGTCCCCGCAGGGTCGGCATCAACACCTTCACCCGCCGGGCAGAAGTGATGGAGTGAGGCTGGCCCCGTGGGGGTCCCAAGGCTGGCCACTGGCTTCTAGAGGCCTTGTGGCAGCTGAAGGGGGCTACAGGAGAGCTGGGGTGGGACTCTGTGCCGGGGGGTGATAGGACAAGGGGGAACGGCTTTAAACTATAATCAGGGGGATTTAGATTAGATACATGTATTCGTAAGAAATTCTTCACTCAGAGGTGGTGAGGCCCTGGCCCAGGCTGCCCAGAGGAGCTGTGGCTGCCCCATCCCTGGCAGTGCTCAAGGCCAGGCTGCATGGGGCTGGGGGCAGCCTGGGCTGGGGGGAGGTGTCCCTGCCCATGGCAGGGGGTTGGAGTTGGGTGGTGGGTAAGGTCCCTTCCCACCCAGAACACTCTGTGCCTCTGTGATTGCGTGACAACACCTGGGCATGGCCAATGCCGCTGCCTCTCCTCACAATAAAGCTTTACTGCAAACACCTCTGGCTCCTGTCACCTGCTGTCCCTTTGGGCTATGTGTGAGCCCTGGCTCTCGTGTCCCCCCCATGGCGTCCCACTGCCTCTTCCATCACCTGTCCCCAGTCCCTGACGCCCACCCTGTGGCGTGGCGGCACCAGCAATGGCACCCATGTCACGGCGTCCCCTGTGCCACCACAGGCGGTGGCCCGTCACCACTGGGTGCCCCTTGGCAGGAGGCCCAGAGGCACTGCGCAGCCCCCGCTGCTATAAATGGGGCCGAGCGGGGCTGGAGCTGTGCAGGCAGAGCCCGGCCCTGGCAGGCACAGCCATGGGGAGCTTTCGCTGCCGCCTCCTGCTCACCCTGGCCCTGCTTGGCCTCCACCCCGCTGCCGCCGGGAAGGTGAGGGCTGCTGGGGGCCTGTGCTGAGCTGTGCTGAGCTGAGCTGTGCCGAGCCATGCCGTCATGGGCGTGCAGGGCTTCTGTGGTTCTGGGGTTGAGTGCTTTCACCCTGCCTTTCACTTGATACTACCAAACTGATCACCAGTGCCTCAGCACCCAACTCTTCAAATGCCCAACACCTCGGCACCCAATGTCTCAGCACCCAACTCCTCAGCACCCAACTCCTGTGATGGTTTCACTCGGGTGGGCAGCTGAGCTCCACCACAACGCCTCTCTCACTCCCCCTCCTCAAAGGACCAGGGGGAGAAAACACGATGCAAAGGGCTCAAGGATTAAGATAAGTACCAGGACATCACTCAAAAATTGTAGTGCTGAGCAAACCAGACTCAGCATAGGGAGACAGTAAGATTCATTGCCAAATAGTAACAAGCTAGAGAAGTGAGAAACAAAGGAAAGAAACCAAAAGCACCTCCCCCCCCTCCACCCTCTTCCACCTCCTCCCCCTGAGCAGCGCAGGGGAACGGGGGAACAGGGATTATGGTCAGCCTACAGCGCTTCTTCTCCGCCGCTCCTTCTCGGTCACTCTCGTCCCCTGTGCTGTGGGGTCCCTCCCACAGGATGCAGTCCTTGATGAACTGATCCGGCGTGGGCTTCCCACAGGCAGCAGCTCTTCCAGAACTGCTCCAGATATGGGTCCGTACCACAGGGACCATTCCTCAGGAGCAAACTTCGCACTCCATGGGCAGCAGCTTCTGCCAGGTCACCTGCTCCTGCGTGGGCTCCTCTCCACAGGCTACAGCCTGCTTCACCATGGGCCTCACCAGAGGCCGCAGGGGACTTCTGCTCCAGCTCCTGGAGTGCCTCTCCCCCTCCTCCTCCACTGATCTTGGTGCCTGCAAGGCTGTTCCTCACTCCTCTCACTGTCCCAGCTGCTCTGAGGTGCGGCTTCTTTTTTTATTTTTATTTTTCCCCCGTCTTACATCTGCTCTACAGAGGTGCAACCAACATTGCTTATTGGCTCAGCTCTGGTCAGCAGTGGGGCCCTTACCTGACATGGGGCCGCTTCTGGATTCTTCTCACAGAAGCCACACGTATGGCCCCCTGCTACCAAAACCTTGACATGTAAACCCAACTTCACAGCACCCAACACCTCAATACCCAACATTTCAGCACCCAACACCTCAGAACCCAAACATTTCAGCACTCAACTCCTCAGAATCCAATTTCTCAACACCCAACTTCTCAGCACTCAACAATTCAGCACCCAACACCTCAGCACTCAGCTCCTCAGCCCCCAACTCCTCAGTACCCAACACTTCAGTGCCCAACAATTCAGCTCCCAACACCTCAGCACCCAAGTTCTCAACCAAAATCTTGACATGTAAACACACTACTCAGCACCCAACTCCTCAGCACCCAACACCTCGGCATACAACGCCAAAGCACACAGCACCTGAGGACCCTACTCCTCAGCACTCAACACCTCAGGGCCCTACTCCTCAGCACCCAACTCCTCAGCACTCGATTCCTTAGCACCCAACACCTCAGTAACCAGCTTATCCGTGCCCAACACCTCAGGATCCTGCTCCTCAGCGCCCAACACTTTGGATGCCAACGGGGCTCCGTGGCTGGCTGCAGCACCCCAGGGCCGGCCCTTTCATGTGGCTCCCTATCCTGCACACCAGAACCAAGCTTTCCGGAAGGTCCGTGTCCTCAACGCTATCAGGATGTCACCAACCACAGCGTGCCCGTGGGCTGTGCCGTGTGGGTGAGCCAGCAAGGGCATGCTCCCTCAGCTTCTGGCCACATCCTCCGTGCTGGAGCAGCACACGGGAGTCATATTGGGCCGGGACCACCCGTACTGCACAAAACTACGCATCCTTCCTGATCAAAACACGCACATGAAACCCAAAATGAGCACGTACCTCCTGATTCCCCAGCCTGCTTCCTAGCCCTATAGGCACACGCCCTCCCTCCTACCCTGGCACACAGCAGCTGGCCCAGCACCACCTGCCCACTCACCCACACACATCCTTCAAGTCGGCAGATTACATCCTTGCAGCAAAGCAGAAAGGAGATCTAGTGACAATGGGCGATGTTTTCATTCAGTCTAGTTGTTTCCCTCTCAGGCACTACCTTGTGAAAGGATTACCTGAAAAAAATGAAGGAATTAGTAGCATCCATCAGTGCCTCAAAACTGAATCTGTCAGTGCCCAGCACCTCAGTACCCAAAATATCAGCACTTGGCTGCGGGCAGGTGAGGAAACCACTCCAGCCAGACTGCCCGCAGGTTGCTTCCTGCCTCCCGGAGCTGGAGTGCGATCAGGGCAATGCGATCGAGGCAGCCACAGCCTAGTGCTTCAGTGGGAGAGGAGCTTTCGAGCAGCAGGTGAGCCTCCCCTGCTCTCCTTCTCTCACTTCTCAGGAGGGTCTTGCAAGAGCCTGAGCTGCTCCGTCCCCAGCAGCTCTACGGGTGGCAGGAGTGGTGGGGTTTCAGCTGGTCGCCCTCCCCTGCTTCATCCTGGAAAATACCAAACTGCAGACTGGTGGAGGAGGAGGAGTTGTCTTGGCTAAGAGCGTGTTCAGTACGAATCAAGACATCTCAAGCAAGGTTCCTGTCGCATTGGTGAATGAGCCTGATACCTCTGGCCCTGCAGCAGCAGAGGGAAGGCAGTGGAGAACAATATCTAAGCCCCGTCCTTGCACTGATCCCCCTTCACTGCCAGCTGCTGCCTGCCCCAGCTGAAATCAGAAAACTAGATCACAATTGCCATGTGTCTCCTGGTTTCCAACCTAGTCCCTGGGCTTGCAAGCCCTTGCAGCAGCTCTGGTCCCGAGTTTGCTTTGCATGATGGAGCCGGGGAAGGAGGAGTGGGCTGGGGCATTGATACTACTGGGCACTCCCTGTGCAGCCTGGGCATGGCCCCAGGGCCCTCATGGGCAGCAGAAGGGAGGGAGCATCCTCCCTAGAAAGTGTTTTCCCCAGCTGAGCCTCTGTGATGCCAGCTGCCCTGCAAGGCTCTTGGTAAACACCAGCAAGGAGGTACAGTTTCAACACCGGATTTGGGGAGTCTCTATCTGCAACCACATCCTGTAGGGGTGGGAATGGCCCCTTCATGGTGGAACCACCCCGATTGCACAACAAAACCCCGGACAGAGCTGCCACCTGCAGTCCCGTGGCAATAAAAAGGCGAGGGGGCCCTGCGAGGAGCACAGACACCTGTCCGCCTGCTGCAGAGATGGTGCTGACGACCTCCCTCCTGCTGCTGCTCGGCCTGGCCCTGCTGGCCCCCGGCCTCTCTGCTGACCAGGTAAGGGGATGGGGATGGGTTTGGGGATGGGGATGGGGCTAGGTCCGGGGATGGCTATGGGTAGTGGGACTATGCCCCTTGAGGACTCCTTGCCTGCCTCCTGCCTGGTGCTGAACCCCCTCTAGCCCCAGTGCGTGCTGACCGGGAACTGGACCAACGACCTGGGCTCCAACATGACCATCGGGAAGCTGAGCAGCAACGGCGAGTTCGCTGGCACCTACATCACGGCTGTGACGACCACGAAAAAAGAGATCAAAGCATCACCTCTGGTGGGAACCCAGCACAACAACACCCAGCCCACTTTTGGCTTCACTGTCAACTGGAATTTTACAGGTTTGTCTCCTCTCCTTGTGGTGTCCCCGGTGCTCCCATCCACTCCCTGTGCTTTCTCCTTCGCTCTACCCTCCCCTGTGGTGCCCTGATGCTCGGCAGCCCTGCCCTGTGCCAGCCTTGAGGCTCTCCTGCCCTTCATGCAGCATCCCCTAGGGCTCCCCACCTTTGGTGTCCCCACAGCTCCCCCATCCCCTCCCATGTCCCCATTGGTCCCCCATGCCTGCCCCCAGAGCCTCGCCACCTCTGGGTGAGGAATCTCCTCCTACCACCTAACTAAATCTCTCCTCTCTTAGCTTCAAGCCGTTCCCCTTGTCCTATCTCTCCAGCCCCTGACAAAGGGGTCCCATGGGAGCAGAGCAGAGGGGGACAATCCCCTCCTTCATCCTGCTGCCCACACTGTGTTGGTGCAGCCCAGGACACAGCGAGCACGCATTGCTGGCCCATGTCCCGCTTCTCGTCAACCAACACCCCCAGGCCCTTCTCCTCGGGGCTGCTCTCAGGGCATTCCCCACCCAGCGTGTGTCTGTGCTGTTCCCAAAGTTCCTGAGTGTGCCAGAGGGCAGGGAAAGCCCGAGTGAGCTGTCCTCAGGGCCAAGGAGCCACGGCTCTGGCACTGCCCTGCTCGGGGCTCATGGCTCCAGCCACACTCCCCTCACCTGCCCTTCCCCACAGACTCCACCACCGTCTTCACGGGCCAGTGCTTCGTGGATGAGCACGGCAAGGAGACCCTGAAGACCATGTGGCTCCTGCGGTCACACGTCGACAGCATCAAAGATGACTGGAAAGCCACCATGTGAGTCCTGGGCAGAGGCACAGGGCCTGGCAGCAATGCGGTGGCCCCGTGCCTCCTGCCTGATGTCTCCTGCTCTGTCCCCGCAGGGTCGGCACCAACAACTTCACCCGCCTGCACACGCACTTGGAGTGAGGCTGGCCCCGTGGGGGTCCCAAGGCTGGCCACTGGCTTCTAGAGGCCTTGTGGCAGCTGAAGGGGGCTACAGGAGAGCTGGGGTGGGACTCTGTGCCGGGGGGTGATAGGACAAGGGGGAACGGCTTTAAACTATAATCAGGGGGATTTAGATTAGATACATGTATTCGTAAGAAATTCTTCACTCAGAGGTGGTGAGGCCCTGGCCCAGGCTGCCCAGAGGAGCTGTGGCTGCCCCATCCCTGGCAGTGCTCAAGGCCAGGCTGCATGGGGCTGGGGGCAGCCTGGGCTGGGGGGAGGTGTCCCTGCCCATGGCAGGGGGTTGGAGTTGGGTGGTGGGTAAGGTCCCTTCCCACCCAGAACACTCTGTGCCTCTGTGATTGCGTGACAACACCTGGGCATGGCCAATGCCGCTGCCTCTCCTCACAATAAAGCTTTACTGCAAACACCTCTGGCTCCTGTCACCTCCTGTCCCTTTGGGCTATGTGTGAGCCCTGGCTCTCGTGTCCCCCCCATGGCGTCCCACTGCCTCTTCCATCACCCGACCCCGGTCCCTGACACCCACCCCATGGCGTGGCGGCACCAGCAGTGGCACCCATGTCACGGCGTCCCCTGTGCCGCCACAGGGGACACATCAGCAGCCAACTTCTCAGCACCCAACACCCCAGCACCCAACTTATCATCACCCAACTTCTCAGCACCCATCACCTCAGCGCCCTATGGCTCAGCACCCAATGTCTCAGCACCCAACTCCTCAGCACCCAACTCCTGTGATGGTTTCACTCGGGTGGGCAGCTGAGCTCCACCACAACGCCTCTCTCACTCCCCCTCCTCAAAGGACCAGGGGGAGAAAACACGATGCAAAGGGCTCAAGGGTTAAGGTAAGTACCAGGACATCACTCAAAAATTGTAGTGCTGAGCAAACCAGACTCAGCATAGGGAGACAGTAAGATTTATTGCCTATTAGTAACAAGCTAGAGAAGTGAGAAACAAAGGAAAGAACCCAAAAGCACCTCCCCCCCCTCCACCCTCTTCCACCTCCTTCCCCCGAGCGGCGCAGGGGAACGGGGGTTATGGTCAGCCTACAGTGCTTCTTCTCTGCCGCTCCTTCTCGGTCACTCTCGTCCCCTGTGCTGTGGGGTCCCTCCCACGGGATGCAGTCCTTGATGAACTGATCTGGTGTGGGCTGCCCACAGGCAGCAGCTCTTCCAGAAGTGCTCCCACGCAGCTCTTTCCTCCGGGGTCCATCCCCCAGGAGCAAACTGCTCCAGCACGGGTCCCCCACTGGTGGGCAGCAGCTCCCTCCTTTCCCCCTGCTCCTGCGTGGGCTCCTCTCCACAGGCTCAGGTCCAGCCCAGGGCCTGCTCCAGTGGGAGTCCTCCACAGGCCGCAGCCTCCATCGGTGCAGGGCCACCGGCTCCACCGTGGTCTCCTCCACGGGTTGCAGCGTGGAACCCTGCTCCACCGTGGTACTCCATGGGCTGCAGGGGCACAGCCTGCTTCACCATGGGCCTCACCACAGGCCGCAGGGGACTTCTGCTCCAGCTCCTGGAGCGCCTCTCCCCCTCCTCCTCCACTGATCTTGGTGCCTGCAAGGCTGTTCCTCACTCCTCTCACTGTCCCAGCTGCTCTGAGGTGCAGCTTCTTTTTTCATTTTTTTTTCCCCCGTCTTACATCTGCTCTCACAGAGGTGCAACCAACATCGCTTACTGGCTCGCCTCTGGTCAGCTGCGGGGCCCTTACCTGACATGGGGCAGGTTTTAGATTCTTCTCACAGAAGCCATCCCTATGGCTACCTTCTACCAAAACCTTGACATGTAAACCTACATGAGTACTACACAGCACTCAACTCCTCAATACCCAACACCTCAGAACCCAAACATCTCAGCACCCAACTCCTCAGCACTCGATTTGTTAGCACACAACACCTCAGTAACCAGCTTATCACTGCCCAACTCCTCAGCACCCAACTCCTCAGCACCCAACTCCTCAGCGCCCAACACTTTGGATGCCAACGGGGCTCCGTGGCTGGCTGCAGCACCCCAGGGCCGGCCCTTTCATGTGGCTCCCTATCCTGCACACCAGAACCAAGCTTTCCGGAAGGGCCAGCCTTGTCCCCAGGGTGGGGGCCCGTGTCGTCAACGCTATCAGGATGTCACCAACCACAGCGTGCCCGTGGGCTGTGCCATGTGGGTGAGCCACGCACATGAAACCCAAAATGAGCACGTACCTCCTGATTCCCCAGCCTGCTTCCTAGCCCTATAGGCACACCTAATGCCCAATATCTGAGCACCCAGGTTCTCAGCACCCAAAGCCTTAGTGCTAAATATCTCAGCACCCAACATCTCAACACCCAGCATCTCAACATCCAATATCCCAGTACCCGGTATCTCAACGCCCAACAGCCCAGCGCACATCTCAGTGCCTTACATCTCAGTATACAACATCGCAACACCCAGATTCTCAACATGCAACATCCCAATGCCCAGCATCTCGGTACCCGACATCTCAGCACCTCAAGACATGAATATCCAATACCTCAGCACCCAAATCCTCAGCATCCAACCGCTCAGCACTCAGCATCTCAGCAGGCAGTTTCTCAGTGCCCAGCATCTCAGCACCCAATGGCTCTGTGCCGCATGTCTCCACCCAGACGTTATTTCTCCCAAGCAGATGAAGCCAAGGAGCTCCCGTCTCACCAGGCTGGGGTCCACAGACTTTAATACCTTGCTGTCTTCTGAAGTTCCCTTCTGCACATACCGGAGGGATTAATCTGGGGTTGCGGCCGCAGCCCCATCTCCCAGCAAAGCCACATGCTCCAGCAGAGATGGCTCAGGACCGGCAGCAGGAGCTGACACCACACAGCTGGCGGTGGCACGGGACGGCGGTGGGCGGCGCGAGCCCCCGGCACGGGGTGTGCAGCCCCCCCGCAGCCCTTCCTGGGTCACCCTGACCTCGCCTGGCCTGCTCTGGCCCTGGCTCCAGTTACAGCCCTATAAAGGGGCCAGGGGGAGCCGTGCCAGGTGCTGGGCAGCCCCGCGGCCATGGGGAGCGGTGCCTTCGCCCTGGCCCTGCTCCTGGCCCTGGTGGTGTGCATCAGCCCCGCGGAGAGGAAGGTAGGGGGCTAAGGGATGGGGTGAGGGCTCTGCACATGGGGACGGTGCATGGCCCGTGTCCCTGTCCCCGCAGTGCCAGCTCAGCGGGCTGTGGAGGAACGAGCAGGACTCACTGATGGAGATTTCGGCACTGACTGATGACGGCGGCTTCCAGGGCGAGTACCTCACCCGGGTGACCCTCGCCGGCGGCTGTCCCCGTGTCTCCCCGCTGAAGGGAGCCCAGCAGCAGCCCAGTGAGGTGGCATCGCCCACTTTTGCCTTCACCGTGCGGTGGGACGTGTTCTCCAGTAAGTGCTGGGGCACCGGGGCCAGCACCATGAGTTGCTCCAGCAGCCAGCTGGACTTGTCCTCCCCTGGGAAGTCTGCCTGGGGAAAAGGGGGGGCTTCGGGGCACCCCAGCACAGGGGGGCAGTGATCGGGTGCCGTCCCCCTCCCACCTCACCCCTTCCCCATAGATGCCACCACCACCTTCGCTGGGCAGTGCTTCGTGGAGGCGAGCGGGAGGGAGGTGCTGAGCACCACGTGGCTGCTGCGCGAAGCCGTTGGGTCCCTGGAGGAGGACTGGAAAGCCACCAGGTAGCGGGGGGACGTGGTGGGCAGTGGCACTGGGGATGGGTCCTCCCCCGCACCCCTCAGAGCATCCCTTAGTGGGGTGAGCAGGGCGTGGGGGCTGCCCCAAGGGAGCCCTCCGGTGTGAGGTTTGCAGCCAGGAGGGGGAGAGCTGATGGGGTTGTGGGGAATGGACACGGGGTGTCCAGCAGCTGCATGGGACAAGCTGGGGAACATTTGGGGACACCCCCCATCACATGCGGCGCTGAGCAGGCTGCGTATGTGGGTCGTCTCACGGGACCTCTCTGCTTCCCTGCAGGGTGGGCAGAAACATCTTCACGCGCAAACGTGCCCCAGGAGGGAAGATCCTGCACAGCTTGTCCTCGTCCTGCGAGGATGCGGCTTCACCCACCCCGTGAAGGTGTGACAGCTAAGCAGGGGCTCTCGGGGTGACCCCCGCTGCCCCATGGCCATGGCAAAGCTTGCACCCCACAGGTTCTGCATGCCACAGCCTAACCCAGCCTCAAACATTAAAAAAAAAAAAAAAGAAAAGAATCCATATTAGCCAAGGCTGTACTTTTTTTTTTTTTTTTTTTTTTTTTTTTAATCATCCTCATTCCCTGCCAGGCAGCGGGACCTGCAAAGCACGGAGCGTTTCCATGCTTTATCAGGCAACATTTTCCATCACCCTCAGCAGACGAACTCCCACGCCTCTCCCCGCGGCTGTGCAGGTTCCCCGGTCACCCCGACCTCTCTCCGCTCGCCCAGCCGCCCAGCACAGCTCTGGTTACAGCCCATATTTTGGGTCCCGTCCTCTGCTCTTTGCGCAACCCCATCAAAACTGGGCCACGCGCGTTTCGTCTCCAAAGCAATCTGATTTATTCTTCCAGGCTCCCTCTGCCTTGACAGCTGCCTCTCTTTCGAGCGGGCTTGCCAGGTTTCCGCGAGTTGTTCCATTTCCACCAACATCCATCAGCTGGTGCTAGTGGATAAAAATACGGCCGGTGCTCGAGCGGGGTTTCCCCGAAGAAGGGCTGCAATACTTCTGCTGCCAGCTGGGGCTCTCCCCAGACCAGGAAAAGTTCATACTGTGGGCGTGCAGCAGTGTTGTGCAGAGCAAAACAGAGAGGGGCTTCACTCTGCAGCACTATGGGGCTGACTGAGGGCTGGCCAGAGCGTTTACCCCTTCCCTTGCCTTTTGCCCACCTTTCTGGTCTGCCAGCGGTACAATTCCCAGCATGTACCCATATGAGCGTCCTGGTGCCCACAGCCCCCCGTGTCCAGCTGCAGGATTTGTCTCTGCGTCACCCCACAGGCTTTGCCACGAGCTCCCCGTCAGCAGGATGGCACTGCCAGCATCCCCAGCCCAGCCCCGCGGGCACGGCAGCTGAAGCTCAGCGGAGCGGCACGGCCCTGGCTTGGCACTGTGCTGCGAGCTGGGGGAGCAGGTTTCAGCTGATTAACCACTTCCAGTGCCTAGCAAACTATTGTCCAGCTGTCTGTCCCCCTTCTGGGGGAAGCTGGGGGCATGCCTTGCGGGCAGGCTGGCTCCTGTGAGATCCTGCCCGTGGGCTGGTGATGGGAGCAAGAAGTCCTCACACTCCCTGCCCCAGGAAGGCACCGAAACTGGCACGGGTACCAAAATGCCACCAGGCTACATGGGAGGCTGGCCCCGTGAACAGCCTGTCACCAGGGCTGGGCTCCTCGCATCCTTTTCCTCATTCACGTCCTGCCCGGTGGCTGCACCCACCTGGTTTCGGGGAGGTGAAACTCCCCTGCTGCCCCCTGGAAGCCAGCCCCCCCTTTGCCTTGCGCCAGGGCTTTGGCTCAGCTGGGACGTGAGGCTGGCGACGTGGGGACACCCCCAGGGGTGAGCACGGGGGGCTCAGCACAGTGCATGGTCCCCGAAAAACAAACCACTCACCCCTCTTGGCCATCCCTGTGCGCGGTGACGTCCTGGGCCGGCAGGCAAAGAACCAAAACAGCTGCCAAAGCTGTCAGGTTTCCTTCAAGGCTTGGCTGAATTGTTGAGACCTGCTGGAGTTGCTCATTAACCCCACGGGATGGGCTGCCTACAGGCTTTCCTTCAAAGACCGGGGGGTTCGATGTGACCATATAAATGGGTAATCCTACTATTTTCTTTTTAGCACACCAGTTACCACTGCATCTTAGAGGGCCAGCTTTCAGAAAGGCCCGCACGGACAGCTCTCTAGGCTGGGCTGGTGATCTTTGGTTCCAGAGAGGAGTCATTTTCTCCACCGTTTGTGGAGAAATATTTCCCAAGGCTGACTCAATCGCAGGGCTCGCCACGTGCTGCCCGGTTTGGGGGACGTCGGAGGATGCTCAGCGCACAGACCCTGCGCACCAGCTCCTGCACGCGACCAGGCTAAGGTTTATTAAATCTAGGAAAAGTAATGGTAAATAGTGCTGATGCTGGAGTTTCTATTCTGCTGATCGAAACCTATCCAGGTGTAAATGAGCTGTGCCCGGGCAGCCAAAGTAAACCCAGCAGCTTAATAGGAAATCCTACCTCGAGGTGCAGCCGATTCCTAGATAAAAGCAAAGTCAACACAGCAGCGAGAATTTTTCCAAGAAAGGCACGGCTGCTGTCACAGCAGGGGCATGTGTTTGTGTGCAGCAGAGAGACCAAGGGCTGGAAAATCATTGGGAAATGAGCCACGAGAGCCTAAATCCCCAGACTGGTCCTGCTGGGAAGTGCAATGCTGGGGGAGCAGCGAGGGGTCCGCAGGCTTCTGCGGAGAGGTGGCAGCGAGGTGCCCAGCAGCACGGGCACGGGTCAGTCCTGCAGCTGAGAGAAACCAGGGCTCAGAAGTGAGGCTAAAACAAAAGGAGAACAGAGATGAATTTCTGAGCTGTTCCTTACAAGAAATGGATTTATTTTCTTTTTCTCTGTGCCTGTGGGTGATGACTGGGGAAGTAATACTTGTTTTTTAAGAGGTCACCTTGGATGTTTTTAAGGAACATATGAGAAAATCTGGCATGAACTGAGTCACGTCAGCCTCCTCGGCCGGCAACAAAAGCGGAAGTATGAAAATACATGAATAAAGCGACTTGAAAACCCCGCCATAAAAATAATATTTGTCAGCACTAGAACACGACATCCAAGATATTCGAGGAATGCTTGCTTCTCAGAATCAGCCTTTTTCCTCTAACCTGCCAACACGGCAGCAGACCTGTATGCTGGCGCACCCAGGGCGTGATGGTTTCATGCTCCTTAATGGCTTTTTCAGGGCTGGGGGGTTTTGCTTATTAAGAAATGAATAAAGACTTTATTAAAAAGGGGTTTGGGAGAGCGTGAGCCCCTGGGGCTGCACCCGGTGTTTGGCTGCAGCCGGGAGCGAGCTGCACACCGGGAAACCTCGCAGCAGCTCTGGTCCAAATTTGTTTTGGATGATGGAGCTGGGTGAGGAGGAGCGGGCTGGAGCTGTGATGCTGTCATCCCTGCGGGGGCTGGTGTAAATGCTGCTGGGCACAGCATGTGCTGCCTGGCCACAGCCCCGAGGTGGCCGAGGGTCAGCAGAAGGGAGCATCCTCCCTGAAAGGGGTTTTCCCCAGCTAAGCCTCTGTGCAGCCAGCCTCCCCGCGGGGCTCTTTGTAAAAGCCAGCAAGGAGGGACAGTTTCAACACCGGGTTTTGGGAATCCGTGCCTGCAGCTGGGAACTGCCGAGGTGGAACCGCCCCAAATTGCACAACCCAACCCTGGACAGAGCTGGCACCCCGCGGCAATAAAAAGGCGAGGGAGCCCTGCGAGGAGCACAGCCGCTCATCCACCTGCTGCAGAGATGGTGCCGACGACCTCCCTCCTGCTGCTGCTCGGCCTGGCCCTGCTGGCCCCCGGCCTCTCTGCTGAGAAGGTAAGGGGATGGGGACGGTTTGGGGATGGGTTTGGGGGCCTCTTTGCCTGCCTCCTGCCCGGTGCTGAGCGATCTCTGCCCCAGTGCGTGCTGACCGGGCTCTGGATCAACGACCTGGGCTCCAACATGACCATCGGGGCTGTGAACAACAATGGTGAGTTCACCGGCACCTACCACACGGCTGTGACGGCCACGACAAAAGAGATCAAAATATCACCGCTCAGGGGAAACCAGCACAGCAGCAACCAGAAGAGCCAGCCCACCTTCGGCTTCACCGTCAAGTGGAGCTTTTCAGGTTATTCTCCTCGCCCAGCCTCCCTGCGGTGTCCCCGGGGCTTCCCATCCCTCCTTGTGCTGCCCCCAACCCCACCGCTGATGCTGTCCTGCCCTTCCCTGCTGCATCCCTGATGATCCCTGCCTTTGGGCTCCCCGATGTCTCCCCCATCCCCTGCTGTGCCCGCAGTGGGTCCCCATCCCTGCCCCCAGAGCCACCTCCTGGTCCCAGGACCCAAAGGAGGGGCTGGGGCTGAACTCCCTGCTGTCTGCCCATCTCCATGCAGCCCCCGTCCCCTTATCCCTCCCTGCCCCAACGCCACCATCCCCGAGCGAGCTGTCCCCAGGGCCAAGGAGTCCCAGACCTGGCCACACTCCCCTCACCTGCCCTTCCCCGCAGACTCCACCACCGTCTTCACGGGCCAGTGCTTCGTGGATGAGCACGGCAAGGAGATCCTGAAGACCATGTGGCTCCTGCGGTCACACGTCAACAGCATCGATGACGACTGGAAAGCCACCAGGTGAGCCCGGGGCAAAGGTATGGGACCTGGCAGCGATGTGGTGGCCCCGTGCCTCCTGCCTGACGTCTCCTGCTCTGTCCCCACAGGGTCGGCATCAACACCTTCACCCGCCTGCGCAAGCGCTGGGAGTGAGGGTGGCCCCGTGGGGTCCCAGGCCAGTGTCGGTGCTGGGCTGCAGACCCAGCTCCTTCCTCTTCCTTTGCTCCCAATAAAGCTTTGCTGCAAAACATCCTCTGGCTCTTGTCTTCTCACCTCCCGTCTGCCAGGACATCCTCCTGTGGTGTCCCAGTGCCTCTCCCATCTCCTGTGGCCCCCATCCCACGATCACCCCGAGGTCCCCACCACCTCCAGGGGATTCAGGACGCTGCTCAGCCCCACACGAGCTGGGGATAGTGTTGTGGCTGTGCCAGCAGCATGCCCCGTGCCACCCAGTGCGTGCAGGGAGAGCCGTCAGGGACAGTCCCCGGCGAGGACGAGGAGGGGGGGGTCACAGAAATAGCAGGCTCCTGCTGTTCCTCTGCCCGATGGGAACACCATGCGTCTGAAGGGCTCATTCCTGGCATTTTTCTCATCGCTGCCCCTTGTGCCACGGCGTGAAGCCATGCCATGCTGCCTTCCCCTTGCTGGCTCACAGCTGCTTGCTGCAAGGCAGGCATGGCAGCATGGAAAATGGTGAAAAAACAGCATTACTGCGGTGGAAGGGGCTGAGGACACAGGGCACCGACCCCGAAATGTCTCCAGAGCAGCACCTGGACCCGACGCGCAGGCTCTGAGACCCCCCAGCTCTCCCCTCCTGGCGCTCGGCAGGGTGGCAGGTACGGGGTGCAGTGCCCGGCACTGCTGCCAACACCGCCACGTCTCGCCTTGGACGGCGCGCAGGGATACTGGTTAGCCCCAGGCCAACGTCTGGGACTCCAGCTGGCACCGGCAGCATTACACACCCTGCCCTCAAACTGCAGAAAAAACGAAACAAATGCAATTCCGGGCTCCTAGACCGCAGGAGGTGGCTGGGGAAGGAGCAGCAGCCGCCTTCCCGGGGTCACCTCGCCCCAGAAGCAGAAGCGCGCTGCCACCTGTCCCGAGGCACAGCCCCACTCTTCCGCTTCTTCTTCTCACGAGCGGAGACGAAGCAAGCAGTTTTACTTCTTGTCCACCCACACAACCCCTCTCCCAGTGCTTTTCTGCCACAAGCATGCCTCCTTCCCTTGGGGTTCCCGCACCCCAAGCCCCGCGTTGGGCTCAGGAGCCACCCCGGTGACCCCGGCAGAGCTCAGCACGCAGCCCCCGGGCAGCAGCCGTCGCCCCCCAGCCCCCCGCAGGGACGGGGCTGTTGCACCACTCCAGCTTTGCTCCACTTCCTGCGATTGTGCAGCTTCTCCTTATGAAAGCAGAGGTGGGGGCAGACGGCGGGCTCCTTGCACTTCCTCCAGGGGAAGCTGCTGGGTTCTGCCGCAGCTTACAGCACCGCAGGCTGGCGCACTCAGCACCTGCTCATCCCGAATTATTCACAGGGTGCCACGCATCCCCAGCCTCTGCTGGGCTGGGCAGGGGGCTCCTGCACTCGGGGTGCTTCTGCAGGGCTCCCAGCACCGTGCCCAGCCTCAGCCGGCCAGCCCAGAGCCAGCTGATTGCGTGAGGAAAATCTCCAATAATTTTCTCCAGACAGGATCTCCCGTGAAACTATTTTATTTGTGATTGTAACGGTGGGCGTCCTGTCAACCAGGAGCGCATTACAGTAAATAAACCTTAACCTCTTGTTGCCTATTACCCGACACCCGATCACCTCCTGTGTTTTCTCACTGAGTACTACAGCTTCACAAGCTACTCAACGCTCCTCTATAACATATCTGTAAAATTATTTTGTTTTTCCAACCCTTTAATTTCTCCTTTCTTACACTTTGAGAACCCGTGATCTTTGTTTTTACTGTTCTCACACCTATTTTTCTCATCCTGTTTTTCTCAAGCTTCTACCTTATTTTGGAATGCCGAGGCCTTCCACTGTCCACTTAACCTACTTAACATTTCTCGTTATGACTACACAACCACCTTGGAACACAGAAACCTAGCTCTCTACTGCAAAAACACAACTTCTGTTGTTTCTCACACCTTCAAAGCTGGGGTGCTCAGCACCCAGCCAGCGGACAGGAACCCCCTCAAACCAGGAGGCCCCCCAGCCTTCCCCTTCACCCTCTGCACTCCAGCTCGGAGATCTCCCCACCCCACCTCGGGCAGGCTCCTGTGACAGCTCCGGGGTGCAGGAACGGATCATCCACAGCACAATTCCTCCCTGGTAACCCCCCCTCTGAGCTACCAGCCGCCAGGAGATGATTTAAAAGCCTGCGCTCTGACAGACCCTCTGCCAACACAGCTCTGCGGGGCGCCCGGCCTCACCCCGGCCGGCAGAAAGCAGGGGGCGAGGGGCACATCTCCTTGGTGTGCTGCTGCTGCTGGATAAAGACGCTGGTGCTGCGCTCCTCCTACTCCTGCCTCTTGGCTCTCCATGGCACCAGCACCCCCGAGGGCGAGGGGTGGCTGCAGGAGAGCTGCTCCCTGCGGCTGGGGAGGACCCAGCTCGGAGCCCGCTGCGGCAGCAGGGTCAGAGGAGGAGGAGCTGGTGTTGAAGGCGTACCTCAGATCGGGCACGGGCAGGCTCTGCCCCTCGCCCCACGAGGGATTGAGGCTGCCCTGCAGCGAGGTGCCCTCGGACTCGGTGTTCAGCCTCTCCAGCACAGCCTCCTCCTGCCTGCCTCGTGCTGCCTGCCACGCCGGGTGCAGGCACCTCGCCGTGGTGTCCGTGGCCGTCAGCTCTCGCACCAGGGCCTGCAGTTTGTGCAGCTGCTCCATCAGGGACCTGCAGGAGAGCAGGCACGACATCTCAGCGACTGGCTGTGACCCTCCCCACCCCACCTCCGGCCACCAACTCACGTGTTGTCCTTCTGCAGGAGCTGCACCTTCTTCTGCAGCTCGTGGTTCTGAGCCGTGCAGATTGCCACCCTGCAAACAGCAGAGGGTGTGGGGGGAAAAAAAAAAAACAGAGAGGTTTTAACTCGTTAGTCAGCAGCAGGGACTTCACCAGGGGGGTTTCCTCAGGGAACAGCCACAGGCACTGCTGGGTCTGCTCAACACTTGGCTCAAGTGCCTCCCCCAAGCCTAACGGAGCAGGAGGGCCATGCCCCGAGCTTCTGAGCCCCCCCAGCAGGGTCTGCTGGCTTTCTGCCCGCGGAGAAAAGACCCCAGCAGCAGCAGAGCACAGCAGTGGTGTGTTTGTGTGCCCGTACCTGTTCTCCAGGCCCACCACGTAGATCTTATCCTTGCGATGGCTGTCCAGGGCCAACTGATGGCTCCGCATTTTCCGGCACGTTTTCTTCAGCAGCCACTCCTCAGCCTGCAAGAGCCATTCCTCATCAGCAGCCCTCCCCCGAGGTGATAGCACAGCCCTGACAAACGCTGCACAGCTCTCAGCCTTGAAAGCAGAAAGCTGCCTGCTTCTGTGCCCTACTCCTCCCACGCCACTGCATGAATGCAAAAGCTGCAAGGCAAACTCTGGCCTGCTGATAAGACCGGCAGCTTCCTGGCGTAGCAGAGCAATAAAATAAAACGAAGGAAGGCAAAAAGACGAAAAGCAGGCAGCACACAAGCCACCAGGCAATTAGGGAGAAGGCTGAAAGCACTCGTGGTGTTACTGCCTCCTGCGGTCAGTCTCACAAGGACCAAGAGCCAGGGCCCCAAAGGGAGGAGCAGGACCCTGATGCCTGCTGCGTGTGGCCCTGCCGAGGCACCATCCTGCATTTTCAGCTCCAAAGGAAACAAAGTCTGAGGATTTTGAGGAATCAAAGTCTGTTTGGGACTGGCAGGCTGCAGCCAGGACTCACTTTGCTCAGTTGCTGGCCGGTCTGCAGTGGTGCACCTTTGTTCTCCAGGAGCTGATTCCCCTCCCCGGGCAGCACCACCTCTGGTAAGGCAGGCTAGAAAAACAGCAGAAATAAGAAATATACCTACTGAAAATCCAAAGCACAGGGAGGGAGCCCACCCCGGGGCAGGGAAGGGATGCAGAAGCTCCCTGAAAGCTTTCCCAAAGGTATCTTCCCTTTTCTACAGGCAAGGGAGAAATTGCTCTGAGGAATGTGATGAGAAGCAAAGGCTGGGCCCACCGGCACAGGCTGCCTTAGGCACAGCAGTCAGTACCTGCGTGGTGGCTTCGGGCAAGGGCTGGGGTCCAGCATCCACGTTAACAGCAACTGGGAAACTGGTGCTCGGCTGCACTGCCACATCCATGCTCTCCTGACCCATCCATGGCTCTGGGGAAGGAAGGAAAGAAGGGAGAGTCAAGCTGTGGGCCTCAGCGAAGCAGCACAAAAACCTCACCAGCCACATCCGAGTAGCGTGAAATTGTGATTTTATGCCTGAAAAGGCACGATAGCAGTCTCTGCATCGCTGCTTTGTGCCCCCACAGGAGGCCTCTGTGTCAGGGTGCTTTTCTGCACACTTTCCTTCTTTTTTTCAGGCACCGCACCATGCATAGCCAGGCCTGAAGGGCCCCCCACATCGCTCACCAGGGTTGATGGAAGCATCTCCTTCTGTGTTTCCCCTCACGCTTCTTTCTGGTGCCGGCCAGCCTTGCTGGGGGGAAGAGCTGTGATCACCCTGCACCACGTCCGAGCTCTGCGTGTTGCTGGCCGGGGCACTGCCGGGGCTCTGGGGCAGGCTCTGCTCCCCAGAAACACCGCTCTTGTTGCCAGGCAGCTTGGAGATGTACAGCGACTCCACCGTGTCCAGAAAGGAGCTCAGCATGTCCAACAGCAACTCGTCCACCTCCCGGTTCAGCCGCTATAAAAGAAAAAAAAAAAAAAAACAAAAAAACAAAACTTTCATGAGCACGGAGCCAACCCAGACCTCCCCAGGAGGAGCCACCCCCCAGGCATAGCTCACCTCGAGGTCAGGCAGGCTCCCCTGGGCCAGCAGGAGCCTGTCCCCGGCCGCCTCACCCCCGTGCCCCCCAGCTGGGTTCTGCTTCTGCTTCTGCTCTGCTGGGGGCTGCGGGCTCGGCATGGGCTCGGCAGGCAGCGGGGGGCACTGGGGGGCGTTGGGGAGCACCGGGGGGCATCGAGGGGCACCGGGAGGGGGTGTGGGGGGGTGAGGGGCAGCGGGGAGCAATGCGGGGGGGCACCGAGGAGCGCCGGGGGGCATCGAAGGGCATTGGGGGGGAGCGGGGAGCACCGGGGGGGGGCACGGAGGGGCACCGGGGGGCACCGGAGGGCATTGTGGGGGCGCGGGGAGCACCGGGGGGCCCCGAGGAGCCCCGGGGGGCACCGGAGGGCATTGGAGAGCAGCGAGGAGCACCGGGGAGCCCCGAGGAGCCCCGGGGGGCACCGTGAGCCCCCGGGTGGGGAGGGCCGGGGGGGCAGGCCTCGGCCAGCGTGCGAGATGCACGGGGTAGGCAGGGGGGCTGTAGGGCGGCTCGGGGGGCACACCGGGACCCGAGGGAGGGCTAACGGGGCCGGGGGGCAGCGTGAGGGCGGCGGGGAGGGACCGTGAGTGCAGCGGGTCCGGCGGCGGCGGCGGCTCCATGGGGGCTGCGGCGCTGATCGCGTCTCCCCCCTGGGCGCACTCCCTTTCCCGCCCTCCGCCGGCGCGCCGGCGCGCCCCGCCCCACGTGGCCCCGCCCACGTGGCCCCGTCCCGCCCCGCCGCGGCGCGCCGGCGCGCCCCGGCGCCGCATGCGCGGCGGGGGAATGGTGGCGGGAGGGACGGAGGGCGGGGGCGGGAAGCGGGCGGTGCCGCCCCGCTGCCGCACAGGCTCGGCGGGCCCGGCGCGCTGCTCCAGGTACACGGGGCCGGGGGAGCGGGCACGGAGCCCCGAGGGGCGCCCCGGCAGCGGGAGGGGTCCCGGGGCACCGGGGGGCGACCCCCCGAGGGGCGGGGTGCGGGAGGGAGGGGAGGGCGCGGGCGCGCTGCGGGGGTCGCGGCATCCGTGGGGGTGTCCCCAACACCCCCCCCAACACCACCCCCCACCCTTCCTCCGCTCTTCCTCCCTTCTCCTCTTGCCGGGGTCCCGGGAGCGGCCGCGGGGTGACCCCGCGGGCAGGGAGGAGGAGGAGGAGGAGGAAGGCTTCGTCCCGGCTGACAGCTCGCAAACCGGCAGAATGGGGCGAAACCGGGCGAAATTGGGTAAAAAAAGGAGGGGGGGGTGGGGAACCGGCGCGCACCCCACCCCCAGCCCGCGGCAGCCAGCCGGTTACGGGATTTCCGTGCCCGCCGGTTACAGATTAACCCCGAGGGCTGGGCTGTGGCTGGCGGCTGGTTAAAAGGAACTAAAACGACACCAAAAAAAAAGAAAAAAAAAAAAGGTAATAAATTAAATCCCCCAGCTCCCCGGATCCTGCCTCGCCGCCGAGCTGTGACCGCGGGGCGGAAGGGCTGGGGGAGCTTCCTGCAGCGGGGGCACCCTGCGGCTCCGCTGGGGCAAAAACAGGGGAAATCGGGAAACGGACCCGGAAGGTAGTGAAAACTGCGGGACGAGCGCCTTGGGCGCGGGGCTGTGGCTCCAGGGAGCGTGCCACCGCCGTGCCACACCGCCTGGCCTCCCGAACACCAAACCCCAGAACTTGATAGCTGTTTTTCCATCACCGTTACCAACATAAAACTTTATTTTTTTCCCCTTGCCCAGGCCGCAGGGCTGGCACCCGCTGCGTCACCGGGGCTCGCTGCAGAAGCGCCCCCGGCCGCCCCGTCTGCCCTCGCTTGCCAGCGAGGCTTGTTTGCCTTCCCTGGAGCTTGGCCAGGAAATTCGGTGTGCATTCACCTAGCCTTTTTTTTTTTTTATTATTATTATTTTTTTTTCTCCTTTTTAACTTTTTTCTCCCCCCCCCCCCCCATCCCGAGGGGTGGCACGGGGTGGCCGTGCTCGCCCATCGCCATGCCGTTTGCCTTGCTGCCTGGTGCCCATGGGAGGCACCCGGGGTGATTTGCAAACCACCGCACGTGACGAGGCGCCGCCAGATTGCCGTGGGCTTCGGGGCGTGCTGCTGTGAGCAGCAGAGGCCACTTCTGCTTTGCAGCCCCAGCCAGGGCGCCTGGGCTGCTGGCTGGGGGCGTTGAGCACCTTGCACGTGAGTGCCTGCAGCGTTACGCCGGGTGTGGAGCTGCAACGCCCACGGCAAGTGCCCTTTTCCCCCCAGCCCGAGCTCTCTGTGCTTTGCTTTTCGCACCCTGCTTTCAGCCTTCGCCTTGGCCACGTGCGGCTGCTGGTGGTCGTGGAGGGCGTGCGTGCTGTGGGGCGGACCCTGCCCTGCTGCAAAATGTTGCCTTTGCCCTTCTGGTGATGGAAACGCCTCCAAAAAGGGTTTGGGTTCCTCCAAAGATCTGTTTTGGTCAAAGATCTGAAAGAGTGGGGCTGCTGGGATGGTTGGCACAGCTGGACGGGTTCCTGCCTGCTCTCACCATCCTTTTTTTCTCCCCCCTCAGCGTTACCCAGGTTTGGGCTGGGACAGAGTTAATTTCATCATCTGATGCTGTTCCCCTCGTGGTCCTGACCCTGCCCTGGAGGCTGCACGTCCTCCTTTCCCCAGGGCGGCTCAGGGGGCAGGGATGGAAGGCAGCCCTGCGCTCAGCTCCGGAATATTTTTAGATGTAGGGAAGATGACGAGTGCCGGCCCGCTGACCGCAGCAGCCCGCCCTGCCTGCGAAACACTCAAAAAAAAAAAAAAAAAAAAAAAGAAAAAACCCTTTTCCACCGCCGGCTGCCGCGGGGACTCATCCTGCCCAGGGGGCTGCGGGGCAGGGTGCGTGCTCGGGGTGTGTGGAGGGGGGGAGCCCCCCGCTCGCCTCGCATTCCTCGTCGGCGGGGGCCGAGGGCCTCTGCGAGGGCTCCTGCTGCACGCAGCATTGCCGAACGGCTCAGGAATGCGCAGCTGGAGCCGCTCCATGCACTGGCGGAGGCGGCACCGCGCTCCTCCCGCCTGGCCCCGGGCAGATGCGGTGTGCATCCGCTGGGATTCCTGCCTCCTCCGGCTATCCGAGCCTGCGGGGAGCCTGCAGAGGGTCAGCCCCGGTGGAGGAGCGGGGTCGCTCCGTCCAGAGGGCTCTGGAGGGCACGGGGCACCCCCCCTGGTGCAGGGGTCCCTATCTGCTCCCCAAGGGCTCTGCGCCCCCAGGAAGCACGCACGGGTTTTCCGGGCTCGGCACCTTGGGGTGGCCGTGTGGGACCTCTGCTGGGCTCCGATAGCGGGGCCGGACACTGGTGGCCTCGGGTCAAAGCAGGGTTTTCCTTCTTGTGGCTTACTGTGTCAGGGCGGTTATAATTAACCCCCTTCCCGTCACGCTGCCCCAGCTTATCTCGCCGCCCTGCTGGCACGCGTTTCCTCCCGGCTGCTGGGCGAGGGCTGCAGAACCCACCCCGTGATGCTGGGGGGAAGGATTCGGAAGGCACCGTCCCGGACAGAGCTCAAAACCACCCTTGGGTGCTGCGGGGTGAGGAGCTTCATCTGAAGCCCTCGTGTCCATGAAGGACCTCGGTGGCTGCCACCACCAGCCCTTGCTCAGTTGGGGAGCTGAGCCCTGATCTCTGCTCCCCCACCACAGCACCAAGGCGCATTTGGTGGGGCGAGCACACAAATCTCCTTCGCCCCAGAAGATCACAGCCACCGCCCGGTCCCCGGGGTCCTGGCACCGAGAGCTGACCCGCTTGTGTCCCCCGGCAGGTGACGCAGGAGTGGGGACGGTCCAGCCGCCACCATGGTTGCCCTCTCGCTGAAGATCAGCATCGGCAATGTGGTGAAGACGATGCAGTTCGAGCCCTCCACCATGGTGTACGACGCCTGCCGCATGATCCGGGAGCGGGTGCCCGAGGCACAGATGGGACAGCGTAAGTCCACGGTCACCCCGTCCTCTCCCTGCAGTGCCCTCCTCCTCCTGGGCTCATCCCCTGCCCTCTCCTGCTGCCCTGGTCTCTGCTTTCCCAGCCGCATCTCCTTTTTTTCCTTTTCACGCCCCAAACAGCCTCTCACTTACCCGGGACAGGCTTGGCATCGGTGCTGTCAGGACACCAAGCCCCTCTCCCACTTCTGCAGCTTTGGACAAAACCAAATTTATTTCAGGCTGCTCTCCGTGACCTGTTGCTGCTCAGCATAAGGCTGTTCAGTCCCCTAAAAAAAAAAAAAAGAAAAAATTAAAAATTCAGCATTTCACAGCCTCCCCTTCCCATTTCATTCCACGCAGGTCTGGGTTTCTGCTCCCAGATGAGAGTAGCAGTGGGGCGCGTGTTTAAGGTTTAAGGGAGAGGGGAGCCTGTCCCTGCTAGAGGCAAAAAAACTGGATTCAGAACCTCAGAAGCTTTTGTGCGGAGTGTTTTTTTTTGTAGGAGACAGCCCTCATCCACGAGGATGCTCTTGTGTTCACTGAGCACCGCGGCTGCTTTTGGAGGTCTGGAGTTTTTCGGGGTCTGCACCCCATGGTGCAGCGATGCTGGTGTGGGCGCGCTGCAGGTCCTGCTCTGCCAGCGTGCTGGGAGAGGTGGCCCAGATATCGCTGCTTGGTGGCCCTTCGCTGGGCGCACAGGCTCCCAAAAATGAAGGCAGTGTCCCCGCCGTGTGGGGTTGCAGCCCCAAAAAGCTCCGAGAGGAGCTGACGTGACCTGCGTGCTCAGGGCGCGGCTCATCAGCTTGTGAGGTCGCTTACTTAAAAATTAGTATTTACTTATTTCATACGTATTTACTTATTTTTACTTATTAACTATTTTTCTTTAAATGAGAATTTAAATGAGAATAACCCGTATTTCCTGCAGCCTGACCGGTGCTCCCCTCGCACCTCCATGCTCCCCATCAGCTCCTTTTCATAGCACAGCGCCAGACCCTGGGGCTCTTTGTGCTCCCTCATTTATGCCCGGGACAAAATGTGGGGGCTCAGGGCGGCAGGGGAAGTGAAATAGTGGTCCAGCTCTCCGAGCCAGCTCCCCGCCTGCCTCTTTTCTCCTCTCCCCTGCCTGCATTCATTAATCTGGCCAAGGCTAGGTGGGCTTGAGCAGCCGCAGTGCTCCCGGCGGGTGCTCCTGCACCATATAAGTTCACTTTTCCTTTCTTGGGGAATGTACATCCCTCCCCGGCGGCCCTCCGCGAGGCCGTGACGTGCTGGTGAGCTGCTACCTCGCCGAGCCTCTTCTCAGCTGCAATATCTCCCTGCTGCCGTCAGGCTCAGAATTAAGCCGATGACAAACGAGCTCACCACGCCAGCCGTGCCCGGGCGATTGATTCCTGCCTCGGGCGGGGAGCAGCCACGGTGTGGGGACCACGGGAGGAAGAGGAGGAGGAGGAGGAGAAAGAGGAGGAGGAGGAGGGGAAGGCGACGACATCTGGGAGCAGCGGATTCCTGGCGGAGCAGAGGAAATGCCTTCTCGCTCTGTGTGACCGCAGCTTTCGGTTTCGGAGGGGGACGGGGTGTTTATACAGATCCGCAGCCATTGCATTTCCTGCCCCTGGGCCCGGGGCCAAGCTGCTCGTAAAGGGCGAGGAGAAAAACCTTAAAGGGAGCTGCTCGTGCCCGAGTTCCTGCCCCCTTTGCTCACGGCTTTTCCCTAGAACAGCTGGAGCTCGGCCCTGCTGGAAACGGGGCTGGGCTCAGCGCTGCTGCTCCTCGCTGCCTCCCCTTCCCCACCGCCGTGCCCCCGGCTCTCCAAAATACTTTGGGTTGCAGTTTTGGGAACCTCGCAGACAGATCTTCCATTTCTCTGCTCAGAGCTCTGCTTTCCCTCTGTGACCCCTGCAGCTGTTGTTTCTCCTCGCTGCCCTTACCCGGTGGCCCTGGTGGATCCCTTTTCGAGCTGCTCGTTTATTTTGTCACCTTCAGCAGGGTTGGGCTGCTTCAATCTGGGCACACCCAGCCCCTGCCCCCCAGCAGACCCATCCTGAGCGTGCTTTCCTGCCCTGCTCCTCTCTCCCTCTGAGCCAGGAGAGGGGTTTCAAGCTGCTGGGCCAGGCGTTACCCAATTCCCCTGCTTTTGGCCTGGGTTTTGTGGCTGAAATGTGGCATCCCCGCACCCTCTGCGCACAGCCTCCAGCTCTGCTCTTGCCCCGTGTCGGGAAGCGCCTCTCCCCTCCCGAGCCAAAGATCCAGACAAGCTGCTCGGTTTTCAGAGCTTTAGAATTATCCTCTTAAAATTGGCTTCGAAAATAGTTGTTTTCTTTTATTAAAAAAAAAAAAAAAAAGAAAAGAAAGAAAAGAGAAGCAAAGCCCAGCCTCCCCGCTTCTCCTGTTCCCTTTAGCAGGATCCTCGGCACAGCGTGAGCCGGGCAGGCGCAGGGCAGCTCAGGAATTTCCCCTTCCCCGCCAGCAACGCCCGCTTACAAAACCAATGGCCGGCCCAGCAGCTGCTGGAGGGGAGGAGAAGGGCTTTTGGAGGGGAGGAGAAGGGCTTTTCCCGGGGCCAGACCCCGTCCTGCTTCTCGCAGTAAGAGCAGCGGGGCTGTCCCTGGGCTCTGGCAGCAGCCGACCCACCCAGTCCCCTGGCACAAGCTGGCAGGATTTACAGAACATCGCTTCTGCACCAATTCACCATGTCCGAGACCTTGTAAACCTCCAGCACGTCCTCCTCCAGCCTGCTCCTCCCCAAAGCAAGGGGTGCCAGCTTCTTTGGCGCGCCGTACCGAGCGTGTCCACCTCGCTGTATTTTCAAGGGGCAGCAACGCCCCGAGGTTTGCTGAGGGTGTACAGACCGGGGAGGCGATGCCCTCTGCCTGGTTCCCAGCACCCTTCCTGGTAAAACCCAGCTTTTTTTCCCCGTGCTTTGCCTGTTAGGTTTTGCAGCCTCTTGTCATCGTGCCTTGTTGTGTTTCGCACCAAAGTTTTCAGCTGTCAAGCGCAGCTCCAAGCTCCCTCCTCAGCTGTGACTGTCACCATTGCGTAGGCGTGCTTTTGATGAGTTTCCCTGTAGATAAGTGGATGTCACACACCTACCCCGGCGCTCCTTTGCCAGCTTTGTGCCCACTCAGGCTTTCCCCCTGCTCGTGGCAGCAGCGGCTGCTCGCTGCAGCGCTCTGTCCTGGCCCGGGGCTGTGCCGACAGAGCCTCTCTGTTTTCCAGCCAACGATTTCGGGCTGTTCCTCTCGGATGAAGACCCAAAGAAAGGGATCTGGCTGGAGGCTGGGAAGGCTCTGGACTACTACATGCTCCGCAATGGGGTAAGCACCCAGCCCGCATCGTGCACCCCGCGTCCCCCCCGCGTGGTCAGGGGGAGCTGCGGGTGCCCGGTGCCGGTGCTGGGAGCTGTGCTCACTGTGCCTGCAGGACACCATGGAGTACAAGAAGAAGCAGCGGCCCCTGAAGATCCGCATGCTGGACGGGACAGTGAAAACAGTCATGGTCGACGACTCCAAAACCGTCACAGACATGCTGATGACGATATGCGCCCGGATCGGTGAGAGGACGGGTTTGGTGAGGGTCGGGAGGGTCTCAGGGAAGGAGCGCAGCGGTGCCAGCTCAGCCCCGTGCACCCCCTGCAGGCATCACCAACTACGATGAGTACTCCCTCGTTCGGGAGATCATGGAAGAGAAGAAGGAGGAGGTCACCGGCACGCTGAAGAAGGACAAGACCCTGCTGCGGGATGAAAAGAAGATGGAGAAGCTCAAGCAGAAGCTGCACACGGACGATGAGTGTACGTGCCGGGGAGTGCTTGGGATGGATCCAGCCCTTGCAGGGGGCAGCAGGGCTGGGAGCAGGGCCTCCTGCCCCGCTGTCTGTCCCTGCCCGGCTGTCTGTCCGTCCCTGCTGATGCTCTGCCCTCGCCTGCAGTGAACTGGCTGGACCACGGCCGGACCCTGCGCGAGCAGGGCATCGACGACAACGAGACGCTGCTGCTACGGCGCAAGTTCTTCTACTCCGACCAGAACGTGGACTCGCGAGACCCCGTGCAGCTCAACCTGCTCTACGTGCAGGTACGGCGCTGCCCTGTGCCCCTCGGGGCTCATAATTAAGGTTTGGGGCCAGGGGCTGCCGTGTGGGGGCATTTCAGGGTGCTCAGACCCCGGTGCTTTCTCTCCCCGCGCAGGCTCGGGATGACATCCTCAATGGCTCCCACCCCGTCTCCTTCGACAAAGCGTGCGAGTTCGCTGGCTACCAGTGCCAGATCCAGTTCGGGCCGCACAACGAGCAGAAGCACAAGCCAGGCTTTCTGGAGTGAGTGTCCCGGGGGTGCCGCTGCCCCTGCCAGTGCCCTCCCCTTAGCGCCTGCGCCGAGCCGCAGCCCCTGGGGCTCCGTCATCCCTGAGGGGTGGCTCCGAGGAGGAGAGGCCCTGCGGGTCCTGGAGTTGTCGTTAGCGCTGCGACCTCTCCCACATCCTTCCTGTTCCCAAAAACCGTGCCCTAACAGCTGATTTTGCTGTCTTTTGGCAGGCTGAAGGACTTCCTGCCCAAGGAGTACATCAAGCAGAAAGGGGAGCGCAAGATCTTCATGGTACGTGCAGGGCGGAGCGGGGACAGCCTGGGAAGGCTGTGATGGGGGGGGGACAGCACGGTGTCACAGCCAGGGGTCCGTGGAGCTGTCCTGACATCCTCTCATTTTCGCTGCAGGCCCACAAGGGCTGCGGGAACATGAGTGAGATCGAGGCCAAAGTTCGCTACGTGAAACTGGCCCGTTCCCTCAAGACCTACGGCGTCTCCTTCTTCCTGGTCAAGGTAGAGCAGCAGCTCCCCACCCCACCCCTTGTGCTGGCTGGCCAAAATTCCCTTTTTTTCCAGCATCCCTGCATCGTTCCTGTCCCCATCCGCTCCTCACCCCACGTTGCTCCAGCTTTCCTCGTCTCCCTGCCCCTCGTTTTGGCTTTCCCTCCGTGCTGCCTTCTCGCTCCCTGGCTCTTGCTTTTCCCCGTGTCCTTTCCAAGACCCACCTGGAAGCGTGGCCTTGGGGGTCTTTGCTGTGTCTTTCCTGAGCCAGCTTTGGGACAGCCCCTCACCCCTTTGTCTGTCCCACAGGAGAAGATGAAGGGGAAGAACAAGCTGGTGCCGCGGCTGCTGGGGATCACCAAGGAGTGCGTGATGCGCGTGGACGAGAAAACCAAGGAAGTGATTCAGGAGTGGAGCCTGACCAACATCAAGCGCTGGGCAGCCTCCCCCAAGAGCTTCACCCTGGTAGGAGCCAGCCCCAGCCCTCCTGCTCGCCCCCCGAGTTGTCCCCCTCCGTGGGGCAGCCTTACCCTGCTCCCCCTGCCTCTGCTGGCCCCGAGATGGGTGGATGGAGGTGCTGAGCCCTGCTCCTGGCACAGCAGCTGGCCACGGGTGCTTAGCACATACCAGAGGGGCTCAGGACGGGCGCAAGCGCCCTGCCCTGGTGCAGCCCCGTGCCATGCTGTTGCAGGATTTCGGAGATTACCAGGATGGCTACTACTCCGTGCAGACAACGGAGGGGGAGCAGATCGCCCAGCTGATCGCCGGCTACATCGACATCATCCTGAAAAAGGCGAGTGCCTGGGTGTGTGGGGAGCCTGCCTACAGCTGGCTCCTCTCCTTGGGGTGCTGCAAGGTGCCCCTTGGGCACGCAGTGCTGCTGGGGGGGCTGGGGATGTGCCGTGGGGTTTTGGGGGTGCCCCAGCTTGGGCAGTGTTGGGGAGGCTGGGGAGGTGCACGCAGGCTGACGTGTTTTCTCTTCATTTCCACAGAAAAAGAGCAAGGATCACTTCGGTCTGGAGGGTGATGAGGAGTCCACCATGCTGGAGGACTCGGTGTCTCCCAAGAAGTAAGCGTGCTGTGCTGCGGGATGGCTGCAGCCCCCAGCACCCCGCGGGCACCCTTCACCCTCGGGGTGCTTGTACACGGCGGCGATGCTGGTTTGGGGAGGTTTGTCCAAGTGTTCCTGGATCTACCTGCTGCTTTTTTTCCCCCCATTTCAGGTCGACAGTGCTGCAGCAGCAGTTCAACCGTGTTGGCAAGGCGGAGCTGGGCTCGGTGGCCCTGCCGGCCATCATGCGCACAGGGGCCGGGGGCCCCGAGAATTTCCAGGTGGGCACCATGCCCCAGGCCCAGCTGCAGATCACCAGCGGCCAGATGCACCGCGGGCACATGCCCCCCCTGGTAAGAGCTCCCCTGTGCCCACCGCTGTGGGGTGCAGGCACCTGTGGGGCTGTTCCTGCTGCTGTGGTTTGTGGCGCAGCCTTTCTGCTGCTGGGGGGGCTGCCCTCCTCTTCATCCTCCTCTGCAGCCAAGGAAATGTTTGAGCAGGGCCACAAAGAGTCTGTCACCCTCAGTGGTCCTCAGCCTGCCCCCAGTAAAAGCTTTGTGTCCCTCCAGTCTTTGCTTCTGTCCCCAGAGAGCTGGTTGTGGGCTGGGTTCCCCACTGGGCATCCAATTTGGAGTGGGATGGGGCGTTTCCCATTGGGGGCGCAGAGTGGAGACCCCCCCCTTTTTGCTGTCTGCCCCCCTTTTTTTATGTCAGCTCCTTCCCAGAGCGCTTCCCCTCACCCTGCCCTTGCCTTGCAGACTTCAGCCCAGCAGGCACTGACGGGCACCATCAACTCCAGCATGCAGGCTGTGAACGCAGCCCAGGCCACCCTGGACGACTTCGAGACCTTGCCGCCCCTCGGGCAGGATGCTGTGAGTGCCTGGGGAAAAAGGGTCCAGGCTGGGGGAGCCCTGCTGGGGGGGCTTTTGGTTTGTGGTGGGGTGGATGAGGCTGTGTGCCAGGAGAAGTGTCGGCAGCTCCTGGGATGATCTGCTCCCTGCAGAGGTGGGGTTGTGGCCAGGCACTTGGTTGTGGGGGGCTTGTTCTCAAACGCTTGCAGCTTTAGGATGAGCTGAATTTGGGGAGGTCCCTTCTCTTCCTTCCCTTCTCCTTGTCTCCCCGTTCTTTCACCTGTCTGGGGCTCCCCACCGCCACCTCCACCTCCTGACCCTGTTCTCCTCATTTTAGGCTTCCAAAGCGTGGCGCAAGAACAAGATGGATGAGTCCAAGCATGAAATCCACTCCCAGGTGGATGCTATCACCGCTGGCACAGCCTCGGTGGTCAACCTGACTGCAGGTGAGGACAGTAGCCATCCTCCACCTCTGGGGAAGGCTTGGTCTCCCTTCTCCAGCCTTTGGATGAAGATCCATGTTTCTGCCCTCCCTTGGAGACTGGAGGGAGGCAGCCTGGCTCAAGCAGGGCTAACAGAGCCCAGACCTCTTCTGATGTGCCTGGAGAACCAGCAGCACTCCGTGCCTTTCCACCCCACGACATCCCTGTCTGTGCACAGGCTGCTCCCCATCCTTCCCCTGCTGTGCCTGACCTCTCCTCCCCTAAACCACGGCCGCAGCGTGGTCCAGCTCTCCTTTCCCGTGCCGTCCTTCCCAAATAACGTGACCACTTTTTGGACTCGGGGCTTTTGGGGGCGTCACTGGATGTATCCCACCCCCACATCTCCTCTCCTTCTCGTGCAGGGGACCCGGCAGATACCGACTACACGGCTGTGGGCTGTGCCGTCACCACCATATCCTCCAACCTGACCGAGATGTCCAAGGGCGTGAAGCTGCTGGCTGCGCTGATGGAGGATGAGGGAGGGAACGGGCGGCAGCTCCTGCAGGCAGCCAAGAACCTGGCCAGCGCCGTCTCCGACCTGCTGAAAACGGCGCAGCCTGCCAGCGCCGAGGTGCGAGGGTGCAGAGGGACGGTACTCAAAACCCACTGTTGTTTTTATTTATTTATTTATTTATTTATTTTCATTTTTTCCTCCTTCCTTGCAGCCCCGCCAGAACCTCCTGCAGGCTGCCGGCCTCGTGGGCCAGACCAGCGGGGAGCTGCTGCAGCAGATCGGGGAGAGCGACACCGACCCTCGGTTCCAGGTGGGTGCGCCTGGCCGCGCACGGGGACGCGCGCTCGGAAAAACCTTCTGCCTTGCACAGGAGCGCCCCGCGGGGACCTTCTGCCGGCAGGAGAGGTCCGTGCTGAAGCTTGGCCCGCGTAGGGTGACTTTGCCCAGGGAGGGGACAGGCCGATTCCCATCCCCGTCCTTGGAGCCGCGGTCCTGTAACGCCTCTTGTCTTGTGGATTCTCATGTAGATACCAGAAAGCCGGAGCGCTTGGATCCTGTCTGCCTCTGACCCAAAGACGGTAAAAGGGAGCTGTAGGCATGGCTCGGTGGTGTCTGCCCCTCTCGGATGTGAGGGCTGCTCCTCTGGGGACGATCAGCTGAACTCTTGGGAGAAGGGCTCTGGTGGAAAATCTGCTTTTCTCCTAATCAGCTCTCCGAAGTCCATGCACTCGGGTCGCTGCCCGGGCGAGCTGTGCCCGGGTCTGTGAGGCTGCCCAGAGCAGGGAACCGAGGCAGCTGGAGCCTCGTGGTTGGTTTTTTTTTGTTGTTTTTTTTTTTTTTTTTTTTGCTGAGCCACGCTGTTTTTCCATGACTGCTGCTCCCAGCACAAGGGAGGCAGCAGGCTGTGCTGGGAGAGGGAGCCAGCCCTCGCATGGACTAAAACAGGCTCCCGAACGGAGACGTTTCGGTTCACTGTGGCCACAAGGGGCAGATTTAGGAACCGGAGGGCAATGTGCAGGGCAGCCTGCCCCTCCGCCACCAGACCCAAGTGTATCTGCTTCCTTCCTCTGGGCTCCTCTGCCGGGGGGCTGCTTCTCTGCCTCGGGCAGCTGCTGTGCTTCGGGGAACTGGTGGCTCCTGAGCTTGGTGCATGTGCTCTCGGGCTGCTGTCCTGCCTGGATGGCAGCAGGAGCAGCCTTTGCTCGCAGGAGACATGGGTACGGTGTGACCTTTCTGCTTGGTGGCCAGAGGCTTCGCTGTCGTAGCAGGGTGCAGCTTCAGGGCTTGCTCAAGAGCCTGGTGGTGGTTTTGCCTGGTTTACGCTCTGCAAGCACGCCCTCGGAAGGAGGGCCGGGGCTTGGCAGCGCCGTAGCTGCTGTCTGCAGCAGGAGGGTGCCCGTGCAGCCGCCGGGGAGCCGTGCCCTGGGCACAGCACCTCGTCCGAGCTCCCTGCAGGTCCTGAGGGCTGCAGCGTGCTGTGGGGTCGGGCATTTTGCGAGGGAAGCTGCCTGCTGGCAGGGCATCCTGGCATTGTGGTTCTCGCTGCGGTACCACTGAGGATGTGGCACGGGTTGTTCCTGTCGCAGCATCACGGGTGATGCTGGAGGTTGTCCGAGCTGCTCCTGGAGCTGTTCCTATCCAGGGCAGCGTCCTGGTGCCGGCTGTGGCACACCGTAGGGATGTGCTCGAGGAGTTGCCAGCCACACCAGCCGCTCCAGGAGTTCGCTGCGAGGCCGAGGTGGCGGAAAGGCCCCCTCAGCTCATGTTTCCCTGCTGAATATTTCACGAGAGAGCCGCGCGGGCGGCCGTGCCGTGCTGGGCTCCGCGGTGACTCCAGCGCTGACCTCCTCCATCCCCGCAGGACATGCTGATGCAGCTGGCCAAGGCCGTGGCCAGTGCCGCCGCCGCCCTGGTGCTGAAAGCCAAGAACGTGGCTCAGAAAACGGAGGACTCGGCGCTGCAGACGCAGGTGATCGCGGCCGCCACGCAGTGCGCCCTCTCCACCTCCCAGCTGGTGGCCTGCACCAAGGTAAGAGGCACCCACCACCACCCCGCGGGGTTTGGGACAGCAAATCCTGGTTCCTCTCCTCCTTGGAGGTCAGGGAAAGCTCCTGGAGAGCAGGAACTGCGTGGTGACAGAGCTTTCTCCTCCCCTGCAGGTGGTGGCTCCCACCATCAGCTCCCCGGTGTGCCAGGAGCAGCTGATCGAGGCCGGCAAGTTGGTGGCCAAGTCTGCAGAGGGCTGCGTGGAGGCCTCCAAGGCGGCCACCAGCGACGACCAGCTGCTGAAGCAGGTGGGGGTGGCAGCCACCGCCGTCACCCAGGCCCTGAATGACCTGCTGCAGCACATCAAGCAGCACGCCACGGGCGGGCAGCCCATCGGGCGCTACGACCAGGCCACCGACACCATCCTCAACGTCACCGAGAACATTTTCAGCTCCATGGGCGACGCGGGTGAGAGCGAGCGGCTGCTGGCACCTGGGGGGGGAGCAGAGTGGGTGGGGGGCTGGAGGGAGCACGGGTAGGTGGAGCAGCCTCTCTGGGGCCGTGTTTCCATGCCTGTTTGCTGTGCCTTTGCTGTGGTCGGGTGCCTGGAGGCTGGTGTGGTGGAGTGGGGAGGTATCAGGGGACTTGCTGATGGCCACCCTTCCTTTCTGTCCCAGGGGAAATGGTGAGGCAGGCTCGTATCCTGGCCCAGGCCACCTCCGACCTCGTCAACGCCATCAAGGCTGACGCAGAGGGAGAGACAGACCTGGAGAACTCGCGCAAGCTGCTGAGTGCAGCCAAGATCCTGGCCGACGCCACCGCCAAGATGGTCGAGGCCGCAAAGGTTCGTGGTGCACGGGAGGAGCTGCTGGAGCAGAGGGGCTGCTCCCCGTAAAGTGTGGGCTATAAAGGAGTGACGGCTCTCCTGCTTTGCCCAGGGAGCCGCAGCCCACCCGGACAGCGAGGAGCAGCAGCAGCGGCTGCGGGAGGCAGCAGAGGGGCTGCGCATGGCCACCAACGCTGCGGCGCAGAACGCCATCAAGAAGAAGCTGGTGCACAAGCTGGAGGTGAGCACCGGGCAGAGAGGGAGCAGGGTTGGTGAGCCTTAGAGGGAAGCAGGACCCTAGTTCATGGTGGAGGGGCTTCCAAACCACCTTGCCCCCACGGCTGACCCCGGATTTCCCCCTGCAGCACGCAGCCAAGCAAGCGGCCGCCTCCGCCACCCAGACCATCGCCGCCGCGCAGCACGCTGCCGCCTCCAACAAGAACCCTGCCGCCCAGCAGCAGCTGGTGCAGAGCTGCAAGGTGAGGGGCACGGGGCAGAACGGACCAACCTGGTGGGAAAAGATGCTGGGAGAGAATTGTAGTTACGTGCCCAGCTTTTATTGTGTTTGTGCCGAGCAGCCTTATTGTGAGAACAGTGATTCTGGCAAATACGGCGTGAGGGGGTTTTAAAGGTTTTTTAAACTTGACTTGGTGTCATGCAGCATCTTTGGCAAAATGTTAGTGGGGTTTGGCATCTGTAAAGGGGTCGGGGATGGCTCTGGGTGTTGTTATAGAGCACTGGGTTCTGGGGGATGCCTGCAAGGATGCTCTTGAGGGGCTAGGTTCATGTCTGACTCTGATCATGTCTGATTCTGATCAATGATCGTGAGCTCATAGAATGGTTTGGGTTAGGAGGGACCTTTAGGATCATTTAGCTCCAACCCCCTGCCATGGGCAGGGACACCTCCCCCCAGCCCAGGCTGCCCCCAGCCCCATGCAGCCTGGTCTTGGGCACTGCCAGGGATGGGGCAGCCACAGCTCCTCTGGGCAGCCTGGGACAGGGCCTCACCACCCTCTGAGTGAAGAACTCCTTCCTTATATCTAAACTAAATTTACCCTCTTTTTTTTTTTTTTTTTTAAAGCAATTTCCCCTTGTCCTATTGCTACACTCCCTGACAGAGCCTCTCTCCACAGCCACCATCGGTCAGACCTGCGGGTGGCCGAGCTGCAGGGGGCAGGGAGGGCAGGTTTGGCTGGAGCCACCGGAGGGACCTGCACTCTCCGTGTCCCCTGCGGTGACTTTTACCTTCTCTCCTTGCAGGTGGTGGCTGACCAGATCCCCATGCTGGTGCAGGGTGTGCGGGGAAGCCAGTCTCAGCCAGACAGCCCCAGTGCCCAGCTGGCTCTCATCGCCGCCAGCCAGAACTTCCTGCAGGTACCCCCAAACCTGCTGCCTGCCGCGGGCAGCCAGGGGACAGCCAGCTGTGTGCCACCCCGTCTCACCCCTCTTTCTCTTGGCAGCCCGGTGGGAAGATGGTAGCCGCAGCCAAGGCCACCGTGCCCACCATCACCGACCAGGCATCCGCTATGCAGCTCAGCCAGTGTGCCAAAAACCTGGCTGCAGCCCTGGCCGAGCTCCGCACGGCTGCACAGAAGGTGAGAGGCTGCTGGAGGAGGGTGGGACAGCTCTAAATGTGGCCAAGCTCCTGCAAAACCGCTCTTCCTTCTCCCCACCACAGGCGCAGGAGGCCTGCGGGCCCCTGGAGATCGACTCGGCCCTGGGCTTGGTGCAGAGCCTGGAGAGGGACCTGCAGGAGGCCAAGGCGGCCGCCAGGGATGGCAAGCTCAAACCTCTGCCTGGAGAGACGGTGAGGGGGCACACAGGGTGCTGTGCACGGGGTTTGGGGGCTGTCTGGGTGGGGTGTAACCCCTGCTCGCCCTGCAGATGGAGAAGTGCGCCCAGGACCTGGGGAACAGCACCAAGGCCGTCACCTCTGCCATTGCCCACCTGCTGGGCGAGGTGGCCCAGGGCAACGAGAACTACACAGGTACCAGCCCTCATGCCCTGGCCGTGCCCCGTGGAGGGGCTGTGCTCTCTCTGACTGATCACTCTCCCCCCTGACAGGCATCGCTGCCCGGGAGGTGGCCCAGGCGCTGCGCTCGCTCAGCCAGGCTGCCCGCGGCGTGGCGGCCAACACGTCGGACCCGCAGGCGCAGGGTGCCATGCTGGAGTGCGCCAGCGACGTGATGGATAAGGCCAACAACCTCATCGAGGAGGCCAGGAAGGCGGTGGCCAAGCCTGGAGACCCCGACAGCCAGCAGCGCCTGGTGCAGGTGGGACCGGGACCCCGGGGGAGGCAGCGGGATGGAGGCAGGGTGATGGGGGTGGCCCAGGGACCCTTGCTCAGGTCCAGGCTCTTGTCCTCTGCAGGTGGCCAAGGCGGTGTCTCAGGCACTGAACCGCTGCGTGAACTGCCTGCCTGGGCAGCGGGACGTGGACGCTGCCATCCGCATGGTGGGAGAGGCCAGCAAGAGGCTGCTGTCGGATTCGGTGAGCTCAGCGCGGGGCTGAGGGGGACGGGGAGGTGTTGCGGTGCGCACCGGCCGTGCTGGATGCTCTCCGGCACGTCCCCAGGTGTGTGAGGGTGCTGGGCTCACCGTGCTGCTCCTGACCCCCTCCCTGCCTCCAGTTCCCTCCCAGCAACAAGACCTTCCAGGAGGCACAGAGCCAGCTGAACCGGGCGGCAGCGGGACTCAACCAGTCTGCCAACGAGCTGGTGCAGGCATCGCGGGGCACCCCGCAGGACCTGGCCAAGTCCTCGGGCAAATTCGGACAGGACTTCAACGAGTTCCTGCAGGCGGGCGTGGAGATGGCCAGCCTGTCCCCGGTGAGAGCAAACACCCGTTTGGCAGTCCTGGCTACGGTGGGAGGCTGCTGAGTGCTGGGGGAGGCATGCAGCCACGAGCAGTGGTTCGGGGACTGCTGTGAGCTGCTGTGGGTAACACCCTCGAGATGGAGCCTGGAGGTGGGATAAATAGCAAGAGCAGGGGAGGAAGTGGCTTGCGTGCAGTGAGTGTAGTCACCAAACGCTTGCTGCTGGTGGCCAGCGGGTGGGTTGGGTGAAGGGAGCTGGCGCAGCATAGAAACCACCAGAGAAACTCAGGGGGTGGGCAGGGAGCTCGGGAACCTGCTGTAGGTGACTTTTTGGCTCCCTGCAGAACAAGGAAGACCAGGCGCAGGTGGTGTCAAACTTGAAGAGCATCTCCATGTCCTCCAGCAAGCTGCTGCTGGCAGCAAAGGCGCTTTCTGCCGACCCTGCGTCCCCCAACCTCAAGAATCAGCTGGCAGCGGCTGCACGGTAGGAGGAACTGCTCGGGCTGCGTGGAGGGAGGTGGGCAAGTGCCAAAGTGTGTGCTGGGCCAGCAGCTTCAGGAGTCCTGGTGTTTGCCTCCATGCTGCTCAGCTTGCTCTGGGGCTGTCCTGAAACCATTTATCTAACGTCATCCTGGCCTGGCTGCCAAAAGAGACAGGCCCTTGGGCTGGTAGGAGTGTCCTCCAGCCCGAACCTCTGCCCGTTTCCTGCACCAGGACATGCCCCACAGCCAGGTTAAGGATGTTTGCAGTGGTGGTGGCTCTGGGCGGTGACGGTGGCACTGATCCAGGCGTTGTCTCTCCCCGGCAGGGCTGTGACCGACAGCATTAACCAGCTGATCACCATGTGCACCCAGCAGGCGCCAGGACAGAAGGAGTGCGACAATGCCCTGAGGGAGCTGGAGGTGAGAACTGGAGAATTCTGCTTGGCTGGGTGCTGGGATGTCTGGGGCGGGGAGAGGAGCAGCTCCTCTGTGCCACACGAGGCAGGAGAGAGCAAAAAGGAGCTGCAAGTGCACAGTGATGTGGAGAGCTCGGACCCTTCCCCTTGACGTGCCACCCGTGTGTCTCTCTAGACGGTGAAGGAGCTGTTGGAGAACCCCACGCAGACCGTCAATGACATGTCCTACTTCAACTGCCTGGACAGCGTCATGGAGAACTCCAAGGTGGGTGTCTTCCTGCGGGTTACAGGCACCCGGCTGGCGGAGCACGGTGAGCCCTGAGGCTGTGGCAGCCAGCGGTGGTCTCCAGCTGGTGGCCGTGTGTCCCGCAGGTGCTGGGCGAGTCCATGGCCGGCATCTCGCAGAACGCCAAGAACAGCAAGCTGCCCGAATTCGGGGAGTCCATCAGCGCCGCCTCCAAAGCTCTCTGCGGGCTCACCGAGGCAGCAGCCCAGGTGAGATGCGCTCGGTCCCAGCCCCATCCATCTCACCCGGTGCTGGGAGCCTTCTCCTGCCCCGGTGCAAGCCCTCACTGCCTCTCTTTTATCCGCAGGCTGCCTACCTGGTGGGAGTTTCAGATCCCAACAGCCAGGCGGGACAGCAGGGCCTGGTGGACCCAACTCAGTTTGCCAGAGCTAACCAAGCCATCCAGATGGCCTGCCAGAACCTGGTGGACCCAGCCTGCACGCAGTCACAGGTGGGTGTGAGGTTGGGCACCACCACGGCCGTTTTCCTGCCTAAAAGGGGGTGCTGGAAAGCAGGGAGGTGCTGCGGGTCCTGCCTCACCCTGCTCTCCTCCCCAGGTGCTGTCAGCAGCCACCATCGTGGCCAAGCACACCTCGGCCCTGTGCAACACGTGCCGCCTGGCCTCCTCCCGCACCGCCAACCCCGTGGCCAAGCGCCAGTTCGTGCAGTCGGCCAAGGAGGTGGCCAACAGCACGGCCAACCTGGTGAAGACCATCAAGGTGTGTTGGGGTTGGGGTGGCAGTGGCCAGCCCCGCAGAGCTGGGATTTGGGGTGTGCTGAGGGATGGGTGGCTAACTGCTGGATCTCATCTCCACGCCAGGCCCTGGATGGAGCCTTCAACGAGGAGAACCGGGAGCGGTGCCGCGCGGCCACGGCTCCTCTGATAGAGGCTGTGGACAACCTGACAGCCTTCGCCTCCAACCCCGAGTTTGCCACCGTCCCTGCCCAGATCAGCCCCGAGGTGGGGTGCCGCTGGGGCAGGGAGGGGGTGGCCTGGCTGTGGTGGGCGCTGCGGCAGGGTGGGGAGGAGCTTGAAATGGGACCCAGAGCCGAAATGGTGTCTGGAGGGTGCGATGAGGAGGCAGCACTGAGCATTGGGCACCGAGGGGCTGCTCCTGGGTGAGGAGAAGGGGCGACGTGCCCCTCCGTCTGTGTCACTGGGCCTCCGTCTCCCTGCGCAGGGACGCAGAGCCATGGAGCCCATCGTCTCGTCTGCCAAGACCATGCTGGAGAGCTCTGCCGGCCTCATCCAGACCGCACGCTCCCTGGCCGTCAACCCCAAGGACCCGCCGCAGTGGTCGGTGCTGGCCGGGCACTCTCGCACCGTCTCGGACTCCATCAAGAAGCTGATCACCAACATGAGGTGAGGGCCGTGAGGGCCTAGACGGGGCTGCGGCCCTCTCAGCCTGCCTGGAGTGCTTGGCCAGAGCCCCTGCTGATGGTTTCCCCTGGCTGGGCTCACTCCACGAGGACGTTTTGGCTCATCTGGCCTGTCTGTCACGCAGGGACAAAGCTCCTGGGCAGCGGGAGTGCGATGAGGCCATCGACGTCCTCAACAGGTGCATGCGGGAGGTAGACCAGGCCTCCCTGGCGGCCATCAGCCAGCAGCTGGCCCCTCGAGAAGGCATCTCCCAGGAGGTGAGCGGGGGACAAAGTCCTTGTCTGGAGCCCCTGCTGGCCTCCTCTGCTTCCACACAGGGCTTTGGGAGCCCTCCTTGTGTCTTCAGCATCCGCCCAGCCAGGTGCTGGGTAGAGCAGCCTTCTTCCAGGCTTTGTGTCCCTGCTGTGTGTCTGTCTTGGAGGGACAGAGCAGGGCTGTGCAGCACCCTGTCTGCCAGCCCTCGGAGCCAGAGCTTGTTGTTCAGCGATCAAACATCACCTGGGAGCCCTGCTTAACGGGGGCAGGCTAACTCCTCCCCAGCAGAGCTCAGCGAGGCCAGCCTTGCCGCGGCCTCATGCCGTGCGCTCTTTTTCACAACAGGCTTTGCACAACCAGATGATCACGGCCGTGCAGGAGATCAACCACCTGATCGAGCCCGTGGCCAGCGCCGCGCGGGCTGAGGCCTCGCAGCTGGGACACAAGGTAACGGGAGGGGATGGGTGGGGAGGGGGCGTTGAGGCAGCAGGCGTGTGGAGCACCCCACATCGGGAGGAGGGGTTGTGAGCAGCCTCCAGGAGCTGCTGGCACTGACGCTGCTGTTCCCTAGGTGTCCCAGATGGCTCAGTACTTTGAGCCACTCATCTTGGCGGCTATTGGCGCTGCCTCCAAGACACCCAACCACCAGCAGCAGATGAACCTCCTGGACCAGACCAAAACGCTGGCCGAGTCTGCCCTGCAGATGTTGTACACTGCCAAGGAGGCCGGTGGGAACCCCAAGGTGAGCAGGAGGTGCACATGGTGAGCCTCGGACACGTGCCACGTGTCCTACGTGTGGCACCAAAACCCAGAGCTGGTGTCCCTGTTGTCTCTTCCTTCTCTCACTCCGTCTCCTCCTTGCAGCAAGCCGCCCACACGCAGGAGGCTCTGGAGGAGGCCGTGCAGATGATGAAGGAGGCTGTGGAGGACCTGACCACCACCCTGAACGAGGCAGCCAGCGCCGCGGGTGTCGTCGGGGGCATGGTGGACTCCATCACCCAGGCCATCAACCAGGTGAGGGGAACGCAGAGAGGGCTGGGGAAAAGGAGGAGGCAGAGGCAGGGAGAGATGCAGAAGATGTTCAGATCTTTCGACATCAAAATTCTGGGGTTCAGGGTGGTGAGGGCACACTCAGGGCCATGGTGGGCACAACCTGAGGCAGGGCAGCACGAGTCTCCTGCTGTGCTGTGGCCAAGCAGGATCACTGGGCAGGGCCAAAGTCTCCCAATGTTTTCTTTCAGCTTGACGAGGGGCCAATGGGTGAACCAGAGGGGACCTTTGTGGACTACCAGACCACGATGGTGAAGACGGCCAAGGCTATCGCAGTGACCGTGCAGGAGATGGTGGGTGCAGAAGCAGTGGTGCTGCCGCCTCGCCCAGCAGGGCAGCTGCCCTCCTTGCTCCCCTGTCCCACCCTAAAGCCCGTCTGAGCCCTGCTCTTCTCCCACCTGCAGGTCACCAAGTCCACCACCAACCCAGACGAACTGGGCATACTGGCCAACCAGCTGACCAACGAATACGGGCAGCTGGCACAGGAGGCCAAGCCGGCTGCGCTCACCGCCGAGAATGAGGAGGTGAGAGCATCGTGAGGGGGGACCCGGGCAGGGTGTCCCTTCGGGCTGTCTCACGCCTGTATTTTCTTGCAGATCGGCTCCCACATCAAGCGCCGGGTGCAGGAGTTGGGTCACGGCTGTGCTGCCCTGGTGACCAAGGCTGGAGCCCTGCAGTGCAGCCCCAGCGATGCCTACACCAAGAAGGAGCTGATCGAGAGCGCGCGCAAGGTCTCCGAGAAGGTGAGCGGCTGCAAGGGTCCCAGGGCGGGTACCAGGAGGGGAGGAAGGATGTGAGAACAACTCTGGATTGAGCCACGTGCCCTTTGAGCCTCCACCAGGGGTTTTCATGTCACCCTGCTGGGCTCTGTCTGCTCTCTGGCCCTGGCACAATTCAGCTGGTGCGGCAGAGGATGGGTTCCCCTCCTGGCACCATCACAACTTGCACTGTGATGGGCAATTGTGGCAGCCAGGTGCTGCCTGCTGAAGTGCTGGTAACAGCCTGCCAAGGAAGACTGATCCACACGCTGCTGGCAGCCCAGGGCTCTCTAAATCAGCCCTTGCAGAGGTGTGTGTAGTATTTGCTGTGCCTCCAGTAAGCCTGAAGCTCATGCTAGGTGATCAGTATCCCCTGCACCTTTTGCTAGCCTGATGGAAAGCATCCTGCCCATCAGCCAGTCTGAAAAAGCACACTGATTAGGAACAGACCAAAAAAAATGGTTTAAAAAATACAACTGATAAGGGTAGAGTGGCAATGCTTGCAAGCAAGATTACAGAGGCAAAGCAAACACTGCTTCGTACCACCTGGCACATGTCTGCGTGCCCGGGGCCTCCTCCTGGTTCTTCCTTTCCAAGCTTTTACTTTCCGTCAGGAAACTTACTATCTTACGAGCTCTTGCCAAAGCACAGAAATTGAGCTTAGCACTTACAGAAGGAAGGAGCTGTAATGTTCTGATAAGGTGCTAGCCCTGTTTGTTTGGAAAGCAGCAGAGTGCAGTGTCTCCTGTACCCACAAGCACGATAGGTACGAGATAAAAATAAATGGGAGCTAAGAAGGGGATGAAGGATCCTGTTTGGATTGAAGGGTGTCTGTCCTGGGGAGGTGTCAGAGGTGTGTGGTAGGGATGTCCTGAGCCTGCTGTGCCTCTCTCAGTCACCCTGCTCGTACCACGCAGGTGTCCCACGTGCTGGCAGCCCTGCAGGCTGGGAACCGCGGGACTCAAGCCTGCATCACCGCTGCCAGCGCCGTCTCTGGCATCATCGCTGACCTCGACACCACCATCATGTTTGCCACGGCAGGGACCCTCAATCGGGAGAACTCGGAGACCTTCGCTGACCACAGGTACCAGGGTGGGGGGTACCACACCTTGGCCAGCCCCTGCTCAGCTGGGGACAGGGGGCAGGCTCTGCCCTGCTACTCACATCTCTGTAAGCTCAGCCCCAAGGAGACCTGCGAGTTCGGGTTGTGCCGGCAGTTTTTCCCCTCCAGCTCATACAGATGGAAGGCAGGGAGCAAGGAGCACGTGTGCATGCAGAGGCTTCTCTGTTTTTTCCTTAAACACCCCTCTCTGACTCCCTTCTTCTCCCCAGGGAGGGCATCTTGAAGACAGCCAAGGCGCTGGTGGAGGACACCAAGGTGCTGGTGCAGAACGCCACGGCCAGCCAGGAGAAGCTGGCGCAGGCTGCCCAGTCCTCCGTGACCACCATCACCCGCCTGGCGGAGGTGGTGAAGCTGGGTGCTGCCAGCCTGGGCTCTGAAGACCCAGAGACTCAGGTAGGGTGGGGTGTGTGGTTGAGTTTTTTGCCTGGTGCTAGCAGAGCTGGCTGATTTGAACGCCGTGTAGATGGCATGTTCTGGGGTGCCCGAATTTTCTGCTGCTGGGCCACCCCACCCGCAGCCTGAGTGTGTCCACAGCAAAGCCGTGACCTTGGTCTTGCTCTCCCCAGGTGGTTCTGATCAATGCTGTGAAGGACGTGGCCAAGGCACTTGGGGATCTGATCGGTGCCACCAAAGCAGCTGCTGGCAAAGCTGGGGATGACCCTGCTGTCTACCAGCTGAAGAACTCCGCCAAGGTCTGCACTGGGGTGCAACGGGGAGAAGGGGATGGGGCAGGAGGGCTGGAAGAAGAGGAGGAAAGGACTTCTGTGCCTGTCTGGGGATGGGAGGACAACTGGGAGGCAGTCAGGGCAAGGGGGCACAGAGATCAAGATGAGGAGGTGTGAGTGGAGTATGGAGAAGGGGCAGATCCAGACCAAACCACGAGGGAGGGACAGGCGCCGGCAGCATCCCGGAGCTTTCCGGGGGGCTTTTTCCCAGTTCTGTTCTCCCTCCCACAGGTGATGGTGACCAACGTCACTTCCTTGCTGAAGACAGTGAAGGCTGTGGAGGACGAGGCCACCAAGGGGACGCGGGCACTGGAGGCCACGATAGAGCACATCCGCCAGGAGCTGGCGGTGAGCGCAGCGCCGCGGGGCTCCCCCCCTGCCCTCCTGCCTCCCCAAAACCTCACCCCTGTGCCTCTCTCTTCTCAGGTCTTCTCCTCCCCGGTGCCTCCTGCTCAGGTCTCCACCCCGGAGGACTTCATCCGGATGACGAAAGGCATCACCATGGCCACGGCCAAAGCTGTGGCCGCCGGCAACTCGTGTCGGCAGGAGGATGTCATCGCCACGGCCAACCTGAGCCGCCGCGCCATTGCGGACATGCTGCGCGCCTGCAAGGTGCCACGGGGATGGGCAGGGGTTGTGGGGCGGGCACGGGGCTGGGGGACAAGCAGGTGGCCTGTTTGAGCCCCTATATGGCAGGGGAGGCGTCCTGATACGAATTTCTGTCCCTGGGTTGCAGGAGGCCGCCTACCACCCCGAGGTGAGCGCCGACGTGCGGCAGCGGGCACTGCGCTTCGGCAGGGAGTGTGCCGATGGGTACCTGGAGCTGCTGGAGCACGTGCTGGTGGTGAGTGTCCCCAGACTCCTTTTCCGTGGTTTGCTGAGGCTTCCCTTGAACAACGGGGTGCTCCCCAGATCCCCGTCTTCCTTTGGGCTCTGTAGATCTTCTTCCCTCTGAGGTCTTTTTAGTGCGCTCCCCATGAGTGCCCGAGGTGAGCCCTGCACGGGGCTGAGCGCAGGGGAGGAGGTGGCATGGGGTCACTGCTGGCACACAGGTGTGTCCTCCAGGTCCTGCCTTGAAGGAGAGACCTGCTGGCTGCCTTGAGCCTGCACAGCTCTTCATTGCTGCAGTGCTCCGGGCTAAGGTTGCTTTGACCTGAGCTAGACAGTCGATGTTAAAATCAACTTGAAAAAGCTGGTGACAGGTCCCTCTCCCGTTCCTCGCCCCTGTACCCACTGTGTGGCCCACCTCCGTCCCCGTGAAGGTCCCGCAGAGGAAAGGAGCACCTCTCGTGCTCCCTGATTGCTTAGGCAGGCAAGGTGAGGAGGGATGGGAGGGCCGCCTGCAATTACTTACGGAAGCAGATGTCGGAGTGATCAGCAAGCTCTAAAGAAAAGTATTTGGCTAACAACAGATGGAGATTAACCGGCCATAAACAGATGGAGGCTGGAAATTCGACAACACAGGAACAGAATCCTGAAGCAGCTTCCATTATGAGTGGTGGGAGTGAGAAAGAGCCAGTGTGAAAACAGAGCTCGTTAAGCTCGCACAAGGGTGTGCGAGACAGGCAGTGCCTGCGGTGGCAGAGGTGTTGACTGCAGAGGCCAGCTGCACCCTCCTGATCCAGCCCTCCTCCAGCTCAGTCCTCCCGAGCCCTTCAGCTGGCCGCTTTAATGAGCTGCCCTGCAAGATCGGTGTGGCTCGAATGAAGCAAATTAAGGCTGGATTAAGCAGGAGATGGGAAGAAAGGGTGCAGTGAGGTGCTTCCAGCGGTTTGCATTCTTGGCAAGATGCTGAGAGCTGATCTTGCTGCAGGGGTGGATGCACAGAGCGCGTGCCTGCAGAGCTGATGATAGCCTGGACCTGGAGCGAGGAAAAAGAGCGAGCGTGGGGTCTGTGAACAGCATGGTTTCACTAGGGTGGTTAAAAAGGGACTGAGAACAAAGAGGGAGGCAGGCAGGACCCGAGGGCTAGACACTGAAGCCAGGCATGGGGGAAACCAAAGGATGGTTTTATCTGGAGGACATAGGGATACGGTTCCAAGGGGGGCAGTGAGTTTTCCGTGCTCTGCATCTAGATCAAATGTCTTTCTGGAAGATGCTCCAGCCACTCGTTAAGTCACCGCAGCCAAGACCGAAGTGCTAGGTGAAATTCTCTGGCTGACCTGTTGTTAACAGATGATTGGGCTAATGACATACTGTGGCAGTGCCCAAGGTCAGACTGCTCGCAGAAGCGTGCTATTCCCCTGCATTTTGGGTGTCGCCTTCCAGCCGCCACGCGATGTCTCCTGAGTTTCATACGTGCAGCCCATCCCGTGAACTATTCACCGGAGGTGCATCTTAGCAAGCTTCTGGCCTCCAGAAAGAGGACCGTTTAGCAACTTTAAAAATCTTGTCGGGGCAGATGACAGAGTTAATAACACGGCTTTTCGCCCAGGCGTGCTCAGGAGGGCAGCGTGGAGGTGCTGGGGGGGCAGTCAGCAGCTCTTTGTCAGCCCTGCCCCAAACGGAGGGATGTGGTTGGGAAGGTTGTGGACAGGACGCTGCCTTGCCCCCAGCAGCAGTGGAGGCTTGCAGTGTGTGTGCTGGATCAGTCCTTTTGGGAACCAAGGCCACGGTGTGCGAGCAGGAGCGGTCAGAGTGCAGGGGAGTTATTTGGCTGGGGATGGGAAACGCAGCTCCCAGGGAAGGAGCCAGCCAGCAGCATATTTCACTGGGGAGGGGAAGGAATGCGAAGCTCCGTGGGGACGTGGTATTTGGTAACAATAGGTCTCCATCACCAAAAGCAGGGGAATGCAGGCTGAAAAGTGCAGGCAGAGAGCTCAGGGTGGGGAGCAGCGAGGTGCCCCGTCCACCAGGCAGCAGGCAGGGCTGAAGTTTGCAGCGGTGATGGCAGCAGGGCACGGGACCTCCCCACCTTCCTCCCCCCTCTCCTCCTCACCTCCACCCCACCCCGCGCGTGTCCCCGTTGCCTGCCAGGGCATTCACTGCCTTCTTCTCTCTCCCCTCGGTGCTCCCCGTCAGCCGGTGAGTACGGCGACACTCGGTGTGCCTGCCGGTGCCTAACCTCAGCATGAGCCTTTGCTGGTGGCGTGCCCAGCCTGGTGCTGGGGTGGCACGGCTGCTGCCGTGTGGTTTTGGGGCAGGACCCCGCTGTCTGTGCCTCTACTCACCCTGCTCGAGCTGACGTGTGGCCTCGGGCGTGCCGTGGTGTGTGCATGGAAGTGCTTTGAGTGGGGAGGAGGAGGTCCTTGGGGGGGAAAAGGGGATCCTGCGGGGGGAAAAGGGGACCCTGGGGGGCAGCTGCTGAGCGCTGGAAGGACCCTGACTTAAATGAGGACCTCGGTGCTGCGAGGTGTCCCAGAAGGTGTGGACTGAATAGGGCCAAGGGAAAGGAAAAGATGAGCTGGCTTGAGACAGGATGGCAATCAGTGACTGACACATACTCATGGGGCTGGGGGGCTCTGCTCCCCTTCTCTTGGGGGATCGCCTCCAATGGACCCTCAGGGTCCCCTGAAACGAGAGTGGCTGGGTTTTGGTGGTGGCACCTTCTCAGGCAGCCACATTCTGGGGTCGAGGGGCAAAACATGGTCAGAAGGGGCTGCCAGGTAGGGTCCTGCCCCTGCTTTGTGGTCTCCCTCGCGTGCTCAGCTCTGCTCCTTTCCCCCAGATCCTGCAGAAGCCGACCCACGAGCTGAAGCAGCAGCTGGCCGGGTACTCCAAGCGTGTGGCCAGCTCTGTCACCGAGCTCATCCAGGCAGCCGAGGCCATGAAAGGTGAGCGCCACGGCTCCGTCCTCCTCCGGGACAGCATCTAGGGCTGTGATTAGAGCCTGGGGCCTTCGTGCTGGTGGGAGGAGGTGGGGTGGGTCAGAAAGGAGGCCGTGCGTGGCTTTAACCTGCCTGGGTCCCTGTCCCCTCTAGGGACGGAGTGGGTTGACCCAGAAGACCCCACTGTCATCGCCGAGAACGAGCTGCTGGGTGCAGCGGCTGCCATCGAGGCTGCGGCCAAGAAGCTGGAGCAGCTGAAGCCAAGGGCCAAGCCCAAGGTAGGACGGGGTGCTGAGCCCCCCACGAGCCCCCTGCCACCTTCCTGGCAGTCCCACCTGGGGCTCACGCTCCTCTTCTTGTCCACAGCAAGCAGATGAGAGCCTGGACTTTGAGGAGCAGATCCTGGAAGCTGCCAAATCCATCGCGGCAGCTACCAGCGCCCTGGTGAAGGCAGCCTCAGCCGCCCAGCGGGAGCTGGTGGCCCAAGGAAAGGTAGGGCTGGGAGGGAGGAAGGGCAGGAGCAGCACGAGAGTCGGAGCTGAAGCACTGTGCTGGGCTCCCTGCCTTCTCCAGCAGCCCTCAGTGCTCCTCTCCTGCCCCACAGGTGGGAGCCATCCCAGCCAACGCGGTGGATGACGGGCAGTGGTCCCAGGGACTGATTTCAGCCGTGAGTATCAGGGACACGTGTTGCCTGTGCGGCAGGGGACCTCCCCTTGCTCCTGCTCCCAAAAGGAGGACGCGCTGCCCTCGTGCTCTCCTCCGTGCAGGAGGCAGCCCCCTGCTTGCTCCCTCTCCCACCAGCTGGGTCGTGGCGTGGAAGCCGATGTCTCATCCCCTTGTCCTCCTGGGGGACCCTCTCCTGCAGGCTCCCCGTCCCCCCCTGACCCCCTTCTCCTGCTGCAGGCACGCATGGTGGCAGCGGCCACCAACAACCTGTGCGAAGCCGCCAACGCGGCGGTGCAGGGCCACGCCAGCGAGGAGAAGCTCATCTCGTCCGCCAAGCAGGTGGCTGCCTCCACGGCGCAGCTCCTGGTGGCCTGCAAGGTGAAGGCTGACCACGACTCGGAGGCCATGAAGAGGCTCCAGGTGAGTCCCAGGCTGGGGTTCCCCATCCACTCGTCGGGTGCTTCACTGGGGCGCAGGCTCCGTGTGTTTTGGACCTTGTTTGGCTGCCTGCGTGTGTAATCCTGGGCTCCTGTCCACCAGGCTGGGGGTTGTTGAGCCCCGGGGGCATTCAGGGCTGATGGTCTGGCTTGGGAATGCCTGAAATGTGTGCACCCAATCCCTGGCATTAATGTCTGGGGACGTGTTTTGACACCGGAGATTAACCCTCTGTGGCCGCGGCATGGAGGTTAATGCCCACACGCTGGGGGTCAGCGTGAGGATCCCGGCGGGGTGAAGGCTGGGAGAGGTCAGCCAGGCTGCCCCAAAATCCCTGCCCTGCTGCTTGGATGGGAGCAGAGCGAGGGAAGCACCACAAGCACCCGTCTGGGAGCAGCAGTGCCTGAAATGGTCATGAGCAGCGCTGGTGGCAGCGAGCCATCCTCGGGGAGCTCTGCCGGCAGCTCCCAGCTCGCCCGGCCTCCTCTCCTGCCTGGCTGGGACAGGGGCGCCCCCACCAAGTTGTAAGTTGTGCCCCAGGCTTAGGATGCTGTTCCCTCACCTCTTCTCCTGCTCCAGGCGGCCGGGAACGCGGTGAAGAGAGCGTCGGACAACCTGGTGAAGGCAGCGCAGAAGGCGGCCGCCTTCCAGGACCACGACGAGACGGTGGTGGTGAAGGAGAAGATGGTGGGGGGGATCGCACAGGTGAGGAGCGGGGCTGCTGCGGTGGGGCAGGGGGAGCTCCAGCGGGGCAGGGGGAGCTCCACACGCTCTCCTGTGCCACCCAAGGGGCGTGGTGTGGGCTGCTCTGGGACGGCGAGGTGGGAGGGGATGGTGGCAGGGCGCAGAGCGAGAGCCGCAGGGGCGCACGAGGCACCCATCTCTCCCCGTTCCCCCGGCAGATCATCGCCGCCCAGGAGGAGATGCTGCGCAAGGAGCGTGAGCTGGAGGAGGCGCGCAAGAAGCTGGCCATGATCCGGCAGCAGCAGTACAAGTTCCTGCCCTCCGAGCTGCGGGACGAGGAGCAGAACTGAGCCCCGCGCGCCCCCGCCGCTCTGCGCCCGGGCAGAGCCCTGCCGCCACTCACTGCACAGACTGCTGCCGCCGGCTCCTATTTAAGACACCCCCCACCTCGAGCAACGCCGGGCTGCCCTCGGGTACCCCACAGCCCTGCCTGCACCACCACCGGCGCGCCGGGACTAACCCAGACACCGCGCAGCACCGCCCCGAGCAGGCGCCGCACCAGCACCTCCGCTTCGCCGCCCAGCCCGCCTCCCCGCGCACCTCGGGGGGCTGCCGGGAGTGGGAGCCTGTCCTGGACCAGCCCCGGGTGCCCCCGCTGCTAAGCCTCATTGAAGAGGGCCGGGGGGGCTTCCTCCTGCGGTGGGTCCAGCCCTCTAAACCCTTTTCAGGATTTTTATTTTTTATTTTTTTCTTCTCGTGCCTTTGTCGCCCTCTCTCTCGCTCCTTTCTTCTTCTTCTCCTTCCTCCAGGCGGGACGGGGGGACAGGCTGGTGTCTCGCCCTGTCCTGTGCCATGGGCTGCAAGGAGCAGCTCTGCACCTTCCTCTTGCTAACGCTCTTGCACCGAGCCGCCTTTCACCTCTGTTGCCTTACTGCTGGCTGAACCACCCGCCCCTCTTCCTCCTCAGCATCCCTGGGAGGCACCGAGCCTCCCCAGAGCATCCTCGCACCACCGCAGTGCCTCTGCTCGGGGCAGGCACGAGATGCCTTTGCCCCAGAGCTGCTCTCCCCCAACCTCGTCACCCTCTCCCTGGGGCCCTTCCTCCCCGCCCTCCCAGCCAGCTCTGCCTTCCTCCTCCTCCTCCTCCTTCCCAAGTGCCTGCGTTGTTTTCTGAGACTCAGTATTTTTTATAACTTTTAAATTTCTTTAGTATCGAGCCTGCAGCTTTTCAGAGTTCATTTATCCCCCTCGCTCACCTCGTCCCCACTAACCCCCCGCAGCCCAGCGCCTGCCCAGGGGCCCAGAGACCAGCTCCTCACCCCTCCGTGGCTCCGGGACCCCCCCCTTTATCCCTTATCCCTTGCACTTGCTGAGGCTTCTCTCACTATTTTGATACTTTAAGCATCGCCTGTTACACATGAAAGGAATCCAGCTTTTCCCCCGAAGCTCGGGGGTTGATGTATGGGGATTTGGATGGCTCTTTGACAAGATGCCTTCATCAATAAAAATGGATTTCCTGCTTTCTCCGTGCACGTGTCCGTGGGGAAGGCGCAAGGAAAAGGGTGGGTTGGCAATCCCTGGGGGTGCCAGCATCTCAAAATTGGGGGCTGCTGGGTGGATTTGGGACGGCAGGACATGGTGGGCAGGGGCGCAGACCCCCCTGTGGGGCTGCCAGCCCTCCTGGGTTTGGGGGGGTGGGGGGGGAGCGTGGCGCAGGCGCTTCTCCAGCACGGAAAATATTCGAGGCACGTCCAGCAGCGGCACCCGGCCGCCCGGACCCCCGCTGCCAGCCATGTGCGGCCCTCGCAGGTGCCGCTGGGGGCCAGGGGGGGATTTTGTTGCTGGGGGATTTGGGGGCCGGCCGGGCTCCAGCGCAGCACCTGCCCCCGGGGCTCTGCGCTCCTGGCCCCATTCCTGCGGACGGACGGACGAAAATATCCCCGGGCAGGGCAGCAGGAGGGGGTGCAGGTGGGGAGCCCCCCGCTACGCTCACCCCCCCCCGAGCCTCCCCGCTTGGGGCTGTGTCCCTCAGCGTGCCGTGGGGCTGGGAATGCAGCCGGAGCCCCCCCGGCTGCCGGCGTTGAGCTCAGGCCCCAAAATATCCCCCCCGGGGCTGACCTGTGTGGGTGGCAGCTGCCCCACCTGCTCCCACCCCATCACTCAATTTTGGGGGGACCCGAGTGGTGCTAGGGATGTTGCGGGGTGGAGTGGGGACACCTCTGTCATCCCCTGCGCCCTGCGTCCCCCCTGTCCCCAAAACTCCCCCTGGCACCAGCAAACACCCAGGAGGATGGGTCTTTTATGTCACGAATCTGCAAGGTCTCAGCTTGCAGGGGTGGTGGTGGCCACGCCAGGGGGCTTGGAGCTGTTCTGGGGTCCCCCCCCCCACAACATCCCTGCTGATCCCGGGGGGGTGGAGGTGCCGTCCCCCCTGCTTTGGGGCCGCTCTCCCGCGGCGGTGGCCTGGCTCCAGGGGGGATTTGTGCGCCCCGCAGGAATCCCAGCCCTCCCAGCTGTCCCCTGACAATCTGCGCTGGCCTGACCCGGCACCAGGCTCCCGACCAGGTACGGACAGACACGGGGCACTCTGAGGAGGGGCGAGAGGGCACAGCTCACCCCCTGCCCCTCCTGCCCCTGGGCAGGGGGCTGCCAGCAGCGGGGACCCCCGGCGATGTCCTCTGGGCGAGAGAGGGGACGCAGATGGCAGCAGTAAATCCCCAGGGGAGGGACACGGGGCAGGGTTCAGCCTGGCCAGAGCCCTGGCCCCGTAAATCTCCCCAGCTGTGTTATGGGGGGTTATTTTCCGAGCGGTGCTTGGACCTGGGGCACCTCAGTCACAAGGTGCCCGTGTCCCAAATTCATCCGGGCTTGGGAAGCCTCAGCCCCTTCCCGGCTGCTCGCACCGTGCACATCACCAGCTTTGCCCCGAGCTGATGAATCTTCCCCCAAAGGCCATCCATCCTCATC